>NW_006399784.1:13576291-13586546 GCF_000299155.1 Elephantulus edwardii
ATCCCACAGGATATCCATCCACTTCTACCGCCTCCCTTCACATCTATCTCCCTTTCACCAGCCCTCCATCTAATAACTTATATATGAAGCTTCCATGGCTTCTGTGATTTCAAACACATCAGCTGATGGTAGTTCCTTATGTTCGGATCAGTGTCTCTGAAGTTTAGTCACAATATTTATCGGTCAAAGGTGATGCATCCTGTAGAATTGCTGTGTAGATAGGCTTTTCTTGGCCGGAACGGATATCCTGGGCTTTTTGGCGTCTCCGATTACCTGGGAAAATAGGGTGGGTCTGCGGGGTCTGTTGGCTGTCCTGTGAGGTGTTATTTTATTTACGTATAGGGGTGTGTGTGTGTGTGTGTGTGTGTGTGTGTGTTCATCTACCCTTATAGGATTGAGCTGAGATTCAAGAATAGATTCGTTGAATTGTTAATTCCTATTATTAATTGGTCAGAGTAACTCCAAAGCTGTTGTAGTTCAAGCTCCAAAGTATGGTCCTCCTAGATTGCTGTTTACAGATTAGTATGTATACTGAAGGTTAGGTCAGGTCATTTTCTTAAACACATGGATATGAAACTTCCAAAATGTACAGGGTACTCTGTACAGGCTCAGATTAGCATCTTAGTTGTTGTTGATAAGTGTCCTCAAGTCAAGTATAACTCATAACCCCCCTTTGAACAACAGATCTAAGATCTGTCCTTACCATCTCTGACGGACTCAAGCCCATTTCTGCTATAATTGTGTTAATCCATCTTTTGAAGGTCTTTCTCTCTTTCTTTGACACTCCACCTTTCCAAGCATAATGTGTTGTCCCAGGAAAGAGTCTCTCCTAGCAATATACCAAGAGTGAGATGAAGATTTGCCATCCTCACCAAGAGACATTCTGGCTGAACATTTTTCAAGACATGTCTGTTAGTTCTTTTGGAAACCCATGGAATATTCAATACTCTTCAATACCATAACTCAAAGGCATAAATCCTTTTGTCATCCTTACTCATTGTCCAGTGCTCAGATGCACAGCATGTGATTTTAAAAAAAATCAGGCGCCTTTTAGTCTTCAAATTGACATAATAGCTCCAGCAATTTGGAGAGGTCCCTGACAGTGGACTTGCCCAAAGAAAAATGTCTCTTGATTTCCTGGCTACTGGCACTAAGTCTGTTGATTATAAATCCAAGTAAGATGAAATCGTTGACAACTTCAAACTTTTCTCTGTATTATCAGCATGTTACTTATTGTGTCTTCTTGATGTTCAAAGGCAATCCGTATTGATCTTTGATTTTATTCAGCAAGCACTCATCATAGCAGCAGTCAAGAAATTAAAATAGATGCTGTGTTAGGCAAATCTTCTGCCAAGGACCTTTTTAAATTCTAAAGAAAAAGAATGTCAATTTAAATATTAAAATATATATGGCCCAAGTCATGGTATTTTCAATTGTTTGTGACAATTGGAAAATGAATAAAGAAGTCGAAAGGATTGATACATTTGTATTGTGATACTGGTGAAAAGCATAGACTATATCATGGACTATCAAATTCTAGAAGAATTGCAACCAGGGTACTTATAAGAAGCAAAGACGGTGAAACTTTACCTCGTATAATTTGGGTCTGTTGTCAAGAAAGGCCAGTTATTGGAAAAATACACACTGAGGTAAGTAGAGAGTGAGTGAAAAAGAGGATGACCCTCAAAAAAATTGATAAACAAAACAACTTCAACAATAGGCAAAAGATGGTACAAGTTAGGGCTACATTTTTATATTGGTTACTGTGCATAATAGATGACTCAACTGATAGCATCTAACAATATCCTTACATGCTAACTTGTTTATTGTAGCTCTTTTATAAATTTAGTTTCTTTCTTAATGGTGTCTACCATATAGTAATAAATAATGAGTAAAAATTCAAGATAATGTTAAATATCTTTATCTCATTTTCACAGTTGAATGGAGGAGAATTAAGATGTGACAATCTGCTTCTCTAAAGACTTACACTTTCATAGATCTTATAGGACACTGATACTCTCTCCTCTGTAGTCACTCTCTTCTATAGTCACTAGGTTGAAACTGAGTCAATAACGATGGGTTGGGTTTGAAAATTTTCTTGAAGAATGCTTTAGTTTGACAGTTATCTTCTCTCAATAGTGTCCAGGTAACTCTGACAACACAAAATATTCTGCTAAGTAAATTACATAAATCATATTGGTAATTGATGATTTATCATTGTTGTTGTTGTTGTGTACCATTAAGTCAGAACTGACACTTAACTGGCCCTCCAGTGAGTTTTCAGAGACAGTTAACTGCATAGGAGGAGATTTCTTGTCCTTCTCTCATAGTATAAACTGGTGGATTAGAACTATATACCTTTGCGATTGCAGCACAGCTTCTTACCACTAGGGTACCAGAGTTCCCTTGATTTTTGACTGTTGTTGTTGTTGTTATGTGCCATCAAATCATCTGTGACTCATAGTGACCCTCTGAACAACAGCCCTAAACCCTTCTCTATCCTGTGCCAATCTCACTGCCTCCAACACGTCCACCCAGATTACCCCAGTCACTGAATCAATCCACCTCATAGAGGGTCTTCCTCTCCTGCACTATTCCTCCACCCTCCCAAGCATGACATCCTTCTCCAAGAACTGGACCCTCTTTGCAACGTGTCCAAAGTATGTCAACTGAAGCTTCAGAATCTTTGCTTCCAAGGAGCAGACTGGTTTAACCCTCTCTAGGATAAACCTCTTCATTTTCTTAACAGTCCATGGTATATTCAATACTCCAATACCACAGCTCAAAGGCATCAATTCTCCTTCGATCCTCCCTAGTCATTGTCCAGCTCTCTGGTGCATAGCAAGTGATTATAAAGACCATAGCCTGTATCAAGAGTACATTAGTCTCCAGATTGACACCATTGCTCTTCAGTACTTTGGAAAGGTCTCTAACAGCAGACTTTCCCATTGCAATGTGTATTTAATTTACTGGCTGCTGGTGCCAAGAGTGTTGATTGTGGAGTCAAGCAAACTAAAACTGTTAACAATCTCAATTTCTTCACCATCCATCTTGATGCTGCCAATTAGCCCTGTGGTGACAATCTTTGTTTTCTTTATATTGAGCCTCAATCCATATTGAAGGCTGCAGTCCATGACCTTCTGCAGCAAGCACTTCTTCGGGTCCTCCTCAGTTTCAGTAAGCAGGGTGTGTCGTCTGAATAACACAAATTGTTGATGTCCCTTCCTCCAATCCTGATGCCACACTTCTACTCAAACAGTCCAGACACCTGGATAATCTGTTCTGTATATATGTTGAAAATGTATGGAGATAGGACACATCGCTGGCTTGCACCCTTCCCAATTTTGAACCATGCAGTGTTTCCTTGGTTGGCTCTGTTCTAATTAGCACGATCAAGTTTTCTGGGATTCACATTCTTCTCAGAGTCAGCCACAGTTTGTTGTGATCCACACAGTCAAATGCCTTTGCCTAATCAATGAAACACAGATATACATTCCTCTGGTATTCGCTGCTTTCAGCCAAAATCCATCTAACATTAGCTACAATATCCCTAGTACCATAACTCCTTGTAAACCCATCCTGCACTTCTGGCAGTTCTGTTGATGTGCTTTTCCAGTCATTTTTGGATAATCTTCAGCAGAATCTTGCTTGCATGTGACATTAATGATATTGTTTGATAATTTCCACACTCTTTGGACCTCCTTTCTTTGGAATGGGAACAAATATAGATCTCTTTTAGTCAATTGGCCAAGTGGTTGTCCTCCAGATTTCTTGACACAACTTAGTGAGTACATCTACGACAGCATCTGTCAGTTGAAATACATCAATTGGTATACCATCAATTCCTGGGGACTTATTTTTTTGCCAATTCCTTCAAACCAGCTTGAACGTCTTCCTTCATCACCATCATCATATGTTGTTTCATGAAATTCTTCTGTGTCTGCCAATTCCTTTCGGTACAATGACTCTGTATACTCTGCTTTCTTCTTTAATACTTCCTGGATCATTTCATATTCTGCCCAAAGCATCCTTAAGAAGAGAAACTCAAGGTTTGAATTTGTTCTTAAGTTCCTTGAACTTAAGAATTGCTGAGTGAGCTCAACTCTTTCAATTTTCTGACTCCAGCTTCTTGCACATTTTATTGTAATATTTTACTTTGTCTTCCCACGCTGCCTTTTAGAATCTTCTGTTCTAGCATTTAAAATTATTTTCTCTCTTAATTGTCCTGAAGTCCGTCTGTGTTTCAGTGTCCCTTAATTTCTCAAGCTTTAATTTCGCTTTTCTCTACTCTCTCTTCTCTTTCCATGGGAAAACTCTTAATTTAGCTTTAAAGGTTCATTTTGTTTTGTTTTTGTTTTTACATCCAAATGATCACAAAGGAAATTTGTATACAATAGATAAGACATTTTAAGTTATTCTATATACTGTTGCAAATAAATGTAATGCAAACTGATTACCTAAATAGAGATTAGAAAACAATTTCTGGGTTCCAAAAAATTATGAAAATTATTTGAATGGCAAAAGGCACACTTAGTATACATACAAATACAAATTGTGATGAAATTCAAGATGAGTGCCTTTTTGAAAAGATATAATGCTCCCTTTTTTGATAATAAAAACAAGAAATCCTAATAAATTAAGAGATTTCCTCTAATCAAGACCCTGGTGAGAGTGAGATCTTGGTGGCAAAGACCCTGGTGATGGTAGTAGAGAAATTGTGTCATTATTGTGGAGAAACTCTGGCAAGGTTGAACCAGAGGAGCCCTGAGATAAAGGCCGCAGTTAAAAAGTTTCACTGTGCTTGTCTGACTAAGGAAAAGCTGACTTACAACTAACCTGAGGCAAACTTTGTTACATAATTGGCAAAACCAGAGGCTTTCTGAATTTGTGTTACTGAACTGAAACTGGAGTCTGAATTAAATGAGGAATTGTGCCTTGGCTGAAGTAAAACCTAGAGATTTCCTTTGGTGAAATTGTGTGTTCCCTATCCTCCCCAAATCTCTAATTTATTTCCCTAATAAACCCCATTCTTGGTAACACAACTGTGAGTAAAGTCTGTGAATAAACAACAAATAAACAAACCTCTTGTTACTGCTTTGTCTTTAGGGGCACCATGAGGCTGGCCTACAGGCTCTCTATCTGCTTTCTGTTCTGGGGCAGTGAAAGGCTATGCTATTCTCACTCCCTCTGGCCCTTTCAGAGAGACACTTAGCTCTGTACCCCCATGTTCCATTTTCTTCTCTCTAGACAACATTTTACTGGTATTCTTTTCTTTCAGCCAAGATCCGTCTGACATCAGCAATAATAATCTGGTATTATGACTTATTCCAAATTCAGTTTAAATTTCTGGTAATTCTCTCTCAAAGTACTATTCTAGCCAGTTTTTACAAATCCTCAGCAAGATTTACTTGCATGGGATGTTAATAACATTGCTCAGTAATTTCCTCATTTTGTTATCTCACCTGTCTTGGGAATAGACACATTCTGTTGAGCATGTCAAGCGCGGCATGTGGGTTTTTGTAGTTGTTTCTTTTTAATATGTAAATTTACATTCTATCAATTCCTGGACCTTACTTTTTTGCAAATGTCCACAACACAGTTTGAAATTCTTCCTTTATTACCTTAGTTCTTGATCACATGATACCTCCTGAAACATTAGCTCAGTGTCAGTCAATTCTTTTTGATACAGAGACTGGATTTCTTCAAACCTTTTTTTTTTTTGATGCTTCCTAGATTTTTAAAGATTTTACTCTATGTCAATATTATTATTATTTGAATGAGACACTTGACTTTGTTCTTCAGTTCTTTCAGTTTAAGAAATGCCAAGCACATTTTTCCATTTTGTATTGTTTACCTTTAGTTCGTTGTACATTTTATTGCAGTATTTCACGTTGTATTCTCGAGCTACCCTTTCCTTTGCCATTTCTTCTTTTTGTTTTAGATTCTGACAGTTCTAGGGCAATTTTCAGAGTCTCTTCTGGCGTCCATTTTAGTCTTTTCTTCCTCCTCTGTCTTTGTAATGACCCTTTGCTTTTATCATTGATGTTATTCTTGATGTCATCTCACAGTTTAGCTAGTCTTCCATTATTTGTGTTCATTGTCTCAAATCTATTTTTGAGATTTTTAAAAAAATTTATGTAAAATAGACTCCAAGTTGTCCTGAAATATGCAAATAATACAACCTTATTTGCTGAATATTAGGAGGACTTGAAACACTTGCTACAGAAGATGAAAGACCGCATCAATGAGAATGGATTGCATCTCAACATCAAGAAAACAAAAATACCAGTGGGCCAATAGGTAACATCATGATAGATGTCAAAAAGATGAAATTGTCAATTATTTAATCTTATTGGGGTCCTTAATCAATACTATTGGTACCAGCAATCAAGAAATCAAGATTTCTTTGAATTTTTTTAAGTAAACTAGTATACATTTTTTTAAAAGGGGAAAAAATAGAAAAATCTGCTGTCAGTGATCTCTTCAAAGTGCTGAAGAGCAATGGTTTCAGCTTAAAGACAAAAGTAGACCAGATCCAAATTATGATCTTTTCAATTACTTGCAATGCATCTGAAAATTGGACAATGATTGAGGATGACAGAAAAAGACCAATGCCTTTGGATTGTTGTGATGTTGGAGAAGAGTACTGAACATCTTATAGACTTTAAAAGAACAAACAGATCTGTGTTAGATAAAGTGAACCCAGAATGCTCTTTGAGACAAGAATAGTGAAGTTTCATTTCATATACTTTGAGTGTGTTGTCAGTACAGGACAGTCCTTGGAGAAGGACCTCACACTTGGAAAGTAGAAGGTAAGTGTATTGTTGTTATGGGATGCCAAGTCGCTTGCCACCCTATGTACATCAGCTCTGAACCCTGCTCTATCTTGAGTCAATTTCATTGTTTCTGACACTTCTATACTCCATTACCCAAGTCACTTAGTCAATCTATCTCATTCAGAGTCTTCCTCTCTTGTGCTGTCTTTCCACCCTTGCAAGCATGATGTCCTTCTTCAAGGACTGAACCCTCCTGGCAATATGCCTGGAGTATGTCAGGTGAAGTTTCAAAATTCTTGCCTCCAAGAAACAGCCTGGTTTCACCTTCTCCAGGGCAGACCTGTTTGGTCTCTTAGCAGTCCATGGTATATTCAATACTCATCTCCAGCACCACAACTCAAAGGCATCTATTCTTCTGTCATCTTTAGTCATTGTCCAGCTCTCTGATGCATAGCAAGTAACTACGAAGACCTGGTAACTGTGAGGGGGAAATCTTCAACAAGATAAATTGACAAAGTAGGTGAAACAATAGACTCAAGTATATCAGATATAAGAAGGATGGTACAAGTTAGGGCAAGGTTCAGGTCCAGTTTTCATAGGAGTGCTATGAATCACACTATATCCGAAAGCATATCACAATGGCAAAAGTAATACTTTAAAATGCAGTGAATTTTTCTAGAACAAAAGAGAAAGAATGACCTGAGAATATTTTAACCTTTGTCATTTTCTTCTTAGATTTGCAACTTCCTCTTTTCCTCAAATTACATGTCTTAAATAAAAAAGACAACAACAAAAATAGCTCTGAGGTTACCTTTTATTCAACCCTGCCTATAATAATCATTATCATTTCAATCTTGAGGAGACCAGCTAAATTTAACCACATATTTATTTGAATCTTTTCTTTACAGTCTTGCCAGTCCATGTCTCCTTCTTTTTTAATAGGATTTCTAAAGCCTCATCCACATAGCAGTAAAATTGTTTTTCAAACAATCAATAGAAAGTACAAATATATTTAAACCTTTAACCTTTAGATCTGAGAAATGGCCAAAACAAGAACATTTTTCTTAGAAGCAAAAGAATTGAAATTATTAGAAGCTAATGCTATGGGCAAGAGATGGAGACAGAATTGAACCAAGGAAAACCCTCTTGGAACATTCAGTCCAGCTAAAAGAAAACAAAGGTCAAGATATTTTATATGATAAAATAACTCTGACAGCTGTACAGGATTTTCTGCTTTATGTTGAATAGTTTCCAGAAAGAAACATCTGAATGTTCGCTGTAATAAATACATTGCCAAGGTTTTCACATATCTACTACTAATTCTTCACTTTCTCAATATGACTGAAAATAACAGCCAGCATTTCTTGATAATGTACCATTGTCAAGAACATGAAATTTTTCCTCTGCTTTATAATCCTAAGTGGCTACAAACTTCCTTTTATTTACTGCAGAAATAGCAGTGAAGAAAAATCTATACTTTTATATAATAAACCACATTATTAATGTTTATAAACACCAGAAAATAGTCACCCAAAGGAAAATTTCTTCATCTATCTATAATATCAAACTAGATAAATACAAATAAATGCTATTTTTTTTCCTTTTTGGTTTGCCAGTGGGAAAGGTCACGCGAAAAGCAAATAAAGAAACCATTAACTCAGAGCCTCATGGTACTCAGGTAACATATGAATAACTTTCTTCTTTTTTTTATATTTAGGAAATAGTTTAATGTCATTGTAAAACGGAAAAAAGAATATAAGCATCATTTAAAAGCATTTTTTTAGGAATTCAGTCACTCATTATTTGTCCATTTGCAAACTCCAGTCCTTCTTCTCACATAAGTTGCCATAGAAATTATCATTTCCTTTCTACTCTTGAACATCTGGGAGGGCAGTGGCAGATTGTTTTATAGATACTAAGTGGCAATTACCAGAACAAGCATAATCAGAGATGATTCACAAATGACCTTGAAGACTCTGACTTCTTTGTCTCCATCCTTCTCTGACTCAAGGAAACAGAGACTGTCCTGCTTTGCATCCGTTCTCTCTCTTCTGACAACTTACTTGATTACCCTGATGAGGAGTCTGGGTCGACCCTTCTTCTGTGATTTCCCTCTTGTACAAGTGACTTTGCAAATAGAACCAGAAATCCAAACCCATTTTTGCAGTCATCAAAATCAGCACTGTGTTGGCATAAGGAAGAAAGGAAAGAAAGCAACACAAAATTAACACAAAAAGAACAGAATTGCACCAAATAGTCTTTTATTGTGAAAAAAAAACTATCCTGAGATAACCTGTTTGAAACTGTTTAATTGCCCTAATACAAGAATTGAAGACACTAAAACAGTTACATAGAATTACAGCATCACCAGAATATGGAACAAATTGTATATTGAAACTCCCCCTGAAGAATGCTATCTATCTTGTTGATACAGACAAGCTTGTAAAATAGCTCTGGCATTTTAATGCTAGTGCATTCTAAAGTTCCAGATGACAGCTGCATAGCCAACATTTTAAAGCCATCAGAAAATTCATGTTACACAATGGTCACAGCTGGACCCATCCGTCAAACTGTTTTGCTTAAATGAGATTCAGTTGTTAGTGGATAATTAAGCAGTGTATAGTCTGGACCTCTGTGTTGTAATCATATCAGCTAGGTTTAGAAGAAAACAAAATACAAACTTTCCTGTCTCTTTACCCCAAGTGAAGATTTTTAAACGACTGTAGAAGCTTGAATAGCATCTTCCTTCAGAACTATGCTCTTAATACTTATCAACTATTTGGGGCTTGTTAGTTGTCAAACAGTTGGCAAAAAGATATCACGCTGGGAAAGGTAGTGGTTCAGTGAAAGATAAAAAGGCCATCAGCAAGATAGATTGACCCAATGACTATAACAATGGGTTTAAGCCTGGCAGAGAGGTGAGGATAGTACAGTTACGGCAAGGTTCAGATCTGCTGTACATGCGGTCCCTATGAGGTGTAGTCAGCTAGACACCACTAACAGTAACAACAACAAAGTGGTCATTAAAATTGAGAACACTTAAATGTTTACAGTAAATTAAAAAATATTTACCATATCTTGTGTAAAAAGGGTGATTAGATGAATAAGTGATTCTAATATTCTCAAGAAGGGGAATTCTGGTGGTATAGTCTATAGAGAGTTGCACTGCTAATTCAAAGTTGGCACTTTTCTAGAAGTTTAAATCTACCACTAGCACTGTAGGAGAAAATATGTAGCCTCCTCCCGTGCAATTTAGAGCTTCTGAAAACCCACTGAATGATCAGATATGAGCTGGTTCCATCTTGACAGCAATGAGTTGCTTAGGGGAACGTCAATCTGAATATAAGAGGGCTTCAAATCTAAGCCATCCTGCAGAAGAAGCCCATGACCTCAACAGTCACAGCGCAGGAGTAATGGACAAAAATTTGATCTGATCCGTAAGATAGTGGATTAGTTAAATTAATGAAAGATACATAGAT
>NW_006399784.1:13586646-13588337 GCF_000299155.1 Elephantulus edwardii
CAAACGACTCGACGGCACATAACAACAACAACAACATCTCTCTGATTCAAAATGACTGAATTTTTTTTTTCATGTGTTCATTGACCAACTGAATGGTTTCTTGAAAAGTCTTTTTAAATCTTTCACCCATTTTTTGATTGGATTAAAATTCATTTTCTGGTGCAGGCCCAAGAGTATTCTAGAAACATTAGGGATCAGACCCTTGCATCAAATGTCATTGACAAATATTTTTCCCAGTCTGTAGGCTTTCTTTTCACCTTAGTATAAAATGTATTTGATGTACACAGGGACTTGATTTTTAGAAGTTATAATTTTTTATTTTATCCTCTCCAGGTTATATATCTGGCTATGTTTGTTAGCCTGTTTATGTATGCCATAAGGTAAGACTTCTATGTTTGGAACCATTTTATTCTCTTGTTGTTATTATAGTTTAAGGTGTTTTCCCCTAAGTCCCTAATCCACCTTGAGTTGATTTTTGTGTGTGTTATGAGATGTGGATCTTGTTTTATACAGGTAGATGTCCAGTTTTTAACATTTTTTAGAGAGCTGGTCTGGTGGTTACTGATTCCCTTAATTTCTGCTTTTCTTGGCATGTCTAAATTTACCCCTCACTTTTGAGAGATAATTCTGTTAGTTTATGACTCTTGGTTCGCAACTCTTTTCTTTCATAGCTTTGTATCTGTCATCTTGTTGCCTTATTTTTTTTCATATTGGTTTGCATACAAAATTAATATATATTGTATATCCTTCATGTACTTTGTTTTTCACACATTCCTTCATTCACATTGTGTTTCAAACAATCATTCATATTTATTGTACTTTCTAAAATTAATCACCATTGATGTATGTCTAATATTACTCTATCTTTTAAAGTCCCCATTGGATAGGGAGCTCTGCACAGGCTAGAAAATCACAAGATAAATGATAAAATAGTAAGAATTTATGCTATCAATCCAAAAGTCTTTGAGATAAATCCATCAACTCACTATTCCAAAGGAGAAAGATAAGTGCAATTCACAGCCTCAGAAAACCCTCTAGAGGGTCGCCATGAATCAGTTCTTACTTGATGCCTACAACAAAACAAAAAGATTCAGAAATGGAATGAATGGAAGAAAGAATCAGCAAAACATAACACTAATCCCTTGATACTAATGTGGGACATTATAAGATACCTTTAAAATTATTTTTAAATGAAGATAAGTTTTAAGTATCACTTATGTTTTTGCATAATACATATTATAGAAAAGAAGGAGAAAAACAGAAAAAAGAATGTTTTCTGAATTTAGTGGCAGAAAAGTTTCCAAATATTGTGACACAGAAGATTTACTGTGTATTTAAGATGTATTATGTTTGACATCCTGGTACTATTTTTCTGAACACTTCAAAGTTTTTTGGGGGAGTGTTGTTTGGCTTTTTTTTTCTAATTTTTTAAAGCCTATATATTAATATTTAGCATTCTTTATCAATTAATTCTCATCAATTTTTATTCTAGAAAGTTTTCATTTTTTCTGTCATTTGTCTGTGTTATCCTATTTCTTCATGTTTTGCTAATGTTTGCTATCTTCAAGGTTGTTGTTGTTGTTGTTGTTGTTATGGGCCGTCGAGTTGCCTGCGACTCATAGCGACCCTATGTACAACAGCCCTAAACTCCGCTCTGTCCTGTGCCAATCGCACTGTCTCTGACACTCCCA
>NW_006399784.1:13592746-13602357 GCF_000299155.1 Elephantulus edwardii
GTGATCCTATGTACCACAGGGCTGGACTTTGCCTTATTCTGCTCAATAGTTCTCTGATCCTCCACCTTTCCAGCATGGTGTCTTTTTCCAATGACAAGCTCTTGGTGACAACATACCCAAAGTATACAAGATGGAGTTTCGCCACCTTTGTCTCTACAGAACAATTTGATTGTACTTCCTCCAAGACAGATTACTTTTGTTCTTTTGGCTATTTATTCAATATTCAGTAATCATCACCATTACCCCAAACAATGGTATTTTCAAATAAGGAAGACCAAAAAAGAATAAAATGCCTTTGAAATGTAGTGTTGTTTCTTAGTAAGACTGAAAAACTTCATCAGGAACAAAAGATAGACTTTCATGTAGATCTCACTTGCCAGAATTATCACAATTGTCCAAGTCCAGATAACCATCAGCAAGAGAAATGTGGAATAAGGCCGGGCTTATCTATCTTCTTCATGATTCATTCTTTAGGAATAAAGCACATGAATTCTTGGAGAAGGAAGAACAGGATAGCATTTGGGATCTGCCAGCAAGGAATTGAGAGGTAAAGGCCAAACTACTTAATTCAGTGTTAACCTTGGCACTTGACTAAAATTGGGGGCAAATGAATTACATCAGAATCCCTGGGGCTAGAGTTCCAGCATTGAATTCAAATATGAAGCCAAGGAGAAAAATCACTGCCTTGGTTTTATATGCTAAGGAAAGGAGATTAAAATTCCGTCTAGGTGCAAATCAAATCATTTAGACTCTTTGGTATCTTCTGTATCACACCTTCAACTTCATTTATACATGTCAAGTATTCAACAATACTTTAAAGATGTTGTATTCTCTTAGATTCATTAAGTAACTCATTCATTGCCTTTGAGTTAGAACTGACACACAGCTGGTCTCCCAGTGGATGTTTGGAGGCTGTAAATTGCATAGGAGGAGATGTGTTTGCCTGTCTTTTTCCTGTGCAGCCACTGGTGAATTTGAACCACCACAAAGACACCAAATTTGGGTTAGCAGTGCAACTCCCAGCAATTACACCACCAGAGCTTTCTTCTCTTGGACTCTGTACCTCCTATGACAACCTGTCCTTCTTCTAGAGATTTCAACATTTTTTTCTTTACTTATTTATACCATAACATGTCATAATTTGTGGTATGTTCTGTATATGTCTTTTATCCTCTACAGGAAGGAGCCCTGATGGCAGAGCATGTTACTAATAAAAATATAAGCAGTTTAAATTCATTAGTAACTTCTTAGGAAAAAGATAAGGTGATATACTCCCATTAAAATTCAGAATTTCGGAAAACTGATGGACAGTCAGCATGTGTCAAAATCGATTTGACAGAAGGATTTGGGTTAAGGTTTTGGTTTAGAAGGTAATACCTCATAAGCAAGTAAAATATGGACAATGAAAATGAATGCATAAAAATAAATTCTATCTCTGGAAATCCAAAATCTCTGTAGATATTCACTGAAATTAATAAAAAAAATAAAAATTAAAAAGTAGGCCAAAGTGAAAAAAATAATTTCTATCTCTAAGTTGTAGCATTAATGAAGAATATTGAATATACCATTGATTGCCAAAAATAGAAACAAATCTGTCTTAGAGCGAGTACAACAAGCAAGTTCCTAATAATCCAGAAAGAGAAACTTCCTTTCACATGCTTGGACATGCCGTCAGGAGGCGCCAATCCCTGGAGAAGAACGTCATATTTCGTAAAACAGGAAGTGAATGAGAAGCAGAAGATCCTCAGTGAATTGGAGAGATACAGTGGCTACTACAATGGACTCAAGCACTAAGGTGATTATGAGGATGAGGTTATGAGCTGTTCCTTTCTGTTGTTCTGAGTCACTATGGGTTGAAGTAAATTCCATGATAATTAACAACTTTAATTTACCTTATTAAGGTTGAAATCAACTTTATGACATCCAACAACCTCAGTTTACCTTATTAAGGTAAATCCCTTAATAGAGGTGTGTATCTTCAATTAAGTCATGCATGTGAAGATTCAACACACACACACACACACACACACACACACACACAGATTAAAGATTGGCTTGGTATGAATGAACCAAAAAGTGACATTGTATCAAAGTCCTCCATCTTTAACAAATCAGGTAGGTCACTCAAAATTCAAAAAAAAGCCATTCAAAAAAAAGCTAAAATATAAAGATGACTTCCAGTCATTTGTATGAATTTACACTACATGGAATTATATGACACATTTAGGATAGAAAACAAAGGTTCCAAATACCAATTAACTGGCATGCTTCATGTCAGAAAATGCACTAGATTCTAATTATGATTTATTCTAGCAAATAAAATGAAGTAATTCACATATAAGCAAAGTTCTAGGTTTTGTATCACCTTGATGGGGCAAAAAAATATGAAGGGACTCTTCACCAAAGACCATTCAAATGGCCAATGAATACATGTTCAAGATCAGTAACTATTAGAGATGTAGAGGAAAAACACACATCAGCAGTGAAATACCACCTCACTCCTGCAGCAAGAGTAACAAAGTTCAATAATTCTGTAGTTAAAAAATGCTAGTGAGTGAATGTTGGAAGCAGGAGTGGCATCCACTTCCTAAATAATACGCCTCTGGAAACTCTATGAACTTTGATAAATGTTGGTGGCTGTAGAGAGGTTTCAGGTCTTTTGTTCATGGGGTCACTATGAATAGTGCTCAACTTGAAGGCAAATAACAACAACAATAAGTTAGTGAATGGAAAGATTGGAACGCTCATATGCTGCTGAAAATGTAAATGGTGCAACTGCAGTCTGACATTTGCCTTAAAAATTGAAAATATAAATATAATGTAATCCTTCTATTCCACTACTAGATATTTATCCTAAAGAAATAAGAATTAAGACACAAACACATATATACTCACACCTACGCTTACTGTAGCATTACTCACAATAGTAAAGAGTTGGAAACAACCCAAGTGTCCATCAGATCAGTTATTAAATGGATGGAGAAACTATGCTATATTCACATAAAGAGATACAATGAAATATTAGAAAATAATGACGGATTCCTAAAATATTACACAATATCGATACACTAAGAGGACATTATGTTGAGTGACAAGAGTCAATAACAAAAAGACCATTATTATAAAAAGCTAAAGAAAAGTATACAGACAGAAATAATACAAAAACAGTAAGCAAGTATTTTTTTCTTTTATGACTGAGATAGTTCACTCAGTATAATGTCTTCCAGGGTCACCAATGTTATGTATTATTTTAGGAGTTCCTTGTTTTTCAGTGCTACATAATATTTCATTGTGTGAATATACCATAGTTTTTCTATCTATTCATTTGTTGATGAGAATTTGGGTTGTTTCCATCTCTTTGCTATTGTGAATAATGCAGCAATGAACATGGACACACACACACACACACACACACACACACACACACACACTCATAGAGAGATAGATGCATACATCAATTTGGGTGGCAGTTCCAGTTTCTTCAGAGTATATTCTTAGTAGTAGAGTTGCTGGGTCAAATGTTACTTCTATTTCCAACTTTTTGAGAAAGCACCAAACTGTCTCCCATGGTGGTTGCACTATTTTACACTCCCACGAGCAGTGAATAAGGGTTCTAATCTCTCTACAACCTTGCCAGCAATTATTGCTTGCTGCTCTCCTGAACTTTGCTATTGTTGCTGGGGTGAGATGATATATTAGAGTTGTTTTTATTTCAATCTCTCTGATAGTTAGGGATTTTGCATAACGCCAGTTATAAAACAGGACGGACATGAGTTTGGGAGAAAATTAAGAAAGGAGGGGGTAAATAATGAGCACTGCATTAGCACAGATGAAGGAAAGAACTGTTTAAAAAATATATGATTACACATTATTTATATGACTATAGTTCAGAATAAAGCATGAATAGCAAAGTGGACTAGGGAGGGGGAGGGAGGAAATTATACAACAATGAATTTTTTTTAATAAGCTAATGGGGGTGGGAAGGAAAATGTGCAACAATGAATGAAAAATTCAATTTTTCTGTAAACTTTTATTAAAATCGCAATTAAAAAATTAAAAATAGACTAGTAAGCAAGGAGGGGAAGTAGAGATAGAAAAATAATTAATAGATGATGCATACTTATTCATACAGGTCAAGGGAAACGTATTGCCTCTAACACTATGGATCAAAATGTGTATGAATGAGTGATTGGAAAAAAAAATGCTTTGTAAATTTTCACTCAAATCTCCATTCTATAAATAAAGAAATAAAGCGATGGATGGGCTTCATTCTGAAACAATTTCAAGAATATGGACAAACCTGAACTGCCAATTTAGGCTACCTTAGAACTGTTTGAAAACTTTAATGCACATTCTACCTTATAGATAAAACTGCACCTAGTGTTATTGGCACAATTTATCTTGTGATAAATGACAGGTTTGCCATAAGTTTGCACAGAAAAGAATGAAAAAAATTCTTTTGGGGGTTCCTAAAGTGATTTGCAATGTAATAGAAAAGAAAATATTAGGTTGCCTGTCTGACAAATACAGGTAAATTCCATGTGGAAAAAGGCAGTAACTTTACATGGAAATTACCTTGAACAGCAGTCTACAAACAAAATAAAAGTTAAAAACAGCCTTAGAAGTTCAGGGTTGGAGGAGCATTTAAATGTCTGGCCAACTCTGCTTCACATTTTGATATATAGTTCTCTTGGGTACAAACTGTCAAACTGAGTTAGTGTCAGTGAAAGAATATGGTAGCTGGACTTTCAGATGTTCTTATGCAGCTAAAAAGAAAATACAGTTCAAAGAGCTTTCACCCACTGAGATTTTCAAATAACCTCTCCGTAGGATGGACATATTGCTTGGAAGGGAGTACTCACAGGAATACTAAGAAACCTTGATCTCTATCATCATTTTGTTAAAAAGTGAATCCAGGTGATTGTTTCTGTCCTTTCACCTCTATAGAGTAAACAGGTGCTAAAAATAATACACCCATTCAGTTCACAGTGCCATTTAACTGATGGAGTTAATTTATCATGGGTTCTCATAAGCAGCTTGCACCTAACTTTCTGCACTAATTTACAATTGCCCTCCATTCTATCTGATGCACTTTTGTGATAACATCCTAGCCTTCTGCACTTCCACTCTCTGCAGGCATTAGGTCAGGAACAGCACTTCAAATGGCCCTGAAAGTTGATGTCAAGTACAGTAAAGATTTTGCAGATGACATCTTTGTAATTTTTATATCTTTTGTATATAGCAATACCTGGACTTACTGTGGTAAAACACAAGTGCAAAACTTAGGCTGAAATTTCTAAGTTCAATTTTTTTATACAGATTCTAAAAAACAAGAGAGGAAGACCCCCAATGAGATGGATTGATTCAGTGACTGGAGGTGTGTCAGAGACAATAAGATTGGCACAGGATAGAGCAGGGTTTAGGACTGAGCTGCAGGTGACTCAATGGCACATAACAACAACAAAATTTTATGTATTATTCATTGACAATTTACTTGAAATACGTAAAAAGGGGAGAACAGAAATCTTTCAATCCATCTTTTACAAACTCTGTAGATGCCTCTTTTCTTTTACTTATTTTTTTTTTCCTTCTTGAAGTCACAGATATCTTTCCACATGTTGAATAAGAGCCCTATGTTTTGCTTACTGCAAGAAGACCAGGTATTCACTAGTTGGAAATAATTCTAGGTCCTTTAAACTGCTGCAGATATATGACTGGCGGTGGGAGGGAAGCAAGAAATTAAAAAAAACAAAAACAAAACAAACAAACAAAAAAAAAACAAAAAACACAACCAAAAATGAAAACACACCAAACAGCAAACTTTAAATAAATATAAATGTCAAGGCTCAAAGAATATGAGGTGTGGAGATATGAAGCCATTGAATACCTATAGTGTAACTGGCTGGTACTATAGTGGCGTAATGGCAAGAAGCTGCGCTGAATTCCTGAAGGCTACCAGCTGCTCTGCGGGATCTCCTCCCATGCAATGAACTGCTTCTGAAAACCTGCCCGGATCGTCAGCTATGGGTCGACTCCGACTCGATGGTACACAACAACAACAGTAGGAAATGTCTCCGATTTCTTGCAAAGAGAATGGTATGAAAACATTGGATATAAAGGGAGGAAAGGACATCTGATGCAATTCAGTCTTATTATTCTTAAATTTTATCAAATCAAGTTTGATACATAGCAATGTCATGTGATAGAGTAGAACTGCCCTTACAAAGTAATCTTTACAGGAGCAAATTGTTATATCTTTCTCCTGCAGAGCCACTTTACTAGATTTAAACAACGTTTTAGTCAATAGCAAAGTGCTTAACTGTTGCACAAAGCATGACAGTATTTTTTTTTTGAGGGATCTGAGGGCAGAGATGATTATTAGAAAGAGCTGTCTGAGTCCTAGGTTCTTGACATTCTTAAAATGGGCAAATATTAATAAACTACTCAGTTAACGTATAACTCTAAAGTAGATCTACAAAAACCATGAGTATCAAACTGTATTCAGAAGGGGCCTCTCCTCTGCCCAACCCTTCATCCTGACTCATTCGTCTCCCACTATTCACCCTTCAAAATGGAAATTGAAACCTGATCTAAGAAATTTGAACCAGAAGCAAGTAAAAGAGAAACTAGTCATGTAAAGTGGAAACGCTTCAAGAGAGAAGGATTGAGTCAAATCCAGATGGCTATGTGCCATAAATTTCTAATGGAACTCTTCATTTTCACCAGAGAGCAAGAACAGGCAGTGCTTATAATGACGTGTTAACATCTGTCTTAGAATATTATCTCCATGGCACCAAAGGACACCACCCAAACAAAGGAAATTCATACCAAAAACAGGGCTGGATTTTAAACACAGATTTAGTGACAAATAATCACCATGCAGAGTTGACAGGTCCAATTAAAGGATACTATAAATAGATTTGACGGTAGCATTTAGGTTTGGTTTGAACAACTAAAGAGTCATTTTTATACTAGATTAGACCAAACAAAAAAAGGCCAATGCTTGGGAAATCTTCTAATGGTGTATGTTTAACAGTATGCTTCTCTAATGACAGTAAAGTAAGATGAGCATTGACCCTGATGGTATTTAACTAAATTTAGCCTTTCATCAGTTGAGTGAGGAAAATTCTAATCAATACCTTATTAAAATATCATGACAAATAGAAAGAATGGGAGAAAAAGCCAGAGAAACAATAATTAGTAACTGTCAAGGAACAGAAATAGTCTATGAGCACATGGTCATTTTTACCCCCTGCTGAGGTCACAAACTTAATTTAACTACATCTTTATAACTGAGCTAATGTTTTTTGAAAACTACTGAACTTGGGATAGCAGAAAAAAAGTCATCCAAATCTGATTTAAACTGCATTTTAGACAAATTAGAATTTCCTTTGGTAAAGCTCAGTTTTGAAGATATGTTCAAGTTATAATTTCTGTTCTCTTTCACATTCACTTCCACACAGTGATATTGAAAGGGAAGATGACATTCATAGCATTGTGAGGAGCCCAATCAGAGGACGGCCAGGTCTGCACAGTGGATCTTGATTCCCTGTTGGTACTGCCTGTGTAGCATTGAGCGGATGCTTCCTGGGTCCTATCTCTGCATGTTCAACTTTTATAGTATGAAACTGACCAAATAGGCAATCAAAATGAATTCATAATTATTTGTTACTGAAGTGCAAAAGTAAGAAACAATAAAGACAGAATGGCTATCGGAAGTGCCCACATGATGATGGAAATGAGGGTGAATATAAAAAGATAGAATTTATACATCCAGTGACTTATTAACAGAAAATATCCCCTTTTTAAAAAACACAGAATCTGACTTTACACATAGACCTCACCTGATGGAATGTACAGGAATTAGATTGACTATATCTGAAGAAAGAATCACTGGAGAAGCTCAGTATCAGCAGTCAAAACCAGGCCAGGGGTTGGTTGAGGAGCAGATCATCAATTACTCTGTGCAAGTTCAAATGAAAGTTGATGAAAATTAAAACAAGTCAACAAGCAACAAAATATGAACTTGCCTAGATTAAGAAGCTGCTGTTCAAATAAAGCAAGGGAACAGCATATGGTTTAAAATCAGGAATGATGTGAGTCAGAGATATACTGTTCTCCATACCTATTCAGTTTGTGCGCTAAGCAAATTCATGAAGCTGGACTCTATGAAGAAGAATGTGGCATCAGGATCAGAGGAAGATTCATCAACAACCTGTGTGATGCAGATAATACAACCTTGTTTGTTGAAAGTGGTTGAAGAGAACTTGAAAAGCTTGTTGCTTTTGGTATGAATTACATCTCAACATCAGGAAGCAAGGATTTGGAAGCTTTGTCTCACATTCCTTGGGCATGTGGCCAGAAGGTACCAGTCCTTAGAAAAGGATATCGGAAGAATGGAGGGAGAGTGCAGAAGAGGAAGACACCAGATGAGAAGGAATGACACAGTAACTAGGGTAATGGGGTGTCAGAGTCAGTGAGACTGGCTTAAGTTAGGGCAGAGTTCAGAGCTATTGTACATAGGGTCCCTATGAGTCTCAGGTGACTCTTTGGCACATAAGAATAACCCTTTGTTTTCTTGACATTGAGATGCAATCCATACCAGAGGTTGCATTCCTTGATCTTCTACAAATGTCAAGACCTCCTCATTTCAGCAAGGTTGTGTCATCTGCATAGCATAGGTTATTGATGAGTCTCCCTCCACATTCCTCCTCAGAGAGTCCAGCTTCTTGGATAATTTGTTCAGCATAAAGATTGAATAGGTATGGAGAGAGAATACAACCTTGACACACTCCCTTCTCATTTGGAAAAACTCAGAATCACTAATTTAAAATCATAATTTGAGCAGATCTACAAAATAGTTTTGTGCAAATCTATGTTCCAAGCTATGTTTATGATTTAGTATTATTAAAATTTTCCAGGCTTGGGTTAATTTTGTTATAGAAAAAAATGAGATTCTAAGTTTCTAATGTGTGAAGTTATCATATGTATTAAGCTAATAACACTAAAAATGTCTCAGAAATTTTGGGTTTTCAGAACTCTCAAGGCAATAAAATAATTTTGTCTTTAATTGGATCTCATTTTTAATTATTATCGTTGTACTAATTAGTTTTCCTTCAATGTGTTATGTATATTTATTTGCAACCTACCTTAAATAAGAATGCCCACTTCACTCAAAAGAATGACTATTAGCTGGAAACAAAGATAAGACTCATTCAAAGAATGAGCATTTAATCAGGTCTACAGCAGAAAACGGAAGTGGAAAATGGAAGCAATTAGCAGCAATTACTGGATATATATTTTCACAAATTCCTCCACTTTGACCTGTGGAAAGACAGCAATAGTCATTGCCTTCAAGGGGTATAAAATGGAAAAAAAAGAATCTGGACAAGCATCAATGCACACTAAAGAAAATTATAGTCACTTAAGAATATAGAAAATACAGGAGACATAACTTTTGTTTGTAGGGCATATATTTTCAGAAATGATAGTGTAGTTGCAATTCTTTTTTTTTTTAATTTAGGTTGTTTATTTTTCCTTTCAATGAACATCTACAGAGATTTTGGGATTCCATTCATTCATTGTTGCACCCTTCTCCCCGCACAAACCCC
>NW_006399784.1:13602457-13604592 GCF_000299155.1 Elephantulus edwardii
TTGGTACACAATCCCCCCCACAACTCCCCAAACCCCACCCCCTACCCCCAAATATAATCCACTCTGCAACCCTCATTGCATAATTCTTAATTTATGTGAAACGGGAACAAGTTGAGAAAGAACTTCCATTCTTGCGTACCGAAGCTTATTCAGATTCTTCTTTTCTAATTTATAGACCATTCCATTAAAATACAGAAGAATTTCCGTTGTCTTTCTAGATTTGAGGGATTAAAATTTGACACATAATTTTGCTTATGAAACACCTGGCTTGATCAGATTACTAATATGCTGTTCCTCCATACAGCTAACAGGGAAGTCCAGTTGTAAAATATCAGTGAGCAGCTTTCAGGATTCTGGTTTAAACCTACTGCCCAGATTTTCCCTGAGATATAAACTTGCCCCAGGATTATAGAAACAACTTTATTCCACAGGTTTTCTTCTGGCTTGAAGAAGCTCAAAGATCTTACCATCCCTTTCCAGCCTTGACTGATCAGGGTAAATTGTTAGAGCCAGGCTCTAGAGAGAAGCAGCGTACTATTTAAAATAAATAAATTAGAATTCTATTATTTTGTTAATTATATTTTATGTGATTTCAAAATCTTAAGGATGTTGGAGCCTAGTGGTAAGGATTTACGCTGCCAACCCAAAGGCACAGGTTCAAATCCAGCTGTGCCACAGGAGAAAGTTGACAATCACGCGAGTCCGTTCTGACCTGACTGTGCTTAACAACATCAATGCTTTATAGATATCACTATGTTAATGATTTCGTTTTCATTACAATAAATTCAGTGTTGTATTCTAACTAAATCTTACATACATTAGGCATGTTATCAGGAAGGGTCCATCCCTGGAGGAAGGCATCATGCTTCGACAAGGCCTGAAGATCAGAAAAAAATAGAAAGAAATGAAAGAGATTAATTAACACAGTGACAGCAACAACATGCATAAGCATGGCAGGAATTGTAAGGATGGTGCACAACCAGACAGGATTCTGTTCTGTTGTTCAGAGGTCTACTGTGAGTAAGAGCTGACTGAAGGGCACCTAACAACAGCAGCTCTCTAAGTGTGGTGTGTACATTGCCCAAATTTCTGTGCTTCACAAAAGCTTTCATATTTCACATACACATGTCTGGGGTTGAGCTGCCTTTGGGCTTGCCTAAGATTTTTCTGAGTTGCGTTGAACCAAAGGATTCAGATTGGTCTCAGTCTTCATCTAAGCAATCAGGCTGAAGAAGCAATGTTTCTTAAAATATATTCTTCTCCTAATTTTCTGTCCAAATGTCACTGTTTTTGAGTAGAAGTTTAGACATCACATTAGTTTTCATTCAATCATTCATGCACAATTTGTTTTGAATAATGCAATTAATTCACACACATTGTGTTTTGATTACTGGAATTATTAGAATAACTTGTTAACCCTTATTGCAATGATGTTAAAATCAAGTTTGGATTTTTATTACTGTGACCTTTTGAAAGCAGCGTTCTTTCTGAGAACCTTTGATTGGGTTTGAACTATCAAAGCCTTTGTAGTTAACATCTGAGTACTTAATCACTCGTGTCAAATAAAGACTCCAAGAGACAAATAAACTATTTTGAGACAATATAAATATGTCCATAATTTGATGGTAATATGCAAACTCTTCTCTTGAGCAATCAAAATTGCAAAAAGATGTAGCAATTTAACCTTCTTAATTGTGCTCAAATTCACCCTCAACTCAGCAATATCTCTAGATATGTTCAGTCATCTTTTTCATATACCAATGTGGAAGCATTCTCAATTCTGTTACTTAACTCACTCTTTTCTTCTTCATATGGTTTAGTGTTTTGGTAGTGATTTGCCAAACAATAACAGTTCTTATGGATTTCACTCTGGCCTCTGCCTCGAATAGTTGCTCCTGCCTAATTTTTTATTTTATTCACTGAACCCAGGTCAGGACTCCCAGTTCACCTCCACAAAGTAATCCAAATTCAAATATTTTCACCATAGCAGGTGTCACAGAAGATAAGACCTCACTATCTTAGTTCCTGACTGTACTTATTTTACCTTTAATTATCCATACCTTTTCAATCTTATGCAGAACAGATCATCTGAGACGCTGGGCTTTACAAGGAGGAATGTGGCATTAGGATTGGTG
>NW_006399784.1:13609212-13610839 GCF_000299155.1 Elephantulus edwardii
TTAGGGCTGTTGTACATAGGGTCGCTATGAGTCGCAGGCGACTCGACGGCACATAACAACAAGAACAACAACTTCAATAACACTTTAAATAGTGTTATATTTCATATTTATGTAAAATAAGAATAAAATTAAAATTATTACATTTCCTGAATTCAGGAGAAGACACGACATGTAGTAAAATAAGAAATTTTATGCTTTTATCCTTGCTTCTGCATTGAGATCTGGGGTTACTTTCTGCATGACATATATCCTCAGAATAAACTCTATAGCAACAACTAGAAACATTTCTTTCATGCAAAGGATATTAAATACTTGAGACAAGGTCACCACATCAGCTTTATTAATTCAGAACATGCACATATTTTATCCAAAACTCATCTCAATGTCATACATAAACATCTTCAATTTGAAAGTTGAGAAATCACATATACATTTAACAAATAAATTTAAATTTGGTAATTTCTGATTAAAAAGGCACTTTGCACAAAAATTTAAATTTTTACTTTATTATACCTTTAGCCATATTTTCAGATTATAGCTTTTATTCTCAGGAGCATTTTTCCCCCCATTAAATTAGTGGATCATTTCAGAGATCATTACAGAGCATTTTCTTTGTACCGGACTGCGGACTGCCTACAGTTTAAAAGGGTGAGGCTTTGGGCCTGATCACAAAAGCCCAAATCAACTTAATTAACAGCTCAAGATTCTGAGAAAAATAGCATCTTCCCTAGCCCTCCCCAAAACCCCTGTAAGGAAACCACCCTTGACTGTGCAATTTTGACCTTCTCCACAAAAGGTTATTTGGTGTCGTCCCTCTCAGACCATGCAGTAAAGATCTGTTCGTTTTTTAAAAAAGAAAGGGTGAATAGCTGTGATAGACTTCAGTCACCATGGAGATTATAGTTTACAGAAAATGTAGTCTGACAGGGATATAGACAAGAAACAGCCAGAAGAACTTAAAATTAAATACTTCCTGAGAAGTGTAAAGTTATATGATTAAAATAAAAAGAGAAACGGGGGAGACTTCCATAAAGGCTCCACATAGATGTGTTACTTGAATTAAGAAAGTCAGAGAAGAAGACTGCAAAGACAAAGAAGAGGGGTCAGCAATGTGAACTTCAGGGAGAAATTATTTCCAGGCTTGAAGGAAAATAGGGGAAGATCTCAGGGTGCTAAAGAGTGTGGAGGTCTTGGGATCGGGCAGAAAAAATGGGGAAGCTGATATCCTCCTTTGAGCCAGGGGAGCAGGAGGTCTGGTGAGGAGTGTGGACAAGGGGCGGGTCCCTGAGGGAGTTAACAATATAAGTGAAGGTGGCTTGCAAGTAGTGGTTGCCTGCTGGCCTGACCAAGAGACCCAGCTTGTCTTCAACAACAAAGGCTGCTTGTTAGATACCTGATTTTTAGCAATCACTTTTCATTTCCTACCTACGATATGTGGTCTGATGAAACACTCAGTTGGCCTCATTTTTCTTCCCTGTAATGTGTAAGATTCTATAATATCAAAGGGTCATTAATTGACTTAATTTTTTTTTACTTAAAAAATCAGATAGTCTCTTTCTACAAAGATGGCACCAATAGTGAAGAAAGCCCCTGACCCTCCCAATACTGAAGCCAAAGCAAAGGCATT
>NW_006399784.1:13611321-13616206 GCF_000299155.1 Elephantulus edwardii
AAAAAAAAATCAGAAAGTCTGAAAACTAACAGTATTACCTAAAACTTACATATTTTGTGTTGATTGAACTTGGAAGACATTTTGCCCTCAACCTAAAACTATACTGTGCAGAGAGCATTGTGTAGACAAAGAAGTATCCTAGCAACAAAAAAGATAAGCTCTTTTCTTCACACTAAGCTAATAAACTTAATTTGCTAGCGTTAAGATGGAAGGCTCTGATAGAAAGAAAAATCCTTGCACCTAATAAGTGACAGAATTTCTATATTCATTCATTCAAAATGTATTTGTTAAAGGCCCTCAGAATGGCAGGCCCTCTGAAGATTAACAAGTGCTTCAAGGTCAGTACTCAGCGTACAGCAGAGGGTGAATATTTCATAGACAATTTGTTGAATTAATGAATATATTTCTTTCGTAGACTTGTGTACAGATCAAAGTCAAGGTGTCTAATATCTGGAGCTGAAGGAGTGCTGTTAATGAAAAATGGTGAGAAGTGCCAAAATTGAAAAGATATTAGGGCTGCAGAGGCCAATGGGGGCAGGGGAGTTGTATAGTCAGCTATTCCATTTACAGATGGTTGGCTGAAGAGATTTGCTTGTTTTGAGAAGTTTGGTAAAGGGGTATGAATGAAAGAGGATAGGCATGAGAAGTGAAAATATCATTGCCCCTAAGTATCCCACCATGGTGCTATCAGGGATCAGGGATATGTGTGTATGCATTTGCATGTTTCTGGTTCTACATACATATGTACTAACATGATTATGTGACTTGAATGGGGTTGTTCAGAAAAAAAGGCATTTTTAAAAGGGAGGTGGGGGTCTTTAACCCACAAAATGGACATGTGCTCTTCCCTTGCTCACTGCTGCTTCTTGGAGACGGGGCTGCAGTTTCAAGGGAACTCACAAACATGGGCTTGTGAGCAAAATGGTAATGATAACCTTGAGGAGTCAAACAGTTCACTCTCCCATCTGCAAGTCTACGCTGAAGTCATCCTAGAAATTGGATTTCTTACCCCTGTTTTTCCAGAAAGGAACATTCCTGTGGCTAACTAGCTGTTAGAAATACACAGTTTCCCCAAAAGTATTAAGCAGATAATAAAAAGTCTGGTACAGCAATTATTGTTACTAATAATGCCACGGATTGATTCTTTACTGTCTGCAGGCATCAATTGTGCTACTTGGACTTGTTACTTGGTCTCTTTGGGCCTTAATTCTTTACATTTTATAATGAAAAGTTGGATTAGAGGATCATTACCAAGTCTTCTGATTTTTAATTTTGAATTTGTGATTCATACAGCTTTAATGAAAGATTCCACCGCCTACCCCCAGCTACTTTTCTTTTCATAAAAGGTACCATGCTGCCCTCATGCGGCCCAAATAGAAATAATAGCCAACTGCTCAGCCTTTGAAAAAGGTTTATCTTTAAATTAATTGTAATTGAAATTTTTTTTACGTTCCAGTCGCCCATTATTTTCAATGCATTTTGACTGCATGTTCGATCTATCTCTGACTGTAAGAATTGGTAGAAATCATCTATTTCTTCTTTGGCTCTGGTTGTTGGTGCATATATCTGAATGATAGTGGTGTTCACTGGACTTCCCTGTAAGCGTATGGATATAATCCTATCACTCACAATGTTGTACTTCAAGATAGATCTAGAAATTTCTTTTTTAACTATGAAAGCAACCCCAGTATTCCTCACCTTTTCATCTCCAGAATAATATATCATATGATCATCTGCCTCAAAATGACCCATGCCAGTCCATCTCACCTCTCCAATGCCTAGTATGTCAATATTTATGCATTCCATTTCTTTTTTGACAATTTCTAATTTTCCTAAATTCATAGTTCTCATTGTTGTGTCAGAGACAATGCGGTTGGCACAGGATAGAGCAGGGTTTAGGGCTGTTGTACATAGGGTCACACATAACAATAACAACAACTGAAATTACATGCATGAAGATAATAGTCATAATTACCAGTAAACAAATAAAATTAAATTACCTATCCACTAGAAGAACTTTGTATTTTCAATTATTTATTCATTACAAATAGCTTTTTAAAAAAACACAATTGGTGTCTTTATATATGAACACCACCCACCACCTGATGGACTGACTGCATAGGAATCAGAGTGACTACATCTGCAGAAGTTGTTGGAAAAGCTCAGTATCAGCATTCAAAACTAGGCCAGGCGCAGACTGTGGGTCAGATCATCAATTGCTCATGTGCTAACTTAAATTGAAGAAATGAAATGAAAAGAAAATGAAAATAAGTCCTTGAGAACCAAAATAAGATCTTTAATCTATTCCACCTGAAATTCAAAATAATCTTAAGACTATGTTTGAAGTACTGAACACCAATAGTCAAAGACCAAATCAATCGTGGGATGATATAATCCATAAGAGAGCAAAAGGTCCTTACAAAGAGGAGAAAGGAAAAACCGAAATAGATGACAGGAGAGACCCTGAAAATGGCACCAAAGCATTGAGAAGCCAAAACCAAGAGGAAACGTGCCTAAGAAAAAACAGAGGATTTCAAAGGACAGCTTGAGAAGACAAAGCAAAGTACAAAATTGAATGTGCAGAGAGTTGGAATTCAAGAATAAAAAGGAAAGAACTTGCTCTACATGTCTCAAGCTGAGAGAAATAACCAAATTTAAACCTCAAGTCACAATATTGGAGAATATGTTAAATGACCCAGGAAGCATCAGAGTAAATGGAGGGAAAACACAGAGTCAACTGAATCAAAAAGAACTGACACTGAAAAATTTCAGAAAGTACCCTATAAGCACGAGCCAATGGGAATGAAGGAGGAAGTGGAAGCTGCACTGAAGGCACTGGCAAAAAAATAAGATGCCGGGAATCAATGCGATACCAATTGACTTGTTTCAATTAACAGATGCAGTGTTGGATGCACTCATTCACCAGTCTATGCCAGGAAATTTGGAGAACATCTGTCTGGCCAACAGATTGGAAGAGGTTTATATTTGTTCCTATTCCCAGGAAAGGTGACCCAACCGAGTGTGGAAACTATTGAACAAGGTCATTGTTGTAGTTGTTATGTGCCATCCAGTCACTTGCGACCCATAGCAACCCTATAACAAGAGCCCTAAACTCTGCTATGTCTTGTGCCAACCTCAATGTCTCCAATACACCCATCCCGATTACCCCAGTCACTGAATCAATCCACCTCACAGAGGGCCTTCCCCTCCTTCGCCCTCTGCCCTTCCAAGCATGATGTCCCTCTCGAAGGACTAGTCTCTCCTTACAACATGATCAAAGTATGTTTGGAGACAGAATCCTTACCTCCAGGGAGCAGCCTGATTTAACACTCTCGAGGATGAATCTGTTTGTTTTCTTGGCAGTCCATGGTACATTCAAAAATCTTCTCCAGCACCACAGCTCAAAGGCATTAATTCTCCTTCTATCCTCCCTGGTCATTGTCCAACTCTCTGATGCATAACAAGTGATTACAAAGACCATAGCCTGTATCAGATGCACCTTAGTCTCCAGAGAGACACCATTACTTTGGAGAGGTCCCTAACAGCAGACTTTCCCATTGCAAAACGTTTTTTAATTTCCTGGCTGCTGGTGCCAAGAATGTTGACTGTGGAGCCAAGCAGACTAAAGCTGTGAACAATCTCAATCTCTTCACCACCCATCCTGATGCTGCCAATTGGCCCAGTGATGAGAATCTTTGTCTTCTTGACATTGAACCTCAATCCATATTGAAGGCTGCAGTCCTTGACCCTGTGCAGCAAGCACTTACAGCTCCTCCTCAGTTTCAGCAAGCAGGGTTGTGTCATCTGCATATCGCAGATTGTTGATAGATCTTCCACCAATCCTGACGCCTCATTTCTCCTCATAGAGCCCAGCCTCCCAGATAATCTGCTCTGCATACAGGTTGAAAAGGTATGGAGATAGGGCACATCCCTAGCATATACCCTTCCCAATTTTGAACCATGCAGTGTTTCCTTGCTCTGTTCTGACGACTGCCTCTTGGTCCAAGTATAGGTTTCACATTAGCAGGATCAAGTGTTCTGGGATGCCCATTCTTCTCAGAGTCAGCCACAATTTGTTATGATCCACACAGTCGAACACCTTTGCATAATCAATGAAACACAAATAGACATTCCTCTGGTATTCCCTGCTTTCAGCCAAGATCCATCTAACATTAGATCCAATATCCCTAATACCACGATCCCGTCTAAACCCAACCTGGACTTCTGGCAGTTCTCTGCTGATGTGCTGTTCTAGTTGTTTCTGGATAATCTTCAGAAGAATTTTGCTTGCATGTGAAAGCAATGATATTGTTCTATAGTTCCCACACTATGTTGGGTCACTCTTCTTTGGAATGGGAACAAATATAGATCTCTTCCAGTCTGTTGGCCAAGTGGTTGTTCTCCAGATTTCTTGGCACAACTTGGTGAGCTCGTCCAGGGCAACATCTGTTAGCTGAAATATGTTCATTGGTATACCATCTATTCCGGGGGCCTTATTTTTTGCTATTTATTTCAAAGCAGCTTGAACTTCTTCCTTCATCACCACAGGTTCTTGCTCATATGTTGATTCATGAAATTCTTCTGTGTCGGCCAGTTCCTTTTGATACAGTGACTCAGTATATTCTTTCCATCTTCTTTTAATACTTCCTGTATCATTTAATAGTCTGCCTAAATTATCCTTGATTATAGAAACTCAAGGTTTGAATTTGTTCTTCAGTTCCTTGAGCTTAAGAAATGCTGAATGAGTTCGGCCCTTTTCATTTTCTTACTCCAGCTCCTTGCACATTTCATTGTAATATTTTACTTTGTCATCCTGTGCTGCCTTTTGAAATCTTCTGTTCAGCTCTTTAATGTCTTGGATTCTTCCTTGTGCTTTGGCTTCTCT
>NW_006399784.1:13617531-13646973 GCF_000299155.1 Elephantulus edwardii
CTGAAGCTTCCTTGGCTTTTGTGATTCCAGACATGTCAGCTGCTGACAGTTTCTTATGCTATGACTAGAGTCTCTTAAGTTTAGTGGTAATGTTTCCCGAGTGAAGGTAATGTGTCCTGTGGAACTGGTCATTGATCAAGGTCATTAGTAAGCAAAATATTGCTGAAGAGCATTTTTAAAAACTGCTAAAACAGTAAGTACATAGATAAGGAACTGCCAGAAGTTCAAGAAGGATTTAGAAGAGGTTGTGTCCAGGGGCCTCTTTGAGTAAGAAATAGAATGTCTGGCTTGGATTTACAAGAAAGACACCAATACCAGGTGAGAGCAAGAAAAAGAAAAGGATGCTTATTAGACGTTCACAACAGATTACAAATATGTCAGGACAGACTGACCCTATCTTTATCTTACGAAAGGGTTTGTATATCCTTTGCCAGCAGAGAGTGGAATTTACGCAGCTGATGATGCATTGTTTCTAACAGTTGTATGGTGATTTTTTTACCATCTCATTTGTCTTTCCCTGAGTCTGTTGTGTTGCCACATTCCTTGAGAGTCTGTTTTTGTTGTATTGCCCGAGTCTTAGTCAAAACCTGTTCTGATTGATCTCCTTTGTCAGCGTTTCCTTTGCCATTCCCTGTCAGTTATAACACAAGGAATATCATGGCTGATATCAGATGGATCCTGGCTGAAAGTAAAGCATACTGGAAGAATGTCTATACATGCCTTATTGACTAACACAAAAGCATTTGACTATGTGGATCATAACAAGTTATGAATAACATTGAGCATGATGGGAATACCAGAGCACTTAATTGTGCTCATGCAAAACCTATACCTAGACTGAACACAAGGGAACACTACATGGTTTAAAAATACGAAGGGAGAGTGTCAGGGTTGTATTCTCTTTTATATACCTATACAATCTGTATGCTGACCAAATTATTTGAGAAGCTGAACCCTACGAAGAAAAATGTGGTCAAGAATGAAGGAAAATTTATCAATAACCTTTTGTTATGCAGATGACACCACCTTGCTCACTTGTTGAAAGTAAGGAGAACTCTGATGCCTGATGCCTTTGTTGTAGAAGAGCAAAGAAAACAGTCTTTAATATGGATTGCATCTCACTTTCAAGAAAACAAAAATTCTTACCACAGGACCTGTAGGCAACATCATGATAGATGGAGAAAAGATTGAAACTCTCAACAATGTCATCTAACTGGATCCACAATCAACACCTTTGGTAGCATCAGTCAGGGAATCAGCAGATGTATTATATCGGGAAAGTCTGAAGTCAGGGACCAGTCCAAATTATTGAGGAGTAATAATGTCAGTTGGGGACTAAAGTGCATCTCATTTAGGCCATGGTCTTTCTGATTACTTGCCATGCATCGGAGAGCTAGGCAATGAATAATGATGACAGAAGGATAATTGATGCCTTTGAGCTATGGTACTGAAGAAGAGTACTAAATATTCCATGGATTGCTAAAAGAATAAACAAATGTGTCTCAGAGAAAGTGCAACCAGAGCACTCCTTGGAAGGAAAGGTAAGAAAGTTCTGCTTCACGTACCTCAGACATGTTGGACATAAGGTTTGGAAGGATGGAGGATTGGCAAAAGGGAGGAAGATCTTGACCAAGTAGATTGCCACAGTGACTGCCACAATGGGCTCTAATGTGTCAGTAAGTGTGAGGATGGCACAGGATAGGGCAGAGTTCACATCTGTTCTTAAAGAGTTGCTATGGGTCATACTCAACTTGACAGCAATGATATCTACAAGAAGGCTAATTCATTCAATACCATGCAAAATTGTTGGATGACAGGAGAAGCACTACAGAGGGAATTGAGGGAGGGAGGAAAATGTGAATGATCAATGCATGAAAACCAATCTCTTTGTAAACTTTGACTAAAAAAAGAATACTGAGGTAGAGTGGACCTAGACTCATTACAACCCTATGTGCGATAGAATAAAAGCTTGCCTTCCCTTGCACCATCCTCCCTTCAGTTAAGCCCAGTCACTGTGTCAGTCCTTCTCATGGAGGCTCTTCGTGACTGTACCCTCATGTTACCAGGTATCACGTCTCTCTCCACGAATTCACTTTCCCAAGTCTGATGCCTTTCTCCAGGGACTGGTCTCTCCTGATAATATGCCCAAAGCTGTGAGATGAGTCCATCATCCCTGCCTTAAGGAGATCTCCAGCTGCTATTCTTCCAGGGCAGCTTTATTTTCACAGAGGAATAGTAATTATGAACATAAACGACAATATTAGTTAACGTTAGTGAGCACTCTCTGTAAGGCTTTGTCCATATTTTGCATAACTCTCCTCATTTCATGCTTTAAAAGTAGATTTGCTTGAGTTTTTGTTTTGTTTTGTTTTCCAATCTTTCTTTTTTTCAGATGAGGCAAATAAAATTCAAAAGTGGAATGTGCCCAGGACTTAACAATAAATATATGGAAAGACAACATAAAATCCAAGATATCTGATTCCAGAGTACAAATTCTTTCACTCTTAAATTCTTATTCAGTAGTTTTGTGTTTCAGATAGTTAATTTTATAATAATGCTTTGTTGCTAGGAGACAAATGGATATTTGATCCTTAAAATACAATGAGACAATATACAGTACAGGAGAATAACAGGCATTCTCTTCCCATGTGATTTACAGCCTCTGAAAATTTACTGGAGGGTTTCCTGTAAGTCAGCTCCAACTCAATAGAAAAGAATTTGTTTTAATCTACAGTAGAATCTGCAAGTACTGGAACTCGATGAAACTGCCTTGTTAGTCTGGGTCTTTCAAGCTTCACAACTTTGACGGGATACAATCTTAACTTTCTGTGGTGTATTTCAGTGAAAAATAGTTAAAGTCTGTTCTTGAGATAAAATTCACCTCCTTTCTTTTTTTCATTTTGTTTAAAAATACTAGACATTCCCCAGCTGTGTTGGTTAAGTTTCTTTCAGGAAGGCCCACTCATGATTAGTCTTCCTTTAACTAACTTAGCTATTTCTCAACCACTTCTGTGATACTTGATATTATATTATTATATCTCTGCCCATAGCAACTTAATGCCATAGCCAAAAACCTCCTGCCATCAAGCCCTCTTAGTGATCATCCATGTTTTTCCCAAGCCTATGAATCTTTATGACAGGAGACTGAACCGTTGACCTTTCAGTGAGCAGCGTCATATGCACCAGGGCTTGTTCAGTGTTCATGCAGGTATCCTCAAATCCTCTAAGTTGTATCCTTACAACACTAGGAAGACACAAAGAACCACCATTCAATCACACTTCATGTATTCTTTCTTGAATCCAAGGCAGAAGTCACTTTATACTCTGAAATCCACAAAATCTATACTTTCTCTTTTGTACTGCAAAGAATGACCACTAAGAACATCATTGCTGATGTCAGATGGCTCCTGGTTGAAAGCAGAGAGTACCAGAAGAATATCTATTTGTGAGTTCTTGATGATGGAAAGGTATTTGGCTCTGTGGATCACAGCAAAACTGTGATCCACAACACATTGAAAAGAATGAGAATCCCAGAACATTTGATTGTGCTCATGAAAAACCTATACTTAGATCAGGAAGCAATCATACTAATAGAGCAAGGAATATATGAATGGTTCTAAATCCACAAAAGAGTATATCAAGGATACACTTTTCTCCATATCTTTTCAATCTATATGCAGAACAGATTATTCGGGAGGCTGGACTTTATTAAGAAGAGTATGGCATCAGATTGGAGACAGATTCATCAATAATCTGAACTACACATAAGACACAACCTTCCAGACCAAACCAAAACTGAGAAGGATATGAAGTGGTTGCTTCAGAAAGCAAGAATAGCATTCCTCAATATGGATTTCATCTCAACATCAAGAGTCTTGAACATAACATAAACCAAGAAAACAAGTAGATCTGTCTCGGAGAGAGTGAAATCGAGTTTCTCTTTGGAGGCTAGGTATTGTGGGTTTGTTCGTTTGTTTTGGGAAGTTTTTAAAATTATATTAGTTTATTTACAAAACTCAAATACCTTGTTTTTCAGTATGTTTTTATTGCTGTTATGTGCCATCGAGTCATTTGTGAGTCATAGTGACCCTATGTACAAGAGCCCTAAATGCCGTTCTATCCTGTGCCAACCTCACTGTCTCAAACACATTCATTCCCACCACTCCACTCACAGTATCTATCCATCTCATTGAGGGTCTTCCTTTCCTGTGCCGTCCCTCCACTCTCCCAAACATGACGTCCCTCTCCAAGGACCAGTCCCTCCTTGCAACATGCCCAAAGTATGTCAGACGAAGCTTCAGAATCCTTGACTCCAGGGACATTCTGGCTTCACCCTCTCCAGGACAAACCTGTTTATTCTCCCAGCAGTCCATGGTATAGTCAACACTCTTCTCCAGCACCACAACTCAAAGGCATCAATTATCTTTCTTTCATCCCTAGTCACTGTCCAACTCTCAGTTTCAGTATAGATTCTTCCAGTTTCCCTCACCAACCCCCACCCATCAAATTGTACAACTCCATGATTAATCCTCCCCTACCCTTGAACATCCTCATCCCTCTGCTTCCACCCTCCAACCCCCACCCCTGGATCCTTATACTCATTCTACAATAATAGTTTTCTACAATATTTGTCATTGTGGGACTGAGTTAGTGCACTCAGCATAATGCTTTCCAGTCCCTTCCAAGTTAGGTAATAAGTTACAAAATCATTGCTCCTGTGTGCTGCTATTGTGTGACTGTATCATAATTTCTCAATCCATTCATTTGTAGTTGGACTTCCGGTCTGTTACCATGTTCTTGCAATGGTGAATAATACTGCTATGAATGTTGGTGTACAAGCCTCCGTTTGTACCTCAGTTCTCATTTTGTCAGGGTATATTCCAAGTAGTGGAATAGCTGGGTCATCATACGGAATTTCTATGGAGGCTAGGTTTTTATTTTCTGTCTCAATATACGTTGGGCATGTGGCCAGGAGAGATCAGTCCTTGAAGAAGGAAATCATACCTGAAAGGGTGGAGGGACAGCACAGGAGAGGAAGATCCTAGAAAACATGATGATGTGATGGATTGACATAGTAACTATAGTAATGGGAGTATGTATGTTGGAGGCAGTCAGACTGACTCGGAATAGGGCAGAGTTCAGAGCTATTGTGCATGGAATTGTCACGCATCACAGGTGACTGGATAGCATATAACAATAATAACAATGTGTTTTAAAGTCACAAAATAAAATCATTCTTTGTGTGGATCATTGACGCTGTGCTTTAACTATGAGTGACTCTCTTTTTAATATACTGTCAAAGGCAAAAGTTTTTTTATAGTCCTTAAATGTAAGGCTTGCTTTACAACCATGGTGGGTCACCCTGACCTATCCCAATTCTATCTATGAGCTGTGTTTGTTTCTCTCTCTCTCTCTCTCTCTCTCTCTCTCTGTCTCTCTCTCTCTCCCCCTCCCTCTGTGTGTGTGTGTTTGAAAAATATGTGTATTTTCTCTATGATTGACCTTTTTCTTCTCCTTTTGGATATGTGGTATGGAAAGGGGTGAAATCAGAGAGTTGCAAAATTTGGTGAGTGGAGGGAGGGATAAAGGAAACGGGAAAGATCCAGAGGAGACCTGAAAAGGCAGGGCAATGGTGGGTATAACCCACTAGTGATTGTTGTTGCTGTTACACATTGTCAAGTCAGAACGGACCCATAGCTGACTCTCTGGTGGGTTTTCAGAGGCAAGTAATCACACATGAGGAGATTGCCCTTCCTTCTCCCACAGAGTAGCTGGTGGCCTCAAACTGCATGCCTTTGGGATTGCAGCACAGCTTCTTGCTGAATTGGAATGACTGTATGAAACACAATGTGAACAAAGAATAGTGTGAAACACAATGTATACAAACTTGGTAAGCAAACCAATATAAAATAATTTTTAAAAAAGCTTGTGATGATCTAAATTAAGAAGGATGGAGAGCTATTAAAACAAAATGCAATGGAGCTTGATGGCCTAGTGACAAAAAGCTGTACTGCGATCCAGAAGATGAGTGGTTCGAGTCCTGGAGAATAAGGGGCAATCTCCTCCTGTGCCAGTGAGATCCAATCTGATGGTACACAACAAGAAAAAAAAAAATGAGAAAAACAAAATGGAGACTAAGTAGTAGAAACAGAAACTGATAAGAGATGTAAGAATTGTTTCATTAGATCTTGTATATGACAAATTTTTGGTATTAAGAATTATTGTATATTAGATAAAGTGAATTTGTCTTCCTGCGTGTTAGTATTATCTAACAAACAGTATTCTTTTGACGTGTGATCTCAGACTGTGTCTGAAATCCTGAAGACTGAAATCGTCCTTGTCTGTGAGGAGAGAGCCAACACATCTTGCTGGTAGTAGTTAATAATGTTTCTAAGAGAAGCCTCATTAGCTCCGTCCCCACAGTGCATGTAATGCAGTGGAGCTAAAAGCTTCGTCTGTTCACATTTATTCAAATGTCAGGAGAACAGAAGTACACTGAGGTTTCCATAGAAACCACTGGTGGTTTCAGGTGTTTCTCAGGGCATTTTGTTCTATCAGTTATATGGAGAAAGTGGGTATACATTACGATGTTTTTCATTCATTTCCTCATTAGAAGCTGGGCACAGGGACTGCCACATTCCCTTTGTTTTACTGCATTTTTGGCAGCTTCTCTTGCTGCCTTTTCTCTCCAGCTGAGATCTGGAAACAAGCAGCTTATAAAGCCTGATAAATCCTGCCCATTAGTGGGTGGCTGTTCTGACAGCATTTCATTTCTTTTCCGTGGAAATTGAAAAGTTCCTTGCCCAGATAAAAATTTTATAACACATTTTCTTATTCACGATTTATATTGTCTCTCTAGATGGTTGCTATTATAAGAGGTTAATGGCAACTACGCTGATTGCCCCAATCAACAACAACACAAAGCACAAAGGGAGATTCCAAGGCATTCAGAAAATGTTCAGCCATAAAAGCCAGAATCAAGGATAATCGAACCCTGCACTGTAAAAGCAAGTCAATTAACCGCCTAGAGGAGTGATGTTCCCACAAAATACAGAAAGCAAAGTTAAAAAGAAAAAAACAAACAAAAACTCAACAAAACTAAGCCCTTTGTGACACAATGAATTAGTGAGATGACCCTTGTATCCTTTTTGTGACTCTAGCTTCAATCTCTATGCTTAAGATCTCAGTCAAGGATGAGTTATTTATTGTATTAAGGTAATCAAATTTAGATAGGATACAAACCCTGCCCTACTAAGAAGGTATTATATCAGCACCCTTAATTCATCTGGAGGGTAAAGGGAGATAGCCCTGAGATCTTATAAAAATCTTATGAAAGCACAATGCTTGTTTGCTCAGACAGACACTGCATCTAATGCTGGCCCAGCCTCAATGACAAGCAGTAACAGACTACTGCAAGTAAACTACAGATAGCTGACAGCTGATAACCTCAGCTGTAGGTCCCTAGCCCGCCTATAATGGTCTCTGTGACCATGTACCACAGCCTACCCTGTCCACTATTGCCTAAAACCATTTCCTTCAAGGGATTTGAGTTTCTGTGAGATCTTCCAGGGAATAACAGACCCAAAAGATATAGAAGAGTGAGAGGAATGATGGGAGGAGGAGTTAAAAATGATAATAAATTAAAAACTTGAAAAATCTGAAAAAGTCCAAGAAAAAAAAAAAGAGATTCAAAAGTAAGTAATGGCAAATATTACAAAGATTGAGACGGTTTTTTTTGAGATTATATGAACTTCTGGAATATCTTAAATAAAAATTGGTCATATTCGCTACTGGGCTATGACTATCTCTGCCAATATCAAAGCAGTATTAGTTGTTTGCTGTTAGATGTCACTGAACTGAGTTCAACATGTAGTGACCCTACGAACAACAGACCTTAATTGTCTCCTATCTTGTACCATTGTTACACTTCCTGAAACAGAAGAGCCCATTGAAGCAGTCAGTGTGTCATTCCACTTAGTTGAGGGTCTTCCTCTCTTTTACCCTCTTCAAGCATGATGTCCCTCTTCAAGGGATGGCCTCTCAGACTATATTTTCTCCAAGACCCTAGCTGTTTGTTTTTGATAGTCCATGAGAGATATTCATTACCCATCTCCAACACCACAGCTCAAAGGCATCAATTCTTCTTTTGTCATCTTTCTTCAACCTCCAGCTCTCAATTGCATAGCAAGTCCATGGCCTGAATCAGACACACCCCAACTGACATCATTGCTCCTCAATAATTTGGAGAAGTTCCTGACTTCAGACGTTTCCAGTGCAATATTTCTGATTTCCTGACTGCTGGTACCAAATGTGTTGATTGTGGATCCAAGTAAGATGAAATTGTTGACAACTTCAACTTTTCTCCATCTATCATTATGTTCCCTATTAGTCCAGTGGTAAGTAATTTTGTTTTCTTGACATTGAAATGCAATCTATATTGCAGGCTGTATTCTTTGATATTTTGCAACAAATACTTCAAGTACACCTCACTTTTAGCAAGCAAGGTTGTGTTACCTGCATAACACAGGTTACTGATGAGTCTTCCTCTGATCTTGACGTATTCTATTTTGACTCCTAAGTATTTCATACACTCCATGTTCCAATCATTAATAAATGCAACTAAGTCTCCTCATTTTTCAGTGTCTCCCAGTCTGAGAACTCTAATTCTAGTACTGTATCAAGAGTATTGCTGTATTATTCATAGATTTTTTAAAATATCTGATATTTAGAGACTTGATAGCCAATTCTGCATCAAGTCTGTCTTAACCTGTGAACTCTGGTAAAACCTATCCACCATGGTGATCCTGCTGGTATTTGAAATACTGATGTAATAGCCAAGGATATCAGTGATGAGGTTAGATGAATGCTGGCTGAAAGTAAAGAATACCTGAGGAATGTCTAGTTATGCTTTATTGACTATGCAAAGGCATTTGACTGTGTGAATTGTCACAAGTTATGACCAACATTGGGAGGAGTGGGAATCACAGAACACTTAACTGTTCTCATGTGAAATCTATACCCAGACAAAGAGGCTGTTGTGAAACAGAGTGAAGGAACCCCGTTGCTGTTGTTGTTGTTGTTGTTACTGTTTTTAAGTGCTATTGAGTCGAGCATTACTCTTGATGACCATATGAACTAAAGACCTGAACCCTGTTCTTTTTTTCTTTTTTTTAAAATTGATTATTAATTTCAATGAAAATTTAGAGAGACTTTAGGTTTCCATTCATTCATTGTTGCACTTTTCTCCCCTCCAAACCCTCCCCCCAGTAAACTACCCTCTTGAAAAAGTAAAAGAAAAATTCTTTCACTGTTTTACAAACCCTACTGCAGGTCCACTTCACTATGCAGCCTTCACTTTCGACTCCTGTCATGACAAAAATACCTAATCACATATCCCTTTTAAACAGTTTTCTCCCTTATCTGTTTCAATGCAATACACATTATTGAACCCATCTTTCTCAGTCTCCCCCCAGCCCAACCCCGATGTCAATCCTGTTTTACAACAGTGGGACCACGCAGTATTTGTCCTTTTGTGACTGAGATACTTAACTCAACATAATGTCCTCCAGGGTCACCCATTTTGAATAATATTGCATGAGTTTCTTGTTTTCCAATGCAGTATAGTATTCCATTGTCTGAATATACCACAGCTTCTCTATCCTTTCATTTGTTGATGGGCACTTAGGTTGTTTCCAACTCCTTGCTATTATGAACAAAGCCACAATAAACATGGGTGTGCATAAATCTACTTGGACGTCAGTTACGGTCTCTTTGGGGTATATTCCCAGTAGTGGAATTGCTGGGTCAGTTTCTTACTCTTTAAGACATTAAATGTTATAGAAATTCTCAGTAGGTATAATCCATGTTTGTAGCCCAAAGAAATTTACTTTCTAGTTGGGAGTATGAATTAAAAATATGGAGAAAAGTAATAGTTTGTTTAAAATGAAAGATATAAGTATCATTGTTCCTCTATGTTCATAGAGTTTCAAGAGGCATAAGGTTTAGGAAATGGATGTCACTTCTGCTTCCAAACCTGAATTAATCTGGGAGCTCCACCAAACACTGTTCACAATGGGTAACCATTATGGAGTTTGACATATCAGTGGCACATTGTTCAGCATCACAGCAACCCCAAGTTACTTCAGTACAACAAATTGACACACCAGTGCTATACCACTTAGAAGAATGTTCATCCCAAACACAATGATCACCACTACAACTTTTTAAATACAAGGTCCATCACCAGGGCCTGGTTGACTCTATACCTACAGGCTTCCAGCCCACGGCTCATTGTTAGTTAAATCAAACAAAACAAATCAGCACACACCTGATTGTGAATGAGAAACAAGTGTAAAAAGAGCAAGGGCCCGTGTGGGAACAACTATATGTTATCTTTGCCAACTTCACAAAGGGGAATTGTTCCTGTCAGCAACATCAACAACATAAAGCCAATTCCCAAGAGGCCAGATATTTCCCCCATGTCCAAGGACCTTTTTCTATTCATCTCAACACCAATCTTACTGCTTTGTTATAAAGGAATACTGTTGTTGTTGTTGTTTGTTGTTATGTGCCGTCGAGTCATTTGCGACTCATAGCGACCCTATGTACAACAGCCCTAAACCCTGCTCTATCCTGTGCCAATCTCATTGCCTCTGACACACCCATCCCGAGTGCCCCAGTCACTGAATCAATCCACCTCATAGAGGGTCTTCCCCTCCTGTGCTGTCCCTCTACTCTACCCAGCATGATGTCCCTCTCTAAAGACCTGTCTGTCCTTATAACATGTCCAAAGTATGTCAGGCGAAGCCCCAGAATCCTTGCCTCCAAGGAGCAGCCTGGTTTAATCCTCTCTATGATGAATCTGTTTGTTTTCTTGGCAGTCCATCATTTGAAATTAACAAAGGAGAGTGTCAAGGTTGTATCCTTTCTCCATACCTATTTTTTTAATTATTATTAAATTTTATTAGTTTTAGTGAACATTTAGAGAGATTTTGGGTTTTCATTCATTCATTGTTGCATTGTTTTCTCTACCCTCCTCCCCAGTTCATTCTTCTTCCCCCAACCCCGAATGTCTGTTTTAATTGTCCAATTGCCACAGTGCTTGCCGAAGCCAGTTCTGATTAATCTCCTTTGTCAGTGTATCCTTTGCAATTCCCTATCTCTCCTCCCTGAGAGAGACTTTCCCTGATTCATAAGGAAAGGGGGGTGGCATATTCTCTTAGCTACTTCCTGCTGAAAAGGGACGCTGTGGGTTTCAGGGTGAAGATCTTCTCTCACTACTCTAAAGGGCCCCTTTGGCAGTACAAAACACATAGACTATTATGGAAATTGATTTTGGAATTTAGATTTACTGTTATCAGTTGTGCTTAGCCGTACATGTTCATATCCTTGAAGATGTATCATTGAGGTGTTGCAGCCTAGAAGACACAAATTTAACTAACAAGTTAAAAGTACATGAGTCAAAAATTAAAAAGCAAGAATATTCCAAGTAGAGGTTCTAATAGTGGTACAAATCAAGTTACAGAGGGAAGGTGGTTCTTACAATAAAAGGCCTATAGACTAGCACTTTGTCTATTATAGTGTAGAGGTTAGGAACCACAAGATGTAGAGGTTCAGCTATGTCATTTATGGTTCTTAAGTCCTGGAGCAAACTCCATCTACCAATGGGTTTTTTGCAAGGTAGAAGTGAAGTAAGGAACTGCTTATGAGATTTTCTGTCCATTCCAACAACTAAGAAATAGTGAGAAGAGTTGGGACCTCAGAAGGGTTTTAGGACCAATTAGTATTGAACAAGAATTCAAAAAGCTGGACTCTATGAAGAAGGATGTGCATTTAAGATCAGAGAAGCAATATCAGAATGTATGACTAATAAGTAATTTATTTTTGAGATTAGCTTATTAAAGATCCTGCTGCTTCTATTTTAATTATTTCTTTGCACACTCTCAATAAAGTCTTTCTTTCTCTCTATCTCTCTCTATGTATCTCTATCTCTTCTTTGTTTTTCATTACTTATTTTGGAAGAATGTAGCTGCTATGGCACATGCTTAGCCCAGATGATAAGAAATTGAAGTTTTCTGCTAACAACCACATAAAAATGTGGAAATGGAGTCCTCTAGCCTCACTGAAACCTCCAAGTGACTGTAGTCACATTCTAAAGCTTGACTAAAACACTATGTGACACCCTAAGCTTGACTAAAACACTATGTGACACCCTAAGTCAGAACTACCCAGGAAAACTCTTTCCAGATGCTGATACACAGACACAGTAAAAACAAATAAACATTTGTATATCTAAACTGCTAACGTTTGGGGTTGTTTGCTGTAAGACAACAAATATTTGCATCTTCTCTCCACCTACCAACAAGATTAAGTTCTGATTACAGAAATCTAAGAATTATGCAAAAATTAAAGGCTATTATATAAGATCACTAAAAGAAGGATGATTACATCAAATTCCAAAATAGAAGATAAACACGTCATTTTATATAATGGACAAATTACATCACTATATATCTACCAAACCTCTAAGAATCATAAAGCAGGGAAATTGACACATAAACTAATAATTAAAGCCAGTGTTGTTGTTGTTGGTTTTTAGTTTTGGGTGGGTTTTTTTTTTTACTAGCACCTTGTTGTAACTTTGACTAGTTCCTTATTGCCACATCTTATATCAGTAATATATAAAATGGTCCAAAATTGTAAATTCAAAGGGCTGGATATTAATTGGTTAATAATCAAGGAGAGAGGCTATTACTAGACTGAAAAAAGCTCCAAGTGAAAAATAATGTTTACTGCATTGAAACAGATGAGGGAGAGAACTGTTTAAAAATGATATAAGATTAAGTATTAATATCATGACAGAATGAAGGCTGCACAGTGGAGTGGACTTGGAAAGAGGGATTGTTTATAATAATGACAGAATTTTTCTTCTACTTTTCAAAGAGAAGAGCAAATGGGGGAAGTGGGGCAGGGGGGAAAAATGCAACAATTAATGAAAGGAAATCCAAAGTCTCTGTAAATTTCATTAAAATTAATAATAAAAAAATAAGATTATAGTGAAAAAAAATCTGAACCAAACAAACAAAAAAGTTAAGAAACAATTACCTCCCCCTTCCATATAGATACAAATAACCCACAAGTCATTCTAGAACAGCAAACTGAAGCCAAACCCCCATAATAGTAAACCATAACCTAGCAAGCATATAACCATATAAATACCTAAGCAATAAAATAGGCATCAGTGGGCACATTGCTTCCCCAGTACAACACACTGACAGAGAAGTATTTTACTCTGAAGAAATAACTATAAACCAGCAAGCCTACAAATATCACCTGTGCAGCATGTAGTCTCCTCCTGGAGTGACTTACAAGAATTGTTGCCTTTTAGTTGTGATGCTGGAAAAGTGTATTGAACATACCATGGCCCACTAGGAGAACAAATAAGTCTGTCTTGAAAAGAACAAGAACTAAGTTTCTCCTTGGAAACTAGGATTGTGTAGCTCCATCTTATATATTTTGGCCACATAGCTAGGAGTGATCAGTCCTTGGAGAAAGATACCATGCTTGAAAGGGTAGAGGGGCAGCACAAGAGAGGAAGACTCGCGACGAGATGGATTGGCACTGGAGCAGTGAGATTAGGTGTGTCAGAGTAAGTGAGGCTGGCTCAGGATACGGGTAAGGTTCTGAGCCATTGTGCATAGGGATGCTATGAGTTGTAGGTGACTCAATGGCACATAACAACAACAACAAACCAACAAACTAAATTGAGTTCAAATGGGAATATAGACATACAAATATACACATCGAGAGGGAGAAAGAGAGAGACCAATATGTTTCTAAGTGGTACAGCACTGGTCTGTCAACTTGCTATACTGAGGAAACTTGGAGTTGCTGTGATGCCAAGCATTGTACTACTGGTGGGCCAAATGCCATCATTGTTACCCATGGTAGGCAGTGTTTGTTAGAACTCTCAAATCAAGACAAGCTTGGAAGCAGGAGTGGCATCTACTTCCTAAATAACATGCCTCCGAAAACTCTGAACTTAGAGAAATAATCATAGATACAGAACAGGGTGCAGGCTTTTTGTTTTGAGTTATCAAATACAAGCTGGATGCTGAAGAATTATGGAAGAAGCTATGTACATCGATCTACAAATTTATTATCCAAATAAAATCTTTATCATTATATTTTCTAAGAGCAATATATCTTATCATGCATACACATATAAAGACTTTTCTATTTTACTTCTCATCCAAAAACAGGTTGTTGTTATGAATAACAAAGCTGGATCTGACCCACAGTTCCAGCAGATTTTTAGAGGCTGTAAATCACACAGAAGGAGATTTCCCAGCCTTCTCCTTAAGAGCAGCTGGTGGATTCAAACCATATGCCTTTGGGGTTACAACACAGCTTCTTACAAATAGGCTACCAGAGCTTCCTTAAAAAGAGGGAGACATTATTTTTATTACCAATTATGCATCAGAGGATAGTTTTACTTACTGTGCCTGAATAAAAAAGAAAAATATAGATTAGCTTCTAAAGTCTAAAAGGACTGTGATATAAATCCCAAAGACTTGTGGAAGCCTAATTTAGAATATAATAAAATTGTTCAGCCAAAGCTGACTTCATAGGTGTCTGACCTGTGTAGTCAAAAAGAGCATCACTTTTGGAAAAGTACTGGGTTTTGTTTAATGTACTGCTTTTTCTATATTGAGGAAGTCTTGGTAGCATAATCATAGAGAGTAGCTCTTAGCCCAAATGCTGAATATCTAAATAAGTGAGATAATAGAAGTAAAAGATTTAGTTTGGATTTCTGGCTCCCTACCCTCCCAGGGAAACTACAACTAGAGCTGGTCAGCACTAAGTACAAATGAAAAGTAGAAAGGGGATTATATATATAGTTAGCAAATAGAAGGCAGGGTGTCAACAATTGAGTATATTGTTGCTGTTAGGTGTCTTCGACTTGCTTGAGACTCATAACAACTCTATGTACAACAGCTCTGAACTTGCTCTATCTTGAACCAACGTCATTGTCTCTGACACACCTACACTCATTATCCTAGTCACCAAGTCAACCTATCCCATGAAAGGTATTCTTCTTTTGTGCTGTTCCTCCACCCTCTCTAGCATGATGTCTCTCTCCAAGGACTGGTCCCTCCTTGCAACATGTCTAAATTATGAAAGATGAAGTTTCAAAATCCTTGCCTCCAAGGGGTAGCCTGGTTTCATCTTCTCTAGGATGAACCTGTTTGTTCTCTTAGCAGTACATAGTTTAGCTGATATTCTTCTCTATTACCACAACTCAAAGGCATTCATTATTTTTTTCCATCATCCTTAGTCATAGTCTAGCTCTCTGATGCATAGCAAGTAATTGCAAAGACTATGGCCTGGATCACGTGCACCTTAGTTTCTAGATTGACATCATTGCTCTTCAGTACTCTGGAGAGGTCCCTGGCAGCAAATTTTCCCAATGCAATTGATCTTTTGATTTCCCAGCTGCTGGTACCAACAGTATTAACTGTAGAGCCAAGCAAGCTGTAATTGTTAACAACTTTAATTTTTTCTCAGCTATCATGGCACTGCCAATTGGCCCAGTGGTGAGAATGTTGTTTCTTGATGTCGAGCTTCAATATATATTGAAGGCTGAAGTCCTTGACCTTCTGCATCAAATACATCAGATCCTTCTTATTTTTGGCAAGCAAGGTTGTATCATCTGGATAACAAGTTGTTAATGAATCTTCTTCCAATTCTGATGCCACATTCTTCCTCATAAAGCCCAGCCTCCCAGATGATCTGTTCTTCATATAGATTGGAGAAGTATGAAGATAGGATCATTCTTGGCTTATACCTTTGCTGATTTTGAACCATGAAGAGTTTCCCTGCTCTGTTCCAACCACTGCTTCCTGGTCCAATTAAAGATTTTGCATAAGTACAATAAAAAGTTCTGAAATTCCCATTCTTCTCAGAGTTATCCAGTTTGTTATGACCCACACAGTCAAATATCTTTGCATAGTCAATGAAACACACATTCCTCTGGAACCCTCTGCTTTCATTAGAATCCATGTAATATTGGCTATGAGGATGGAATCCATTTTGAAAGCCACATATAGGAGCTGGGTTCTACAGGAGTTGAGTTCTACAGGAGCTTGTTGGTCAAGATTGGTGAACCTTAGGGTGGAAAGTTGATTCATTGAGGGAATTGAGGGGAGATGAGAAAACCTCCTAGTTAAAAATCCATTAGGGCCTTTGGGCCTAGTTCAAATTGTTTTCCTGTCAAACATTCTTCTAGGTGGTATAGCACTGGTCTGTGCATTGCTGTACAGTGGTAACTCATGGTTGCTGTGATGCTAAAACACTGTGACACTGATGTGTCAAATGTGATAATGGTTACCCACGGTGGACAGTGTTTGGTGGAGCTTCCCCATTAAAACAAACTTGGAAGCAGGAGTGGCATCCACTTTCGAAATGGCATGCCTCTATGAACAGTGCTCAGGTCTTTTGTTCATAAGGTCGCTATGAGTCATCTATGACTCGATGGCACCTAACAACAAACGACAACAAACAATGGTATCCTTAGTGCCACAGCCTCTTCTAAAAAAGGCCTGTACTTCTGGCACTTCTCTGCTGATGTGCTGCTCTAGTTGTTTTTGGTTAGTTTTCAGCAGAGTCTTGCTTGCATGTGATATTAATGATACTGTTCAATAATTTCCACATTCTGTTGGGTCACTTTTATTTGGAATGGGAACAAATATGGATCTCTTCCAGTCAGTTGGCCAGGTGGTTATCCTCCAAATTTCCTGACACATCCAAGTGAGCATGTCCAGGGCAGTGCCTGTTTGTTGAAATATGGCAATTGTATACTGTCGATTTCTGGGGCCTTGTTTTTTGTCAGTTCCATCAAAACATCTTGAACTTACTTCTTCATCACCATAGGCTCTTGATTATATGTTGTTTCATTAAATTTTCTGTGTCAGCCAATTTTTTCTGGTATAGTGACATTGTGTACTTCTTCCCTCTTCTTTTGATAGTTCTTGGGTCATTGTATTGCAACTTGAGCCTTGAATTTGTTTTTTCAGTTTCTTCAGCTTAAGAAATGCTGAATGAGTTTGACCTTTTGATTTTATAACTCCAATTCTTTGCACATTTCACTATAATACTTTCCTTTGTCTTCCTGTACTCCTCTTTGGAATCTTCTGTTCAGCTCCTTAACATCTTCATTTCTTCCCTTCGCTTTGGCTTCTTGGAGCTCTAATGCAATACTCTGAGTCTCTTCTGACATACATCTTGGTCTTTTCTTCTTACTCCATCTTTGCAGTTACCTTTTGCATATTCTCAATATCTTCCTGCAGATTCTCTGGTCTTTGATCGCTGGTTTTCAAAGCCTCAAACCTGTTCCTGAGACGGTCTTTAAATTCAGTCAGGATACCCATAAGGACAAATTTTTGTTCTTGTAGATTGGATTTGATTTTCTTTCATTTTCATTTGTACTTGCATACAAATAGTTGATGATGCAATACACAATCAGCATGTGGCTCGGCTTTCACTGCTGACATCGAGCTTCCCCAATGATTTCCCCCACATATTTAACCAACCTATTTCCTGTGTAGATAATCACATGAGCTTGCTGAACCCCTCCTGCCATCAGACCCATCATGTGGGAAGTGTGTGGACATTACCCTCAGCACGTAAACTTCACCTCCATGCCCCTGCACCAAGAGCACCAATACACAGGGAAATGAAGAGGAAATAGGCGGAAAAGGTGGTGGGAGGCCTTAGCTATCAAATCAAAGGTGAAGGGAGGTGCAGGAAGGCAAGAAGAGGGAATTAAGATGAATGTTGGCAGGGTAGGGTGAGAGAGGGAACACAACTCACGTGCCAAAAGGGCAGGTCCCTGGGACCAATACCTGATCTGTTACAACCTGCATACTCTGATCAGCTCTTTTGGGTAAAATGCCTGTGTGTCAAATATTGCTCTAAAACTGAGCATTCCAATTAAGACAGACTAGGGAGAACTGGCCATCCACTTCCAAAATAACAGGGCACACTTAGGCTGGACTAGTGGATATGGCACCAGAGGCTGAGCCTTCATGTTGGGAATTACAAAGAAGGATGAGCAGTTACAAACAGACCCTAATGATTAGAATGTGGAATGTAAGATGTGTGAATGAAGGACACTGGATATTGTTAAGGAACAAATGGAACACATAAATATATAGGTATATACTAGGTACTGGCAAAATGAAATGGATTGGCACAGGACATTTTGAATCAGATGATCACATGATGTACTAAGCTTGATACGAAAAGGTGGAGGAAAAATGGTGTCCCATTCATAGTTTAAAAGACCATTTCTAAGTCCATCTTGAAATACAATGTTGTGAGTGACAAGCTAATATTCATTCTCATAAAAGAAAGACCTGTTAATACCACTGTCATTCAAATTTATGCACCAATAACCAGAGCCAAAGAACAGAAAATAGATGGCTTCTACCAACTGCTGCAATCAGAAGTTGATCAAACATGCAAAAATCCCTCCTTGCAACAAATATAAAATTCAGGTCATGGTCTTTTAAATGACTTGCTATGCATCTGAAAGTTGAACTTTGAATAAGGATGATAGAAGAAGTGATGCCTTTGAACTGTGACATGGGGGGAAAGTGCTAAATATCCCATAAGAACTGAATAATTCTCATACAACACTGAAATATTTCAGGAAGTACCATATGATCAAGAGCCAATAGTAATGAAGGAAAAAGTACAGCATGTACTGAAGGCTTTTGTAAAAATTAAAGTCCCAGTAATCTATGTGATCGGAAATGATATGTTTCAACTAATAGATGCATCCCTGGACATGGTCACCAGTCTATGCCAGAAAATTTAGACAGCTGACTGGCTGACTGACTAGAGTTGCTCCCATTACCTAGAAAAATAATCCAACAGAATATGGAAATTATCAAACGATATCATTAATATTGCACGCAAGTAAAATATGGCTGAAGATCATACAAAAATGACTACAATAGCACATAGAGAACTTCCAGAAGTTCAAGCTGTGTTTAGAAAAGGCAAACCACAAGGGATATCATTAGTGATGTCAGATGGTTACTGGCTAAAAGCAGAGAATACTAGAAGAAAGTCTATTTATGTTTTATTGACTATGCAAAAGCATTTGACTGTGTGAATTATAACAATCACATTCCGACATTTAATTATACTCATGCAAAAACAGGAAGCTATTGTCTGAAGAGTAAATAAACACTACATAGTTTAAAATTAAGAAAGGTATGCTCTACGATCAAAAGCCTTAACACCAACATTCAGGAAATCAAAAGGCAAACTGCACTGGGAAAATCTACTGTCAGGGACCTTTCCAGTGTATTGAAGAGCAATAATGTTAGTCTAGAGACTAAGGTGCACCTAATCCAGGTCATGGTCTTCACACTTACTTACAATGCATCAGAGAGCTGGACAGTGACTAGGGATGAGAGAAAAAGAATAGATGCCTTTGAGTTGTGGTTCTGGAGAAGAGCCTTGCACATACCATGGACTGTCAAGAAAACAAACAGATCTGTCTTGGAGAGGGTGAAACCAAGTTTGTTCTTAGAGGCTAGCATTTTGAAGCTCTGTCTCACATACTTTGGGCATGTGGCCAGGAGAGACTAGCCCTTGGAGAAGGACATCATGATAGGAAGGGTGGAGGGACAGTGCAGGAGAGGAAAACCCTGGATGAGATGAATTGATACAGTAACTGGGGCAATGGGCAGTGAGAATTAGACGGACTGGCTCATGACAGGGCATGGTTCAGAGCTACTATGTTTGTTCTTGTTGTTATGTGCCGTCGAGTCGCTTGCGACTCATAGCGACCCTATGTACAACAGCCCTAAACTCCGCTCTGTCCTGTGCCAATCTCATTGCCTCCAACACACCCATTCCAATTATCCCAGTCACTGAATCAATCCACCTCATAGAGGGCCTTCCTCTCCTGCGCTGTCCCTCCACCCTCCCAAGCATGATATTCCTCTCCAGGGACCAGTCTCTCCTCACAACATGTCCAAAGTATGTTAGATGGAGCCTCAGAATTTTTGCCTCCAAGGAGCCACCCGGTTCAACCCTTTCCAGGACAAATCTGTTTGTTTTCCTAGGCAGTCCATGGTATTCTCAATACTCTTCTCCAGCACCACAGCTCAAAGGCATCAATTCTCTCAATATGGGTCACAGGCAACTCCATGATACATAACATCAAAAACAATATGGATTCAGTTTTATACTTTCTCCATATCTATTGCTTCTTTAACTAAGCAATTCATTTATGATGCTGGATTTTATGAAAAAGAATGCGGTATCAGAATCAGAGGAACAGAAAACTCATCAATGGCTTGTGTGCAGAGGACAATCTTGCGTGCTGAAAGGACTTGAAATACTTTCTGCAGAAGATTGCGTCTCAAAATCAAGGGGGGAAAATTTCTTACCAGTGGACTTCAAGGCAACATCAAAAAGTTTGAAATTGTCAAAGATTTCATCTTATTGAATCCATAATCAATGTCAGTAGTACAAGCGCACAAGAGATTAGGAGACATCTTGTGCTGGGAAAGTCTGCAGTTAGGGGTTGGGATGGTAACTGACTGCAATATTTTACTTTTGTTCCTATGATCTCTCTTCCAGTACTAGGTTAGTCAAAAGTGAAAACATTTGAAAATACAAGCAAAGAAAAGGAAGTGTGAAGAATGGGATGCTAGCATGTGCCTCTGGTCTCCAAAGGCAGAAAGAAAAGAAATAAAAGCAATAATAGATAAAAAGAAAAAAGCTATCTTAAAAACAAATGTATAACTAACACTGAATGTGCTAGACTTGCTAAAAAGAATATGAATAACTTTATTTCAATTTCACCACAGACTTGAGAAGTCAATGTCTCATCCATTCTCCCTTATAAATAGAGATGAAGGTATAGGGAGGATTTGAACATTAACAAATGATGCTGTTTTCACAATTATTATTACGTGCTTAAACATCTCTGTTAAACCAACCTCCCTATGCAAATTTGGAAGCATTATTTCTAGGACGTGTTCCAGAAGATTAGGAAGCATCTCTGAAAAACAAAGGGATTAAGGTCAAATTAAATTCAATTGTAGTCTACTTCTTCCAATTTGAGCTAAAATAAAAGTTCTGGAAATACATCTCTTAAAAAAACTGCAAAAGCCGTAATGGTGTCTTGATTATCTAAGTGATGTCTTGATTCTCGACTAGAGATAGCAGCAATCAAACCATAGTTCATATTCTACATTCCTCGATAAAGAGTTTAATTTTTGTTGTTTTTCTGTGTAAAGTCTTTTCTCTAACGGATAAGACATGAAAGCCAAAAGCCCAAGATCCGATGATGCTTTGAGGAAAAACAGTCTATGGGTTCCATAGACCTTCTAAAAGCAAAATGGATTCTCAAGCACAAAGTAAAGAAGACCTAAAGGAACCGGCATATCCCCAGAGTTTGCACCCCGACTCCACCCTCCCGGCCATGAGCTGAGTGGAGGAGGAGCCAGGGAATCGAAAGAGGCTTTGGGGCGGTGCTGCAGGCGGAGGGCCTCCCGCGCACATGGAGCTGCGGGCCCTGCCGTGGCTCTGGGTTCTCTGCTGCGGCTGCTGCAATAGTGGCGGTCGCAGCGCGGGCCCTGGAGCCACCTTCACCTGGACCAGGTCACCGAGCAGCGAGAGAGAGGCAATGGCCTTCCGGGTACCGAGCACACACCTCCTTTTCTGTTTCCTTCTCGCCTCTTCCTGTCCCAGGACTGGGTATGGGGTAGAGGGACAGTGAACACTGGCGCGCCTAGTGGTACACCTAGTCATGGTTCTGCAATGTGTCAGCTGTGTGTCTAACCTGGGCTTGGACATGAGAGTCTCATGTGCTAGGGTGTACCTTCCTACATGCCTTTCGCGGCCGAAACATTTGATTTCCCTAGGAACGGGTTGTCACTATCGACTATGTATACAAAACAGCCTGGGTATGTGTGTAGACTATTCAGGATCTGAAGAATTCTTTCTTGAAAGTAGCCCACTGGTTGTACTCACCCCTTCCTAAGAACCAGAAGCCTGGAGCTCTTGGCTTCAGAAGCCTGTGGTTTGTCTTCCACAGAGAGGCGCTGTTAATCTACTTCTGTGATCAGATATCTAAAACAAAGATACCCAATTGGCAACTTCTGAGAATTTTATTTTCCCCCCCCCCCTGAACTAGATCTCCTTAAACTAGTTCACCACTTTAAAAATCTCTCCTGATTTGTGGAGACTGATTTAGAGGGAAATGGAGACTCCTCTTCAAATTATTTGGAGAAAGATCCATGATAACCCGTCGATTTTACTCCAGCATTATAACTCTAAAAAGATCTAGATAGCTGAGTGTAAATATTTCTTTTTTTTTTTTTGGTCTTCTCTGAAATCCAAGAAGCTGCGACAGGGAAGAATTAAGAATTTACACCATTGTGTTCTACATACTATATAGCATTTTTATAACAAAAGATATCATTATTATGGTTTAATTATAAAAGGAAATCTCTTCTAATTATGTACCTATGAAGTTGCACAGGTTTATAATTATCTATTTAAGTTTTACAGCTATATTTATTTATTTGTTTGCTCATTGTTTTTCTACGCATTGTTACCTAACTGAGAAACAAAGATGAAAAGGACATACTTTCAATGTTCATATTTGGGGGTTTTTGCATAAATATCTTTAAATGATCATTTGTAGCTAGCTTCTAGTGCTTCTTTGCTATCTGCCCCCCAATGCAGTATTTCAACAGAAATATATTTAATGCTTCAGGTCTGTTGTTCATAGGGTCACAATGAATTGTACTTGACTCTAAAGCACCTAGGAAAAATACGCTTGATAGAGAAGATTCAGAGATGGATAAGACTTCATTTCCTATGCTCTGAAATCAGAGTAGTACTAATATAGCAAGTTCATGAATCAGATCTTACAAAATATTTCTTTATCATCTGTAGGAAGTAACCCACTGACTTTCACAACTAGAAAAAATATTCTGATTAGTTAATAGACTAAGAACTTTGGAAAGTTAGTATACTTAGTGGGTGTGAATGAGCTTTATTTGTGTTTTGGTTTTTTGTTTGTTTTCAGGAAAGTCTTAATCGACACCAGTATCTGAATTCAGTATTTTCTAATGAAAACTCAACTGCCTTTTATGGGATAAATAAATTTTCTTATTTGTTTCCTGAAGAATTTAAAGGTATGGTAAACTTATTTGATTAATTTATTCATTACCTGATTTTAAATAGCATGTAACTTTCTAGTTGTTGTTATTAGATGCCATTGAGTCAATTATTACTCATAGTGACCCTATGAACAACAGATCAAAACTTTACCCTATCCTGTGCCATTCTCACCATCTCTGACATGCCCACTGTTACAGCCACTGTTTCAATCTTGGGAGCCTTCCTCTCCTTCTCTGCCCACGCCCCCTTCACAGCATAATGCCCTTTTCCATGCCCAATGTAACAAAGCCTCACTACCTTTGCCTCTAAGTAGCACTCAGGTTGCATTTACTCCAGTACAGATCTATTTGTTGTCTTAGCAGTCCATGGGATATTCAGTACTCTTCTCCAACACCACAACTCTAAAGGATTGTTAAATCATTATTGTAGTAGCTTGAGAAAGAGTTAACTTTTATTAAATATTAGTGAACTAAGTACAAAGTAAGTACCAGGTGCTGAGAATTAAAAAAATAAACTCAAGGGTAACCCTCAAACAATATAATTGCTGTCATGTTGATTCTGACTCATAGCAACCCAATTCCATGGGTTTCAGGATAGAACAGCATTACATGGAAGGCAGCGGTTTTGATCATTCAGAAGCAGATTTGCAGGCTTTTTTTCTGCTTCTTTTTGTTGTTAGGTGCTGTCAAGTCAAGTACGACTCATGATGAGCCTGTGAACAGGCAACCTGAAACTCACACTATCCTGTGCCCTCCTAATCGTCTCTGAGACACTAGAGCCCACTGCTGAAGTTACATTGCCAGTACATCTCATTAGGGGTCTTCCTCTTCTTCACTGCTTTCCAAGCTTTCTGTCACTCCTCTTCTTCATGTTTTCCAACATGATGTCCCTTTCCAAGGAATAAGTGCTCAGCTATTCATTCCATTGCAAAACAATTTAATTATACACATTTCCATGTGACTGTAAGGGGTAATGTGACTTTAAGTGGTATGTCTTTTTACTCCTGTGGTTTTCCAGTGTTTGTCCTCTTCCATTATCTGCTCTGTGACAAAGATAAGCAGTCTTTTGCCATAAAATTTGCAATCTCTGAAACCCTGTCAGATGGTCAGCTATGAATTGGTTCCAACTCCATGGCAAACAGCAACAACACAAGTTCTGTTCAAGACACCCATTGTTCTGTAGGTTAATGGAGAAATGTATGAAGTCAGTTATATTCATTTTTATTATTTGCCTGATGTTACCAGCTAAGTCATTCTGTATTACCTCCAGCCCTATCCTCAGAATTCTTGTCTTTTCTTTTTCTGCTATATATATTTCCTGAAATGGGATAATACAAAGAAAATTCTAAAGTGGCATGTCTCTTCTTGAAAAGTTTCTATAAAATGTTTATTCCTGAAGAATTTTGAAAAATTATATCCTAAGAACTTGTCCCCATAATATAATGTCAGTTTTCTTTTCATTTCCTGTTTCTTTTCAGCAGTTTACTTGAGGAGCAAATCTTCCATATATCCCAAATACTCAGGAGACTTACACACTTCAGTTTTCAACATATCCTTGCCAATAAGATTTGACTGGAGAGACAAACACGTTGTAACACAAGTGAGAAACCAGCAGATGGTAAGTTTCAGATTCTTTTATTTTTTTTAGCCATTTTATCATTGGAAAGCATAGTTGAGATCACATTTAGTTTAACTTGTAATTGGACCCATCTGTCTGTGTCTGTAGAGAGACTGAAACATCATTCATCCAGAAATGGCAATGAGAGGAGAATCTCTGGTCAGATAAGGCAGACATGAAAGCTTGAATTTCTTGTCTGATGAGTGTTTGTACATTCTCATATTAATAACCATTACCATGCACACACGTACTCAAGAATCCTTTTCTGTGGCCATGTCATAAAAGGCATATATGCAAAACATACAGCAGTAGATAGAAGGCTGGAGAACTTAAATATGGATAATGTTGTTATGTGTCATCAAGTCGCTAGTGACTCACAGGAACCCTATGTACAATAGCCCTGAAAACCGCTTTATACTGAGCCAACATTATTGTCTCTGACACACCTACCCTCTTTACCCCAGTCACTGAATCTATCCATCTCATTGAGGGTCTTCCTTTCTTGCACTGTCCTTCCATCATTCCAAGCATGATGTCCCTCTCCAAGGACTGGTCCCTTCTTGCAGCATGCCCAAAGAATGTCAGACGAAGCCTCAGAATTCTTGCCGCCAAGGAGCAGCCTGGTTTCACCCTCTCCAAGACAAACAACTTTGTTGTCCTGAAAGTCCATGGTATTAAAGCATCAATTCTCTTTCTGTCATGCCTAGTTATTGTCCAGCTTTCTGACGTATAGCAAATAATTGTGAAGACTATGGCCTGGATCAGGCGCACCTTAGTCTCCACACTGACATCGTTGCTCTTGAGTACTCTGGAGAGGTCTCTGACAGTAAACTTTCCCAATTCAATTCATCCTTTGATTTCCTGGTGGCAGGTACCCAGAGAGTGGATTGTGGAACCAAACTGACCAAAGCTGTTAAAAATCTCAATCTCTTCACCATCTATCATAATGTCAGTCATCCCAGTGGTGAGAATCTTTGTTTTCTTGATGTTCCTTTGAATCCACATTGACTGCTATAGTCCTTGACCTTATGCAGCAAGCACTTCAGGTCCCCCTCAGTTTCAGCAAACAGGGTTTTGTCATCTGCATAACACAGGTTGTTGATGAGTCTTCCTCCAATCCTGATAGTACATTCCTTCTCATAGAGCCCAGCCTCCCAGATAATCTGTTCTGCATATACATTGAAAAAGTATGGAGGAAGTGTATATCCCTGGTGTACACCCTTCCCAATTTTGAACCATGCCATGTTTCCTTGCTCAGTTCTGATGACTGTCTCCTGGTATAGGTTTCGCATAAGCACAATCAAATGTTCTGGAATTCCCATTCTTAAGAGTTAGCCACAGTTTGTTGTGATCCAAACAGTCAAATGCCTTTGCGAAGTCATTGAAACATAGATAAATATCCCCCGATACTCTCTGCTGACAGCCAGGATCCATCTAACATTAGCTATAATATCCCTGGTACCACGCCTCTTCTAAACCCAGTCTACACATCTTTTAGTTCTCTGTTGATGTGCTGTTACATTAATTTTTGGATCATTTTCAGCAGAATCTTGCTTGCATATGGTATTAATAATATTTTCCCATATTTTTGCATTTTGTTGGGTCATCTTTCTTTGCAATGGGAACAAATATGGATCTATTCCAGTAAGTTGGCAAGGTGGTTATCCTCTAGATTTCTTGACACAATGTGGTGAGCGCATCTAGGGCAGCGTCTGCTTATTAAAATATGTCAGTTGGTATGCTATCAATTCCTGGGGCGTTGTTTTTTGCCAATTCTTTCAGAACAGCTTGAACTTCTTTCTTCATCACCACAAGCTCTTGCTTCTGTATTGTTTTATGAAATTCGTCTGTGTCAGCCAATTCCTTTTGGTACAGTGACTCTGTATATTCCTTCCATTTTCTTTTAATGCTTCCTGGATCTTTTAATAGTCTGCCCAAAGCATCCTTAAGTATTGCAACTCGAGGCTTGAATTTGTCCTTCAGTTCCTTCAGTTTAAGAAATGCCAAAAAAAATAAGGGGAGCTCTGGTGGCCTAGTGGCAAGAAACTGCAACTACAATCCCAGAGGTGCACGGTTCGAATCCACCAGATGCTCTGTCGGGGAAGGAGGGGCAATCTTCTCCTGTACCAGTCAGATCTGATTTGACGGTACACGCACACAAAAATAATAAAATCAAATAAAAAAATTAAAAAAAAGACATGCCAAAAAAAATTAAAAAATTTAAAAAAAAAAAGAAATGCCGAGCGAGTTCCACCCTTTTGATATTCTGACTCTAGCTCTGCATATTTCATAAATTCTGTCTTTGGCTTAATATTACTAGTTTTCTGCTGTTGTTAGGTACCATCAAGTCAAGTATGACTCACTGATGTTGTGAACAACAGACCTGAACCCTGCCTTGCCTATACTAGCCTCATCATTTCTGAGACATCTGAGCCCATTCATTGATGCAGTCATTGTTTCAATCTATCTGGTTGAGAGTCTTCTCTTTCACTGACCTTCCATCTTTTCAAGTATGATGTCCATTTCCAGGGAATACTCTGTCTTACCAACATGCCCAGAGTTTGTGAGATGAAGCTTTGTCTTCTTTGCCTCCAGGAACTATTCTGGCTTCATTTTCTGTAAGACATACTGTTGTTTTAGCAGTTCGTGGATGTAAAAAGAGCAAGGGTGTTATAGGGATGGCCATATCTATTCTTTACCAGCTCCACAAAGGAAAATGTCCCTGTCAACAACATCAACAACTCAAAACCAATTCTCATGAGGTCAGACATGTTACCATGCTTCTGCACCTCTTTCAACCCCTCCCAATGCCAATCTTACTGCTTTACTGGGTCAAAAATCTATTGTGATAGCTCACAGACCACGCAGTACCATGTCAGGTCCTCTCTATCTTCTGTCAGGTATCTGCAGCTGCTTTGGCTGTTGCTCTCACAAATTCTTGTCTGGTTGGTGCAAGAATATCTAGCCTCAAAGGAAGTGCGGTCTTCTCTTGCTGCTTCTTTGCTGGTGGTAGTAAGAGTCTCAAAATCTCTTGCTGAATCTCAATTTAGTGGAGAAAGATTAATAGGTGAATAGTCTCCTCCCCTGAAAAGTCAACTATGGCTTGGTTCTGAACTGATGACAGTGAGTTTGAGTTTTCCATGTGATTAGCCATATAACTGTCTTCCAGATTTTTAAAATTAATAATTGAGCATCTTCATTTATTTCTTGAAATGTTTCCGTTAGTATTTCATGAATTTTTAATGTCTCAATTTTTGCCAATGTCTTCTCTCTAGCTTGGATTTCTTCCAATGAGCACTGGTTCAACAGCAAGACTTTCTGTTTGGTACAGTGACTCTCTGTATCTTTGTATCCTTCCATCAACTTTTGATGCTTCTGATGTCATTCAACTATTTGTCTGTAAAATATTTCACTACTCCAATATAAAGCTTGAATATTTTCTTTCGTTATTTCAGCTTAAGAAACTCTGAACTTAAGAAATATTTATTCCTGTATGTTGTCCGTAGATGTGGTTGATTTGATTCCCATATACTCTGTCTATGTATATAATCTTCATTTTTGTTATTGAAAAACGTTACTTGCAATGAATAAGTGATGTATCATACAAAATTCTGTCATATAATCTCTGGTGCAGTGTCTGTCACAAGGCGTATTTTAAACCACTGATTCCTGTTCTTTGTTTCCAGAATTGATATTCCAATCACTAGTAATCATCTCTGTGTAGTGGTTGCATTTGCCATCAATTTCAGACTGAAGAATTGGGTACAAATTGATATTCAAAGGAAGCATTTGGTTTTCTTATTTCAAGAAAATGGATGTATATGCTTTGTGAACTTTACTTGATTTGTTGCACCTTCTATTTAGAGGTTGTGATAGTTTTGTTGTTATTAGGTGCTGTCGAGTCAACTATGACTCATGGTGACTCTTTGCTCAAGAGACCTTAACCTTGTCCTTTCCTGCACCATTCTCACTAACTCCCACATGCACAAGCCCATGGATGCAGACTCTGTGTCAGTCCATCTCTTTGAAGATCATCCTTTCTTTTGCTAATCCTCTTCCTTCCACAGAATGATACTGGGGAAGTCCTGGCCACTCCTGCTAACATGCCCCAAAATGAAACTTCTCCAATCTTGCCTCCAACAAGCACTTCCTCCAAAACAGATTTTTTTCTTCTTTTGAAAGTCCATGGTATATTCACTACTCTTTTCCAACACTATAAAATACCTCTGTTTCTTTTGATTTAAACACTGTTTGGTAGTAAGTTTCCCTCTGCTCTTGTATTTTTAAACAGTGTGGAGGATGCTGGGCATTCAGTGTGGTAGGTGCAGTGGAATCCGCAAATGCAATCAAAGGCAAGCCTTTGGAAGACCTCAGTGTGCAAGAAGTCATCGATTGTTCATACACCAACTATGGCTGCAATGGGGGGTCTACACTCAGTGCTCTGCACTGGCTAAATAAGGTTAGTAAAATCCATTTTACTTTTTTTTTATATGGTCAGAATTTAAATAATTTATTCTTATGTATTAATGTTGTCTGGTTCAGAAGTTTTAATAAGAAAATTTAAACTCATTAATCAGAATTTTTTTTTCTAGGCAAATGAAATACTGT
>NW_006399784.1:13648028-13651884 GCF_000299155.1 Elephantulus edwardii
ATTTTTTTTTAAATTTTATAATGGTTTAGTTAGGTTTTCAGTAAACCATTATAAAAATGAAAAAATAAATGGTGCCACACTAAGGTGAGCCTCATACAGGCCATGGTCTTTACAATCACTTGCTATGTGTCAGAGAGCTGGGCAATAACTAGGGAGGATAGAAGGAGAATTGATGCTTTGAGCTGTGGTGCTGGGGAAGAATATTGAACATACCATGCTAGGAAAATGAATAGGTTTAACCTGGAGAAAGTTAAACCAGGCCTCTCCTTGGAGGCAAGGATTCTGCAGTTTTGTCTGACATACTTTGGACATGTTGCAAGGAGGGACCGGTCCTTGGAGAGGGACATAATGCTTGGGAGGGTGGAGGGACGGCGCAGGAGAGGAAGACCTTCTAAGAGGTGGATTGATTCAGTGACTGGGGTAATGGGGGTAGGTGTGTCGGAGACAGAGCAGGGTTTAGGGCTATTTTACATAGGGTCACTATGAGTCAAAGGTGACTCAATGGCACATAACAACAACAACAATGGTTTACTTAGAAAGTTCCTGAGATGTCAAATCACATTACCAAGCTATTTATTAGTTGAGCCCAAAGTGTACCTTAAATTTCCTGTCTCCTACTGTAGGTCTTAACCTACTGCTCACTTATCAATTATCTTGTTATCAAGTATTTAACATTTACAACAATAGTGAAAAGTCTACCTGCCGAGCTATTTTGCCATTTAAGAGCCTCAACGCATGGTGAAAGTAGCTTCACAGTGCAGCTCTCTCCGCAGCCTTCCAGGAGGGTCTCAGAGCAGCCCTGGATGGGTTTTAACACCCTATGCTGTCTCCTGCTGGCTGAAATACTATGTTCAGCTGCTGTGTGAGGCTGCTGGCTTCTTCCAGGCCACAGCCTCAGGTCACATTGAAAGTATGCACTTAACTACGGGGCATTTGTTCTGGATTCCAGGCTCCCACGTAGCCCTGAGAGCTTTCAGCTTAAAATTACTGTGTATGGTAGGAAGCAGAGAAAGAAAAGAGCATTAAAGAAGTGTTTGGAGAAAATGCCAGTTTTCAAATAATATCTAGTCTTTGGATCTTAGCCAAGTTAACTGAGGAGTTAGTATCTTAGTTCTCTCAGTAAAATCTCTAACAGTACTCTCAATCCAGCATCAACTGCATGAAACCAGGCAATAATACTCTTATTATGTTTTGTGTATTATGATCATCAAGACAGAGTGCCTAAGATCTGGTTGCTCTTCAGTATTCATTCTGTATATTTTATGCATAAGTTGCTCTAAATGTATGTTGTCGGGACAATTAATTTTGTGCTCCTTTTGTTTTCCTTGGCTGTTGCAAATGTTCAGTGCTCTTAACTGCTAATGAAAAAGCTGGAGGTTCAGTTGGAGGTTCTACTTCTGAAAAATCAGCCATTGAAAACACCGAGCAGTGCACAACTGCTCTGACACACAAGGTTGGAATGAACTGGACAGGGACTGATTGTAGTTTTGGTTCCTTAGTTTTATTTTTCCCTGTCCATTAGCCTAGCATTCTCAATGACAGAATTATAAGTGAGCAACTATAAAGTGTGTGGCACAAGACAGATAGATAAACAGTACAAAGAAAAGTGGCAGAAAAGGATTGATCTAATCTTCTTTTTTTGTCTTAAGAGTGATTGTAATGACTCTCAATGACTTGCTAACAGAGAACCAGAGAAATGGAAGGAAAATGCTGCCTTATAGACCCTCCTAGAGTCATGGTGGCACAGTGATTAAGAATTCGTTTGCTACCTGAAAAGTTGGTTGTTTAAACTCAGCAGTTGCTCCTAGGGAGAAAGATAGAACCACTTGTTTCTACAAAGATTTACAGCCTTGGAAACCTTATGAAGCAATTCCACTCTGTTGACAGGGTAGTTGTGAGTTAGAATTTACACTAGTACTGAGTTTAGATTTTTATATTGTTTCTTCAGGAGGGACATAACTGTCGACTTTATTAAGAGATAGATGGAGGTTCTAAAGGAGCTTATTTTAGAATGAAGAGTAAAAAGTGAAAGAAGGATATTATCTATAATTGCTTAGGGCATCTATTTAGACCAAGTACCTAAAGATTGAGCTTAAGAATGCAAAAAAAATACCACGTGATAAAGATGTTACTGAAGTGAACGTTCTTTTCCTTGTACCACTGTCTTTTTTACTTCATCCCCCTTCAATTTATAATGATGAAAATACCAAGGGTATGTACTTTAAAAAAACAAACAAACAACAAACATAACTCATTGCTGATCCTCCAGTGGACTTTTGGAGGCTGTAAATTGCACAGGAGTAGATTCCTCTCTTACTCTGTGGAGCTGTTGGTGAATTTTAACCACCAGAGAACCTTTGAGTTCCTAAATTCTATGCCATCAAAGTCTCATTGAGTCAAAACTGACTCAGCTAATCCTCCCATGAGTTTTCAGAGAAAGTTACTTGCCCATCATACTCCACAACGTAACTGGTGGATTTGAACAGTGTGCCTTGCAGCACAACTTCTAATCCCTGGGCCACTGGAGTGTCGTGTGTGTGTGTGTGTGTGTGTGTGTGTGTGTGTGTGTATGTGTGTGTGTGTTTGTATGTGTGGGCATATACAAAGAGAGAAGGGAAGAAAAAAAAAAACAAACCCAAAATGGATGTCAGAAGAGACCCAGAAAATTATGCTAGAATGTCGATAAGTCAAGAAGAGATGTTGAAGTAAAAGCTGAACAGAAGACTTGAGTTGCAATACTTAGATATGGTATGGGCAAAATCTTGAATGATCCAAGAAACATTAAGTGAAGACAGAGGGAAGACACAGAATCACTGCACCAAAAAGAATTGGTGGACAAGATAATATTTCAGGAAGGACCACATATGATCAAGAACCAATGGTAATGAAGGAAGAAGTTTAAGCTGCATTGAAGGCATCAGCAAAAAAAAAATAAGCCCCTGGGAATTGATGGCTATTGACATGTTTCATATGACAAATAGAGCCCTGAATGTGCTTACCAGTCTGTGCCATGAACTTTGGAGGGCAACTGCCTGGCCAACTGACTGGAAGAGATTCCTATTTATTCTTATTCTAAAGAAAAGTGGTTCAACAAGATGTGGGAATTATCAAACAATATCATTAATATCATATGCAAGCAAAATATCACTGATGAATGTTGAAAAACAGAAATGTATAGAGTACTGCCAGACATTCAAGCTGGATTTAGATGAGGTAGTGTCAACTGGGATATCAGTCATTGCCATTGTCAAATGGATCCTGGCTAAAAGCAAAGAATACCAGAAGAATATCCATTTGTGCTTTAGTTACTATGCAAAGGCATTTGACTATGAGGCTCACATAAACTATGGTTAACATTGAGAAGAATGGAAATCCCAGAACTCTTAATTGTGCTCATGTGAAACTTATACATAGACCATGAAGCTATTGTTCTAACTGATCAAGGAACACTACGTGGTTTAAAATTAAGAAAAGTATGCATCAAGGTTGAATCTTTTTTCCATATGTATTTAATTTGTATGCTGAGAAAATTACTAGAGAAGCTGGATTCCATGAAGAAGAATGTGGCATCAGGATTAGAGGAAAACTCATTAGTAACTTTCATTATGCAGATGACATAACTTTGCTGGTTCAAAGTGAGAAGGACTTGAAATGCTTGCTGCAAAAGGTCAACCACTTCAGCATTCAATATGGACTGCATTTCAATGTCGAGAAAACACAAATCTTCACCACTGGACCAAGAGACAACATAATGATATATGGAAAAAAGATTGAAATGATCAGTGACTTAATCGTACTTGGATCCACAATTCTTAGACTTTATACCAGGTGATGAGGATATGTATTACACTGCGAA
>NW_006399784.1:13660494-13665826 GCF_000299155.1 Elephantulus edwardii
CACACACACAACTATTGACATTTATCAAAGATCATAGAGTTTCCGGAGGCATGTTATATTTTTTAAAGCATTTTAGTCTCTGTTGTCTAGGTATAAATTGAGGAGATGTAGAGGGTAAAGAATACTGTAGATTATTTATATCACAGTTATTTAAAAGATCGGAAAATCTCCTTCCATGTGATTTACCGCCTCTGTCACCTATGGAGGGTTAGCTATGAGTGCAGATTAGATGGTAATAAGTATTACTAGTAGCAATAAATTTGAGTGGCATAAAGGGATTCTGCTAGACTACTAATCTGAATATACCCAGAAGCACCATGGAAGAAAAGTCTGACAGTTTGCTACCATAAAGATTACAGACAAGGGTCTACACTGTAGCACCTACAGCCTCTATGAGTCAGTTCTCCATGAGAATTGATTCCTCAGCCGTGGGAATTTTTTGTTTGCTTTGTTGTCGTTGTTTTTATCCTAGACTTCAACTTGGCTGTGATACTTTTTAAGAACTTTGTAGTTGTGTCTTGTATAAAGATAATCTTAATAAACACTGATTTATTATAGCATCAAAATTCAGAAACACCTGCTTTGAGAGTTCTAAACCAGAGTTTAACAGGTAATATGAATAAATGTATAAAATAAGTGTACAGTTTCTTTTCCAAGGAATTCCTGTGTTGTGGATGCAATTTTCTTCTTGGTATCTAAAGAGATTATCTCTCTCATAGAAACTAGTCTCCAGCTGGGCACGCTGAAGGATTATTTACTCTGTTAAACCACTAATTTACCCATAGTTTACTATAGCAATAAACTACTTAATGCTATCTTAATAATGGTCTTAAATATTAGCAACTTGTTCTTGGTACCATTTTACCATAAAGCTGACCTTTTACTAAATGTAAATAGTGACTAAAGCATGCACTATCAAGATGGAGAAGGAGCCTGGATAGCACAACCTTTACACCAAAACAACAGTTTAAATCTGCTACTTAATCCATGGAAGAAAAATATGGCAGCCTACTCCTGCACAGATCACAACAAATGTACTTCTGTGCAGATTGCAGCCTTCAGAATTGGCTTGATGGAAATGAGTATTAAGATATCTAAAGGATGAATGTTGTATAGCATACATTAAGATTTCATCAATACCTGTATTGGAGCAAAACCTGTGTTCTTTACATTTTTAAAACCTAGCACCTAGTTCTATGATGTTCACATTTTTTCTGTCATACCTTAGGTAACCTGTCTGGATCATTTCTGTACTTACTATTCATTTAGCTATATTAATAATTTATAATTATCAATTTTTAAGTAATTGAGTGTGTATATAATAAAATATTATGGTTAACACTGAGAAGAATAGAAATCCCAGAACAATTGATTGTGCTTCTGTAAAATCTATACCTAAACCAAGAGTTTGCACCTATTGTGCAAACTGAGCAAGGGAACTCTACATGGTTTAAAATTAAGAGAGATGTGTATCAGGGTTGTAGCCTTTCTCCACACCTATTTCATTTGTGGCTGAACAAATTATTTAAGTTGGACTCTATGAAGAAAAAATGTGGCATTGGGATTTGAGGAAGGTTCATCAATAACCTGCATTGTTCAGATGATTATTTGAAACATTTGTTATGGAAGTGTAAGCATTGCAGCCTTCAATATGGATTGAATGCCAACATAAAAAAAAACAAAAATCCTCACCACTGGACTGACAGACAACATCTGATAGGTGGAGAAAGATGGAACCTCTCCACAATTTCATCTTAAGTCCACAATTAATAAAATTGATACCAGCAGTCAGGAGACCTATTGCATTGTAAAAGTCTGTAGTCAGGGACCTCTCCAAATCAACTGGAAGCAATGATGCCAGCTGAGGGGTGTGTCTGATTCAAGCCATGGTATTTTCAGTCACTTGGTATGCATCTGAGAGGTGGACATTGATTAAGGATGACAGAAGAATTGATGCCTTTGAACTGTGGTATTGGGGAAAAAGTACTGAATATCCCATGGACTCCCAAAAAACAAGTATATCTTGGAGAAAGTACAATCAGAGTGCTCCTTGGAGGCAAGGATAGTGAAGCTTCATTTCATATATTTTAGACATTTTGTAAGTAGGGATTGGTCCTTGGAAAGCATATTTTGAAAAGGTGGAAGGTCAGTGAAAGAAAGGAAGACCTTGGGTGAGATGGATTGATCCAGTGCCTGTAACAATGGGCACAGTGTACCAGAGATGATGAGGATGACACAAGATAGGATTGAGTTATATCTGTTGTTCATTGGGTAACTACAAGGTATAGTCAACTCAGTGGCCCCTAACAGAAACAAGAACAAGATAAGTGGTTGGTCTCTTTAATTCTCAAAATGTTTGGCAGGGATGGTGCAATACTTCCAAATAGCCAGTTTTTCTTCTTTTCTTTTAAAAGTAATTTTGTTTTAGAATTATGCAACTACATGATTTATTTCCTACTTTCTTAGAAGTCAGGTTGACCCTCATGATTGAGTTCTGGCCAAGTGGATCTATGCAGATACAATCACAAGTGATGTATGCTATTTCTAGGAAGTCTTCTCATCAGCAATGTACACTTCAACATTTTGTTGTCTGTAGTTGTTTTTTAAAAAAAACTTTATTTTAATTGTTTTATTATTTATTTATTCATACACAGTTTCCTCCCTCCTCCTCCCCTAAGGCTGTTAATTGTTATACATAAGGTTTCTAGGTTTCTAATTCCTTCCTTATCTATACTCATTCCAGTATCATGCTCATTATCTACCTATTCTTTTCCCACCCTTACCCTTTCCCTTGACTAAGCTATAATAAATATTAATTAGCTGGAGCTCCAGCAACTATCTCAGACCAGGCACTGACTTAAAGAATAGAATCATCAGGTAGCAAAACAAAATAATAATATTTAAAGAGCCTATGTCCCTAACCTCATACCAATGCTGAACTGCCAAAAACCTAGATTTCTTCTGTAGTTGTTAGTTGTTGTTGAGTCGATTATGGTTCACAGTGACTTGATGAGTAAACAGATCAGAACCTTGCCCTATCCTGCACCATCATCTTGATTTACATCCCGTTCAAGCCTTTTGTTCTAATCATAGTGGCAATCAGACTTATTTAGGGTTTTCCTTTCTGACACTGTTTTTTCCAAGCATGTTATCTTTTTCCAGATCTGACCTCTCCTGACAACATGCCCAAAGTATGTGGGGTGAAATTTCACCATCCTTGTCTCTAAGTTGTAATCTGATTGCACTCCCTCCAAGACAGTTATGTTTGGTTGTTTGACAATCAAGAGATTCTCAATGCAATTCAACAACACTACAGATCAAAAGGCACAGATTTTCCTTCAGTCTTCTTTATTCATTGTCCCACTTTCAGATGCATAGGAAGCAATTATTGCTGGAGTCAGGCACACCTTAGGCTTTAAACCAACATCCTTGCTCTTTCAAACTGTGAAGAGGTCCTTGACAGCAGATTTCTGGGATGCAACACCTTTTGATATCTTGATCATAGGTGTAAATTTTAGATCCGAGTGAAATGAAGTATTCCTTTCAGCCTCTATTTTTTACTACTTTTGTAGTTGTAGCCAAACTTTTATAACACACGGATTAAATGGCTTTTTTTTTTTAACCTGAAAAGCAAATTCCTTAGCCAATTTTTTTGTTTGTTTGTTTTTTGGTAGTGATCAAGAAGATGAAATGGCAAAAACACTTCTTTCCTTTGGTCCTTTGGTAGTTACAGTAGATGCTATGAGCTGGCAAGATTACCTGGGAGGCATAATACAGCATCACTGCTCTAGTGGAGAAGCAAATCATGCAGTTCTTATAACAGGATTTGATAAAACAGGTATGTACTGATTGCTTTCCTATCTTTTCACATTGTCAATATTAGAAGCTTCCCAGCTTCTCAATAGACTTCTAAGTGTAAGATTCCCCTGTGATACCTTGTTAAAATGCAGATAATTCATGTGTTACCCCTTTGAAATATTTATAGTAATTATTCTAGAAAACAAGAATGTTTGTCATTGGATCAAATATATCTACCATTTCTTTCTTATTTAACTAGAAATGTATGTCTGTTTCCACTTTAAACAGTGCCTGCATTAAGAGGACTTAAACATGTATGTCTCCTGTTTCGACCATTGCATTACCTGTAGCTCAGGTTTACTTAACTAGTTTAAATTAGCTTTAAATTATATTTTAAATCTATTTCAGAGCTACTATCTTGCTCTAGACCCCAATTTTAAAGACATACATTCGCAGTGAGTTTTTCAGTGTTCGTTATCCTTTTGTGTTTTAAAGGAAGTGTTCCATATTGGATAGTCCGGAACTCGTGGGGAAATTCCTGGGGAATAGATGGCTATGCCTACGTCAAAATGGGTGCCAATATTTGTGGTAAGTAATGAATTTGTGTTTAAAAATCCATACTAAATATCATAGAAAAATCCTTGAAACTATTAACATTATTAAAGTGTCTCTATGAGTCGCAAATGACTCAACGGCACATAACAACAACAACAGATTATAGTGTGGTTCTGATATCCTCAAATAATTTTTACAGTAGTATTTTTCATCTTTTAATTAAGTAGTAATAAGAAAATATCGTTTTAAGGGGAGAGACTATTGTACACAATCATTATGTCTTAGAATAGTCGCTAAAGAGGTATATTGTTCAGGAGAGTGTGTCTGTGTCTCAGACTGTCTGCCATTGAGTTGTTTCTGACCCATACTGCCCTCTATTGGATATCTGTGGCTATTAATCTTGATAGGAGTTTCACTGTCTTCCATGGAAAGGCTGGTGTATTTGAACCACTGACCTATTGGTTAGCAGCCTGACACATTATTCATTGTAGCACTAGTGTTTCTACTAAGAACACATAAAACATACTGAGCAATATATTATGTTGTTTTTATATGCCATCAAGTCACCTGTAACTCATAGCGACCCAATGTACAATAACTCTGAAGACTGCCCTACCCTGAGTCAGTCTCACTTACTCCAACACGTCTACCCCCATTACTCCAGTTACTGTGTCAAACTATCTCTTCTGGTGTCTTCCTCTCCTACACTGTCCCTCCACCCTTCCAAGTATGATGTCCTTCTCCAAAGACTTGTCCCTCCTTGTCACGTGCCTGAAGTATGTGAGATGGAGCTTTAAAATCCTTGCCTCCAAGGAGAAAATTGGATTCACTTTCTCCGGTACAGATATGTTTGTTCTCCTGGCAGTCCATGATGTATGTTAAATATTCTTCTCCAGCACCAAAATTCAAAATTATCAGTTCTTCTGCTATTCTTTTTCTTTCCTATAATTATATTTTATTAATTTTCATAAACATTTAC
>NW_006399784.1:13665926-13672221 GCF_000299155.1 Elephantulus edwardii
TTTTTTTTTTTTTTTTTAAGCCATGATCATTTCAATCACTTGATGTGCTGCAGAGAGCTGGACAATAATTAAGAATGATAGAAGGATTGATGCATTTGGACTGTGGTGTTGGAGAAGGGTACAAAGTATCCCATGAATTTCCAAAGAACAAGCAGACATGTCTTGGAAGAAGGTACAGCCACAGTGCTCCTTGGCAGCAAAGATGATAAAGCTTTATTTCACATATTTTGAGCATGTTGCTAGCAGAGTCTATTCCTTGGAAAAGGACATCATGCTTGGAAAGGTGGAGGGATGCCAAAGAAGAAGACATTCAGTCAAGTGTATTGACACAGTGACTGTAGCAATGGGCTTGAGTATGTCAGAAATTGTAAGGATGGCACAGGATAGGGCAGGATGTAGAGCTGTTCAGAGGATTGCTATGGTTTGTACTTGACTCAACGACACCTAACAACAATAACATATACACACACAAACACACACGCACGCGCGCGCACACACACACACACACACACACACACACACACAGAGGGAGCTCTGGTGATGTAATGGTAAGGCGTTGCTCTGTCCACCCAAAGATATATATATGCTACTGAACACAAGGGTTCTTTCCCTAGTCAGTTGCCATTAAGACAGACAAGTTGCAATATCCATAACACTTTATTGCAGATCTGGGAGAAAGCAGTGAGATCCTTCTCAGAGACTGCTTCCTGTCTGGGAGTTGTCATTAGGCTTTTATACCATGGTTAGATACCAACTCACTCAACAATACTTCTTTGTAAATATAATCAAAGAATTTACACATCTGGGAAAAAAAAAACAAACAGAAAAAAACCCAACCACTAAACACAATTCACACACATGTTCCAGTAAACAAGTAATTTACAAAATAGCTAACACATGACTGAGAAAAACAGGCCCTAAAAAGATAAAATCTTTAAAAATATAAGGAAGACCACCTCCTCTCCTGGCAAACTCGAAGATTAAGATACAATTTACATATGACTGGGATAACCAGTCTCAAAAAGGCAAATGCTAAATTAGGAAAAATGTATTTCCTCTCTTGGTAAACAGACAGCTTAAACTACTTTACTTGCTTGAAGAAAGAAAACAGAATTCTATGACAAGCTAACTAGTTTTTTTTTTACAGGTTGGAGAAAACTCATGTCAGTTTTGAAATATGTAACTATAGTTTTATAAATGATACCTATTTAGAGAATTCTGAATTTATTAATACCAGTCTATCTTGTGGCTTAAATACATCAGCTGCTCTGTGGGAAAAAGGTGGGCAGTTTTCCTATGCAATTAACTGCCTGACAGAAGGTCAGCTATGGATTGGTTCTGACTCTATAGGACACAAAAACAATGCTCCATTGTGTGTTCCTTTATATTCCTTTGTCAGTTGATGGGCACTTGTATTGTTTTTAGCTCTTTTCTCTTTTATACAGTGCTGCAGTAAACATGGATGTGTTTTATTTCTGTTCATGTAACAGCTCTTATTTCTTTAAGACATATACTTTTGCTGAATCAAATGGTACTTCATTACTCAACTTTCTAAGGAAGCAGCAAATTGCTTTTCATAGTGGTTACATAATACTACCTTCCCATCATCATGTGTGAGAGTTCTAATCTCTCCATATCCTCACCAACTTTTGCTGTTTTTGCTGGGGTGAAATGTTACCTCATTGTTTTCATGACCCTTATTTTAATGCAGGGACAAACTTATTTTATTTGTTTAAACTTTATTTTTTTATTTTATCATTAACTTTTTAAATTTAAATGTTATTATTTTATTAAACTTTATAAAATCTAGTGAAAGTTTTATAAATTGTACTGGTCTTTCATACAATCATTCAGATACCTTTTTTATAACAGTAATTACCATTGATTAGAGTAATTAATTACAGTGTCTAACCAAACCTTTATTGTGCAGTACCTTTCACAGTTGAATACTAGTGAACACTTTGGGTAACTATTTTCTTTTAGATGCAAGTAAAACTGGTGAGAGATTCAGAATATCCATTCAAAGCACAAAATGGCTTGTGCCAATATTTTTCTAGCTCACATTCTGGATTTTCAATCAAAGGTTATTCTGCATATAACTTCAGGTAAATGTCTTTTTATACTTCTTTCCCTAGATTTTTAAATTTATGACCTATTGGCTGTTCTCTCAGGAAACCTCTAGGCATGTGGAAAAATGATGAAATTTATATAAGTGTTCAGGTCTTTTCTTCATGGGGTCATTATGAGTTGTCTACAACTTGGCAGTACTTACCAACGAAGACAACAGCGACATACAGAGAGCTCTGTTGGCCTAATGGATAGAAAGTTATGTTAACAAACCAAAGGTGGGTGATTATGATCTACGGCCCTCAGACCTGGTTCTAATTGTTTTTTGGTCCAACATTCTTCTAAATGGTATAGCACTGGTCTGTCCATTTGCTGTACAGAGGTAACTTGTGGTTGCTGTAATGCTAACCACTGAGACACTGATGTGTAAAATGCAATAATGGTTACTCATGGTGGACAGTGTTTCGTGGAACTCCCTGATTAAAACAAGCTGGGATGCAGGAGTGGCTTCCACTTCTGAAATGGCTTGCCTGTGGAAACTCTATGAACTTGGAGAATCGATGAAAGTTATAAAAGGGTTCAGGTCTTTCATTCATAGGGTCGCTATGAGTCATCTACAACTTGATGGCACTAAACAACAACAACAACAAAAATTGACTATTCAGGGTTAATGAAATTATTGAAAGCATTAACACTTGCTTTTTGCTAGCCTAAATAATTAACATTGACAATGGAATATAATGGGTGTTTATCAACTTGCTTTTCTATTTATTAGAATAGAAATACTAATTTTTAAATTTACACATTTCAGTTCAATTTAACAAAGGCTGCAGGTACATTGGTTAAGAACTACACCACTAACTGAAAGCCTAGTTCAGTTAGGCTTTTAATGGAATGGTTTGAACCACCAAAGGCTGTGTAAGAGAAGAGACCTAGCAGTCTGCTTCTATAAAGGTTGTTGCTTCTATAAATGGTTGTTTCCATCTAGTCGGAACCGACTCATAGCTGACCCTTCAAATGGTTTTCAGAAGTGACAAATCACTTGAGAGGAGATTTCCCATCTTTGTCGTTTGAAGCAAGCTGGTGATTCAAACCCTGTGCCTTCCGGATTGCAGCACAGCTTCTTACCACTAGGCTACCAGAGGCAGGCAATTTCAATACGTCCTTTAAGGTCCCTCTAATTCAGAATAGACTCATCAGCACACAACAGCAACAAATTCATTTTAAGGTATAATTCATATTAGTACTTTCCTCTTATCAGTTGTGTTCTAATATCATTAGCATGTTTCAGTTTTACTGTTGAATCAACTCAGAAGTACTTTACATGGATTCTAATAATAAGCAACCTGTGTATCTAGAAGTATTTTTTAATATCCTCAATGTCCCCATAATTCTCAAGTCTCAGACTCTTAGCAAAAGCAAAAACTAGAACTTTGAGATTGGAAACAAGTATAAAAGAGGATGTTACTGAAGAGAAATTGCATTGCACATGCTCTAAGCATGATAAGAGTACAGTGATAGATAAAATTTATCTGAACAAGAGGATTTATGTTGGAACTTGAAGGGCAGATTAACTTTAAGTAAGTTCAGGGGAAAACAGTAATTTAAAACCTGATTAGAAAACATACTGAAATTTAAAATCCAGAGAGAGAATCCTGTTCCCTTACAAAATAGGTGTTAAGGAATGATAAGGATATAGGAAACTCAAACACCTCTTGGTCTCAGTTTTTATTAAGAAATATGAAAAGAAACGTTACATCCTTAAACTGCAATAGGGCAAACAAGCATAAAATTATATTTGGGTAAGGTGACAGAGTGTACCCTCCTAATTATAAAAGAATTTCTTGATCCAGATGGTATCTCCTCATGGGATCTGAGGGAGACCAAGGGTGAAATTGGATCCTTAGGAAAAAAAAAATAATGTCTTTAAATAAGTCTGTGTATGCCAGAGGATGCAGCCTCTGCCCATAACAAGGACATATAGACCAGTGAGCGTCAGTGCCACCGACAGCAGTCTACCATGATTCTCTGTTGAAATGCACATTACAACTACCTCTTTTGGGGGGTATAAGCAACATACTTTCTAAAACGAGATAGTATGTGTTTATAAGGCACCAGTTCCTTGAGGAGAGTTAGTCTGCAACTTAAAATGGGGTTCATTCCAGTAACATTAATGTAAGTTAATTCTGAAGTAAATCAAGTTTTTAGGTTATTTTAGTTTTTATTATCTTTGCCTTTTTTTATTAGTACGTTCTTAAATCTCTAATTTTCTTTAAAGATTGGCATGAGAATTATGTTTACATCATCAAATCACATGTTGCAGCATTGTATGAAATGCGTGCTACTAATCATGGGTGAAGTAAAAACAAATTTTAAAAAGCAGCTGCTTTTAAGTGCAGTTTGTCATAACTCAAATATTTGTATTTCGGAGAATAAGTGTATAAGGAAGGGCTACCCATATGAAATAACTACATTATGAACTGTAGTTAAAAGGTGTTCAATAAATCTGTTTGTTGTTGTTATGTACTGTTGAATTGAAACTGATGCTCAGCAGGTTTATAGATTCAATAAAACAACAAAATAGCTGAGTTTTTACCCAGTTTTCAGAGGCAGAGTATACAACACAGAAGAGGATTGCCCATTTTCTCCCAAAAAGTAGCCAGTGGATTAAAACTGTGTGCCTTTGGGTTTCAGTGCAACTCCTTAGCACTAAGACCAGAGCTCTAGTTTAAAAGTTAAGAAGATGCAAAAGAATATTGTTGTTGTTACGTGCTTTTGAGCCGCCTGTGACTCATTGCAACACTATGTATAGCAGCTCTGAAGCCTGCCCTGTCCTGAACCTTTCTCACTGATTCCAACACACCTACTGCCATTGCCCTAACTACTGTAACAATCCATCTCATCCTGGGTCTTCCTCTCCTGCGCTGTCCCGCCACCCTTCCAAGCATGATGTCCTCCAAGGATCGGTCCCTCCTGGCCGCCTGCCCGAAGTATGTGAAACAGAGCTTCAAAATCCTAGCCTCCAAGGAGAAAATTGAAATCAAGAATGTATATGGATATTCAGCGGAAAGAGAAAGAGATAATGATTCTGGTTTAGAACCTGAAAAAGGTCTAACCTGTTGATTAAAAAGAGAGAGGTCCAATAAAAATCTTAACAGACTGTGCTGGCTAGCATAATGTTAACCTGTCAGACTTTGTAAGATCTCTCATTTTATTATTCAAGTATGATATTTAGTTAACATAATTTTAGGTTCAGAGGATTTTAGCAGTGAATAAAACTGCCTTTTTCTGTAAGATATAAAACCCCCAGAGAGTTATAAGCCAAGTGATTAAAATGATCAGACTTATTTTGACAAAATCACTACTTTGACTCCCACAAAAAGAAGAGCTAGAACAAGGCAAAGAGAAAAAAGATTAAAAACGTGGCAGTCAGCGAAGAGTGGAATGGCCAGTGTGGATTGTCTCTCAACCTGATTAAAACCCAAACCATAGTTTTCAGTTATTTCATATGCATGTGAAAGTTGGACAACCAATAAAGGAATGCAGGAGGAGTTGTATTTTATTTTGGTGTTGGCAGAGTATTGAATACACCATGGACTGCCAAAGACCAAACATATCTGCCTTTGGATGAAGTACAGCCAGGGTTATATGTAGAGGCAAAAATAGTGAGACTTGATTTCACTTGAGCATATTGTCAGGAGGATCCATTCTTTGGAGAAGGACATCATACTTGGAAAAAATAGAGACACCAGTAAAGGAGAGAAAGACCTCAGACACATTGGCATAGTGACTGCAATGGTAGGATTAAGCACAGGGGAGATTGATTGCTAGCACAGTGCAGCACTGGGCAAGATTTTGATCGGTTGCATATTGACTCACTGTGAGTCAGAGTTGATAACATCTAACAATGACAACAAAATTGTAAAGAAAAATGACTTCTACGTTTTCCATGCATTTTTTACTCACCAGACTTCAGAAAAGACTTGACAGAACTAAAGAGTATGACAATGACTATTTAAAGGATTTTTAAAAAGGAAGCAACTTAGTACGTAATAAAGCAAAATATTGACAAATTAACATATAGTGTCACAAATTGAATTATAAGGAGCATGAGATGAAAATAAGCAAGAACATCAAGTGCCTACACCACTAAGACCTGTCTTAATTACAAATTCTTGATTTAGGATAATTCCTTGAAGACTGTTGGTGGAGTTTCTCTCTCTCTCTC
>NW_006399784.1:13672321-13676100 GCF_000299155.1 Elephantulus edwardii
CTGCTTTCAGGGTATCAGTTGCTCTTGTGTCATCTTTTGTGAGTGACATCTTGCTTTGCTCTTGAATATTGTGTGGGATGGTTTGCTTTCTTCGAGACATTGGTATGTGCTCTTGAGATCAGATGGGCAGCTACCAAACTTGTGCGTTTCTCTGAAAAAATATGGAACTCTTCACGAATTTGCGTGTCATCCTTGCGCAGGGGCCATGCTAATCTTCTCTGTATCGTTCCAATTTTAGTATATGTGCTGCTGAAGCGAGCACTCTTCTGCTATTCTTAGTCATTGTCCAACTCTCTGGTGCATAGCAAGTAATTGCAAAGACTATGGCCTGGATCAGGCACAGATTAGTCCCTAGACTAGCATCTTTACTCTTTAGGATTTTGGAGAGGTCCCTGACAGCAGACTTTCCCAATGCAATTAATCCATCTTTTAATTTTCTGACTGCTAGTGCCAAGAAGGTTTTTTGTGGAGCTGAACAAACTGAAATTGTAAACAACCTCAGTCTCTTTTCTCTATATTACGGTGTTGCCGATTGACCCAGTGATGAGAATCTTTGTCTTCTTGATGTTAAATTTAATAATTTCAAAATCCATATTGAAAACTACAGTTCTTGACCTTCTGCAGCAAAATCTTCAGGCCCTCCTCAGTTTTAGCAAGAAAGGTTGCATATCTGCATTTTGCAGTTTGTTGATGTGTCTTACTCCAATCCCGATGCCACATTCCTCCTCATAAAGTCCAGCCTTCCAAATTTGTTCTGCATACAGATTAAATGTATGGAGACAGGTCACACCTCTTGACTCACTCTTTTCCCAGTTTTATTTGCTCTGTTCTGAGGACTACTTCCTGGTCCAGGTATAGATTTTGCATGAGCACAGTCAGGCATTAATTTACCAAAGTTAGCAACTTCAGAACTATAAAAGCACTTATCAGAACTGAGACAAGAATGGGCATTTGTACATCTATGTTCATAGCAGCATTATTCACAATAACAAGAACTTGGAAGCGGCCTGAATGTCCTTCAAAAAATGAATAGATTGAAAAATTGTGGCATATTCACACAGTGGAATACTGTGCAGCAGTAAGGAGAAATGATTTCATAAAATATAACTGGGGAGAAACTGGAGAGCATTTTTTTAGTGAAGTATCTCAGTCACATAAGGACAAACACTGAATAAAAACACTATTGTGAAACTGAGCAGGATGTGTATAAATATTCATAAAAACAAGGAGACTAATGGAACAGCAAAAGGGAAAGGAAGAAAATCACTGGAATAGCAGAGCTTAGTGGGTGGAGGAGAGTGAAGAAATGGGAGAGATTTAATGGGGACTTGAAAATACTAGGCATAAAGTGATGTTAATTAATTATATAAAATATAATGTATACCAGTGATTGTATAAAACACAAAGTACATGTAAAAAACACAATGTAAATGATTATGTGCAAACCAATACAAATTAAAAACAAACAAAAACCCCACACAACAACTAGGTAAACAGTCAGTTTAGGCAAGTAATTCTTCCAACAAAGTCTTTTAATTAGTGTTTTCTATTTATGTGGCATCCCCTTACTCTGCATATTACAATACTTACTCAAAGATTATGAAAAATCAGTTTTCCAGTGAAATTGAGAAAGGAGCCCTGGGAAAGAAGAGGCTCTGTTAGAATGTTTGAACTTCTAGAAAGAGGGAAGAGAGACTCTACAGGTCCATCTTAACTAAAAAGCTAGGAAGCTGTGGCACTACAAACCCAAAGGCACACGGTTCAAGGCTCCTAGCTGCTCTGCAGGAGAATGGGCAGTCTTCTCCTGTGTGATTCATCAACTGCCTTGAAAACTCTCCAGAGGGTCAGCTATGTGTCAGTTCTTTCTCTATGGTATACAACAAATGCCAAACTAGAGAAGCTTTGACCTTGTAAGGGTATTCCCTTATCTGGAAAGTCAAGACATGTCCAAACACACAAACCTCTACCCTGCTGTAACTGTGAAGCTAATTCTGATGCTTTTGAACCACCAATGAGAAAGTAAAAGAACTACTTCTTTGTCTATTTCCTATAAAAATCCCCAGACAAAGCCGTTCAGAAAGCCCAAACCATTTTAGATATGAGTCCCCTGGAGCTCCACTAACATAATAAATTTCTTCCTCTTACTAATGAGGCATTCATGGTGATTTACTCCCAAGGTGTCTCTCCTGGGTCTCATCTTCATACAACAGAATCAAAATTTTCTGTGGACCAAGTATCTGAGCAATAGAGTGGTCCTGAGATTCTGTTTGTGTATCCCTTGTCATATGCAAAATTTAATCACAATACTCCAACATAGTCTTCACAGATAAAAAACTTTATAAAAATTTAACTAGCTAGTGAACTGCTTATGTTTAAAATTTGAATCAACTCTATATTCCAGGACTTTTGTTCTAGGAAAACAGCATATTTTCTGAATCAAGCTAAGCCTATGCTAATATTGCCTATCTTGAACAACTATTTACACTCCTGTTATAAGTAGTTCCAACATGTGTCTTTCAAAAAACTGTAGAACCCTACAAACTGTGAGAATGAAAAGTGAGTTTTTAAGGGCTCACCTTATTAGGAATAAGGAACTCTGGTGGTGTAGTTGTTAGTGAATTGCACTGCTTACCGAAAGGTGTTATGTCTTATTGTTGCACAATTACCTCCCTCCCTACCTCTCCTTCCCCTAGTCATCTTTGCAATGTACCTTTTATTCTGGGCTGTTGTCCTATATATAATGCTTAAACATGTATTCCTTTTAAACAGCCTTTCCTTCATCTGTTCCAATGCTGTATTCATTATTTATCCCCTCATTTCATAGTTTCCCCCCAACCCCCATGTCAGTCCTGTTCTATAACAGTAGTGTTATGCAGTATTTATCCTTTTTTGACTGATATATTTCACTCAGCATAATGTCATTCAGGGTCACCCATGTTGTGTAATGTTTTAGGAGTGTCTTGTTTTTCAGTGTTCCATTCTGTGAATATACCATAGTTTTTCCATCCATTCATTTGTTGAGGGAAGTAATTGTACAACAATGGATGAGTATTTTTTTTTTAAAAAAACCAACCCTGAACTGGGGGAAGGGAAAAAGAAGGGAGTAAAATTCATGCAATAATGAATGAATAAATAAAAATCTAACTTTTCTGTAAACTTTGGTTAAACTTGCAATTAAAATTAAAAAAAAAAAAGATGTTAAATCTCTCTGTAAGTTGGAATTCACTGCCATTGAACTTCAGGAATAAAGACAGAGAAAGCTTCCTCCTGTTAAGATTTACAGCCTCAGAAACTCAGTAAAGGGTTGCTATGAGTCAGAGCCAACTTGAGGCAGTGACTTTTTTTTTTGAGTCGTTATTAATGACATATAAGCCCGAGTCCTGACTGAAAAGTTAGATATTTCCTAAAGATTTTCTAAAACATTACCTTTGTAAGACAGCATTTGATGACCCAAATAATGCCAGATGCCTTGTATAACAAACATAGTCAAATACAACAAAATGTCATGTTTGTCACAAATAACACACTCATATAGAAAAGGCACCCACAATTACAACATATAGAACTGATAATATTATAAAACAGTTCTAGTCTAGCCTGCCCATGAATACTATGTATATTTTGTGGTATTTCAAGAAATACGTTTTCAGACTCCCTTCTATACCCAGCCATACATATTACAGAAAAACCATACAACTTAATTTTCTTTAAGCTCCTGCTTTTCTGTTTAAACATATTCCTTAAAATTGTTCTTTTTTTATAATAATTTTATTATAAAA
>NW_006399784.1:13676200-13698805 GCF_000299155.1 Elephantulus edwardii
TTTTTATAATAATTTTATTATAAAAGTAAAATTCCTCGATCAAGTTAGATAGATCCCTGGTAATTGGAAAAGAAACAGTCAAAACTGTGCATTTGTTTATGTTCATTCAAGTTGATAATTGTAGCTCATTAGCTCAGTAGTTCAATATAAAAATCTTATCAGATTGCCTTAAGTGAAGCCATTAGATTATGTCAGGTCTGCTTACTTTATAATTTAATTATGTCTTCTTCATGTCAGTTAAAGCCAGCAACTTGTAAATGAGAAAAGGAAAGACATTGACATATCATGCAGGACAGTTTATGTCTAGGAGGGGTTAAGTACTCAGCAAAAAATATATAATGTGTATTTTTTTTAAAACTGAAGTAGAATATTTTCTTGTTTTCCATGGTATTGGGAATCGATGTTCTTGTGAGTTAGGAAAGAATAGCTTACTTGCCATTTATTAAAAATTAATAAAAATTCAAGTCTTTTATTTTTACTTTTAAAATTGGATTCAGAAATAGTTCCATGAATTATGTACTAATTTGATTTGTATCTCAGAGGCTTTCATCTAATTCCATTAACAACTATTAGTTGTTGAATTTATTTGTTTGTTTTAATTCTTGTGGAACAAAAATATCAAGCATCTTTTCTAAGATCTGCTGTTTGAGTTGACATGTTTATGTCAAAGGGTCATTATGATCATTAAAGTATTTCTTTTAGATGTTACCTTTTTTATGAAACCAACTGAAAAATCAATTTGTTCTTTAAAAGGAATTTAAAGAGGGAACAGACTAGTACTTAATAATTTATTTTTTCCCTTCCCTTTTAGGTATAGCAGATTCTGTTTCTTCTGTATTCGTGTGATATGCTGGACATATCAAGACAAGGTTACAAGCATTGACTGTTTTACTATAAATTGTAATGCTATCCTTAATTCTCAAGCATCATTTTACCTTTATGCTTCAACCACAGGCAACAGAAGGTTCTAGGGCCCAGTAATAGTTCTCTCTTATAGAAGGATGGGTAACTGAAATCAGCAGGAATAACACCAGCACCTGAGACCTGACAGGAAATCTATCAGACAGTTCACCACCACTCTGGTTCAGTTAGCAAACAGCTTAGATCCTCTGAACTTGAAAATAATTGGTTATTTTGTTTGATTCTTTATTTGCTTTTTTGTTGTTTTGGTTATTTTTTTGTGGTTGGGTTGTTTTTTGTTTTGTTTTGTTTTCTTTGTCTTTGCTGAGAAACTTTAGATAAATATTTTTATATGTATAATTCCAGCTAATTGCTTTAGCTTAACTATGCACAATAATAGTCGACCTGAAATTGTGTGTGTGTCTAAGGGATGCTCTGTTGGCCTGGTCCACAGGGAGTTGTACTGGTAACTCAAAGGCCACACACCTCTCTGGTGGTTCAAATCCACAATGGCTTCTCAGGAGAAAGATGAATTATCTCCTCTCATGCATCCTTAGAAGCTCAAAGGAGGATCAGCTTTGAGTCGATTTCACAGCAATGGCAATGAGTTTGAATTTTTGGCCTAATAATTGTATTAGTGTCTACAAGATGGAATATTGTGAGGAATTTGAACTTTGCCTTTGTACAGGCAAATGCTGATTACTCTTTGAAATTATAGAGATTATGTGGAAGGAAATAATAGAGTAAATGACTTCTTAGGAAAGGCAAACTGTTTGAATGACCAATAAGGCAACCACTCAATGTGGAACTCGAATTAGCCTTACTAGGAAGACAAAGTTGTTTTGAAATTTCATTGTCTGTAGGAATTCTTTGGAAATTTTTGTCAGCAGGAATAGATTTCTCTTTAACTGTGTTTTTTCCTTGTGATTAGAAAACATTTTTCCACATTTCCTTCACCTTTCTTTATCTACTCTTCACTGCATAATTTCTAAATTTTCTTGATGATTTGATGTCCATGACTAAAGAACATAACTTTCTTTTCTGTCTTCTAACCTTTTATTTCGAGAGTTTTAAGAGGTTCCCTTACCTCTAAGTCTTTATCAAACACTAACAGTCTATATGCTCCATCATTGGTCTTTTGACACAACTTCTTGTAAGATCCAAGGAGTCCTGTTGGTGCAGTGGTGAAAGTGCTCATTGATTAACCAGAAGGTCAATGGTTTGAACCCACAAGGTTCTTCACAGGAGAGGGAGAAGGCAGAGTGTTTCCATAAGGAGTTACAGGCTTGGAAACTCCATGGGACAGATCAATTCTGTTTTATAATCATTATGAGTCAAAAGTTTACTTTGGTCTTTTAAGATACAATCTCTTTACCTGACTGAGACCCATTACCCAGTAAAACAAGTTATACTACAGTTTAGTTGTGTTCCTTTACTAATTTATAGTTAACGATTTTGCTGGGAATTTTGTATATAAACTAGTGGGTATGTACTGTGCCTACTTCCTTTATACCTTGCTTATATCCTTGGCTGAATATCAGTCCAAATATGAAATCTCTCACATCCTAATTATTTCTTTAACTTTAATCTGACACTTGATTCTTGATGCTTGTGTTACTTCTTGCCTTGTTAATTTCTTAATAGATTTCCAATTGCTAAGACACTGTTGTTAATTATCTTGCATTTTCTGCCATGATAGATGACTAAGAGTGTCTAAGGAGCCCCTTGTGCTGTTTTTGCTGGGGAACTAGGAAACAAGCTGTTTCACATGTGACAAAGCAAACGAGTTACTATAAAAGAATCATGTCCACTATGCATATATTCCTCTAAAATTCATGTTTGTTGTTTAACATAGGCAGTCTTATCAGAAATGAAAATTTGTATTAATAGTCACTTGAAATTTTCCAGAATTTTCTAGTTTTTCTCTCATTCTCAACAACTCATTGCTGTCAATACCAACTCATAGGTGACCCTCCAGCATGTTTAGAAGGCTAAAATTGCATGGGGGAAGATTGCCCATCTTTCTCCCTTTGAGCAGCTTGGGGATTCAAATTGCTGGCCTTTGAGTTGGCAGCACAACCCTTATGCATTAGGCTACCAGGGTTGGTTTTTTTGTTTTTTGTTTTGTTGGGTGTTTTTTATTTTGGTGTTTTTTTATTTTTGTTTTTTTAATGCTTCATTTAGTAGCAAAAGGAGCCCTGTTGGCACAGTAGTTAAAGAATTTGATTACTAACAAGAATGTCAGGGGTTGGAAACCATCAGCTGTTTCAGGGGAGGAAGGTGAATCATCAGCCTGCTTCTCTAAAGATCTGTAGCCTTAGAAAACTGGGGAGCATTTCTCTGCCCTGCAGGGTCACTCTCCGTGAGAATCAACTAGATCATGTTGCATTTTGTTTTGTTGTTTTAATAGTAAAAAAAAAAACTGAAGACAAATCAAGGTCTTTTTTTCCTTATAGCAACCAAAAAGAATCTCAAAAGAAGATATGTTAACTTAGTATTAAACATGCACCAGAAAGACAAGTATTTGTTTTAATAAGTAAATACTTTAATTTTTCAAATAGGCCAGGAAACAAATATGCCTTGGGTGTCATTTCTGATGGCTAAATGTTAATTATTTCACATTAAGTCCTGTGTTTGCATATGGACTTTTCTGAATGATATAAATGCTTTTGTAATCTTTTTTAAAATATTAAAGGAAGGATTAATTCCTCTCAGCTATCCCAGATGTTGATGACATCTGTAATAAAATTTATCCTGGAGTTAAAGAGCATCTGTACATAGTGTGTGGCTCATATTTTGTGAATCCTATGCTAATGTGCTTTCTATTCACATGATACATTTGTATTCATAGCTCCCAATCCAAAGATCAAATTTTTATTTTCTTCACAGACACCTTAAGTATTATTATCCATTATCTTCTCCCACATTCCTGCCAAGGAAGGGGCAGGGAGAATTTCATAACTCTCCATTTTGGTTTTTAACAGCATGTTGTTGTTGTTATATGCTGTCAAGTGGCTTGTGACTCTTAGCAACCCTAGGTACAGCAGCTCTAAACCCTGCTCTATCATGAGCTAACCATACTGTCTTGAACAACCTACCCCCATTACCCCAGTCATTGAGTCAATCTATCTCATCAAGGATCTTCCCCTCCTGTACCATCCCTCTACCCTCCCAAGCATAATGTCCCTCTCCAAGGACTTGTCCTTCCTTTCAACATGCCCAAAGTATGTCAGACAGAACCTCAGAATCCTTGTCTCCAAAGAGCAGCCTGGTTTCTTAGAAGTCCATGGTATATTGAAGACTCTTCTCCAGCACCACAGCCCTAAGACATTAATTCTCCTTCTATCATCCTTAGTCATTGTCCAGCTCTCTGATGCATAGCATGTAATTGCAAAGACCATGGCCTGTATCAGGTGCACCTTAGTCTCCTGACTGACGTCGTTGCTCTTCAGTACTCTGAAGATATCCTGGACAGCAGACTTTCCCAATGCAATTCGTCTTTTGATTTCCTTGTTGCCGGTACCAAGAGTGTTGATTGTGGAGCCAAGCAAACTGAAGCTGTTAACAATTTCAATCTCAATCTCTTCATTGCCCATCCTTCCCCAGTGGGGCAGCTGGTGGCCTTGAAACCACATGCCTTCAGGATTGCAGTGCAGCTTCTTCCCACTGGGCCACCAGAGCTCTTGAGAAGCCTATTAGAGATGAAAATTTTCAAGCTTCCTCGGACCTATTGAGTCAGAAGTTGTTTCAAAAAGCCTTCCAGACACTTCTGAAGAATGCTCTTATAATTTATCTACCATAATTTACAGTCCTAAACAACAATGTTATCATAGTATTTCCCCATTTTAAACCATTCAGGGTCTCTGCATTGATTCTAATACACAAAATCCTACAGTATCATTCATACAGAAACTCCTCATTATTTTCTCAACGTAACTGCTTCTCAATTGCTACTGTTCCAATTGGTGTTTCCTGTACTTTGTCCATTACAAAAGATTCTTTGGTTTAAGCTGAACTTGTAAGTGAAAGGCTGAGCATGCAGACTTGAGAAGAAAGTTCTGAAAATTTTCTTTCATAAAATAAAAAATTAAATGGGTGGAGGGGAACACTATAGAACTTGGTTCTGGGCTAAAACATGAGGCTATGATGTTAGAAATTACTTTTTAGTAGTTTTTGTTTCGCTTGAGAGCTATAAAAAACAGCTACATTTACCGAATGGTAAGATTAAAAAAACAAAACCACAAACCAATGATGTCATAAAAAAACACACCAAACTAATGTTGCATTTGCATTCAAAGTGAAAATCAGCAATACCTTCCTGGATGTTTTTCACAAGCATCCCAAAGTTAATGTTGTCATCTCTTAAACTTCTGAGCTCTTAGACTCATGGCAACCTGACATAAAAAGAATCAATGTGCTTCCAACAAAGACCTGGTTCTAATCCACCAGCTGCTCCACAGGAGAAGGACGGGTACTCTCCCTTGTGGTTTATGCCTCTGAAAACCTGCTGCTAGGTCAACTATGAGTTGGTTCCAACTTGAGGGTGCATATGACAAAAAAGATCATCTTTATGATCATTTACATGAAAAAAAGATAATTGGAAGACTAAAAATTTTTCAATGCCACTAACAATCAGCTGCTCCCTGTGTTAATCGCTCAGTTTAAGTCAAAGTTAATGTGTGTGTGTTAGCATTACTTTGATGATATTATGTAGTGTGATTACAAAAGAAACTAGTGTTTATGAATGTCAAAGCAGGGCTAGAAATAAGGAAAATTAAAAGTCATTTTTATTGAGTTTATATGATTTTAATGACTCTTAGTCTATCATTTTTTATTAAAAAGGAATCAGGATATTCTTCAGTGGTGTTAAGTTTCATATTCTCTTAAAAGAACCCTTCCACTTGGTAAGAACTGCTATCCATCCCTCCGTCAATCATATTGTACATATTATCTCCTTCAAGATCACAAAATTGAGATTAGAGAAAAGAGCCCTATTTCTCTTTTATTTGTCTAAATGTACTAGAGGCTGTGACAAACAAGATAAAGAAAATTCTTAGTGTGTCCCAGGGCCACAGTATTCCAGGAACTAGATCCAGTCCCTGTGACTTCAGAGTTCCCCGGCCTCACTTAAGGCTTATTGTATAATGTGTCTGTTGAACATGAGCTACTCCTCAAGTGTTCAGTAAGCATTCCCAAGGCAAGCTCTTGGCCAGTGAACATCAAAAGTTCTTACAGATGGTTAGGAACTTGTTGATTCCCTTGGTCCTTGGTCTTTGTTGGCTCAGGGAAGAATAGCTCTCCTGCCAACCAGCTGCTTCAGGAGAGGAGACACAGGTACCTGGCATAGATATAAGCAATTAGCCCACATTGGTAACTGTACTAGGGAATTGAACACTTCCCAGGCCCTTTATCTAAATGGGTGGAAGCAGCTCCCCACTTGGGAGATGAGTGAAATGTATGTAGCTTAGATGTTAGCAACTACATAGAATTGGGAGCTGCACTTTCAGAAACTTATGGCTTCCCTGGGCCTCTGCTTGTTTGCTTAGGTGAGAATAGCTTCCTCCAAACCAATATCAGGAATAGGGGCAGAATATGCCCATTGGCAACTACTGAGACATAGGGGATGCACTGTTGGGAACTTGCAGCATTCCTGGGCTTTTCCTCTGACTCATACATCCCAGGGAGCACTCCTAGGACTTTGTCTACCCCTGGGCAAAACTATCCCCTTTATCAAAATAAAGGACAGGACAGAGAAGTGGGCCCAACAAAGCTGGGCAAAGGGAGAAACTACACCTCTCTACCCCTCAAAAAACAATAGAATGAGAAGTTTGCCACAGGAAATAGGGAGCAGAGCCACCTATAAGTGACCGGTAGGGAAGACTCAATGAGGAAACTCAATCAGAGACATCGCTTGGAATCTTGAACTTAACACTAACATCATAAAGAACTGTCAACAACACATGCAGGCACAAGAGAAGTTGCTTCACATACACCAAGAGGAATTTCACATAATGTTAGTTGAGCAGCTGACAACTTCAAAGATTATTTTAAAAAACAAAGCAAGTCTTCCTCTGAAAAAGCAAAATAAAATAATTCCCCAGAAACAGGAAGGAAGAAGAAATTAATTGAGATGGAGTTGCATGAACTGGTACTGAAGAAGTTACAAATTAGGGGAAAAAAGAGTTGAAACCAAAAATAAAGAAGTAAAATATTTTCATCACAGAGCACACCAACACATTAGTAGAAACAATGGAAATGCATGAAAATCCAATCCAGAATATCAATATCAAAATAGCAACAATTTTCAACATGCTGCAGGGTTAACAAATCAGAATAGAAGGAAAAGAGAATCTGAGAGCTAGAAGACAACAACTTCAATGAGAACTTACTAGAAGTAAAAACAGAGAATATGGGAGGAAAATGAAGAAACCATTAGAATCATGCAGAATAACATCAACTAGAACAATATATGTATAATCAGAATTCCAGAAGGGAAGGGGTGTGTGGGGGGTGGGGTTACTGGGAAAATTAATTGTGAAAGACATACTGGAAGAAAACATTCCAGGTATCATAAAAAAATGAAGTACATTTAAGAAGCTCAATGAATCTCAAAGATATTAGAGCCCAAAAGAAAATAAAAGATATCATAGATATCAAAGATAAAGAGAGATAAATTTACTATAATCAGCACAAGAAAACCAAGAGTCTCCTACAAAGGAGAGCCAATTAGATTAAGTTCTTATTTCTCAACCAAACCATACAAGCAAGAAGCCAATAAAATAGTATATACAGAAGGCTGAAAGAAAAGAAATGCCAGCCAAGGATCTTGTACCTAGCAAAAACTATTCATCAAATATAAGGGAGAAATAAGGTCAGATGCAGAAAAGAAGGAATTTCAGAAATTTGTGAAAACAAGACCAATTCTACAAGAAATTCCAAGGGAAGTCCTTCACACAGAGACACTATGTGAAAGTGGATGGACCATAATAATTAGCAACAATAGAAAAAGATACACAGCGAAAAGGCAATGATGAAATCTAGTTTGTCGATAATCACACTTAATGTGAATGGTTTAATAGCTCCAATTCAGAGAATAAAGAGTAACAGAATGGATTAAAAAGAAAAAGCTCATAAGATGAAGAAAAAGACTAGAAATGAGGAAAAATCAAAGGTTGGAGAAAAAAAATAATACCAAGAAGTTGACATCCACAAAAGCAGGAGTGGCAATACTAATCTGTGATAAAATATACTTCAGAATGGAAACCACCAAAAAAGATAAGGAAGGTCAGTAGATAATGATTAAAGTCACAATAGATCAAGAAGATATTACTTTGGTCATTATCTATACACCAAATAGCAGACCTTCAAAATGCTTAAAACAATTGACAGACTTGAAAAAATAGACAGTACTACAATAGTAGCAAGAGATTTTAATCCAAGACTGTCAGCAAAAGTAGGTCAATACAGACGAAGGAAATTATTCAATTGTGCAACCTGACCTACTAGTTGTATACAAGATACTTCACCCAAATAAAATTCAATTTACTTTCTTCTCAAGTGCACATTTTATTCTCCAGAATTGATAGTATATTCAGACACAAAGCCACAACAAATTAAAAAAAAAAAAACAAAAACCCACACACACACCACTCAAACTTTGAAATAATACAAAGAATCTTCTCAGACCCTCATGCCATAAAACTAGAAACTAACAAGAGGATAATGGATTTAAAAAACCAAATGGAAGCTAAAGAATACCCTGTCTGAGTACTACTGTGTTTGTGTTACAGAAGAAATCAAAAGTGAAAAAAATTTCTCAAAACAAATATAAAGGAAAATAAAACATATCAAAATTTCTACTTTCAATGATTGGTATTTGACAAGGAATGAAAACCTATCAAATAGGAAAATAATAACCTCTTCAACAAATGGTGCTGGAAAAACTGGATATCTGTTTGCAGAAAACAGAAACAGGATTCACATCTCACACCATATATAAAAATGAACTCATGGTGGATCAGAAACCCTGGTGTAAAACCCCAAACTATGAGGATCATAAGAGACAAAATGGGACTAATCTTAGAAGCCCTGGCCTATGGCATAAATAAGCTAAAAAACAGCCAGAAATGCACAATGAGGAAAGGATAAAATCAATGGATGATACTTTCTAAAAATTAAGTACCTGTAGGCTGGGGGAAAATACCCCAAATATTTGGTGGTGATGTCTCAGACAAAAGTTTCATAACAAAATTTACAGAATACTACAGGGGCTCCACAAGAAAAAGAATAACCCAATAACAAAATGGGCAAAAGACATGACAAGACTTTTCACAAAGGAAAGCATTTGGATGGCTAACAGACACATGAAGAAATGCTCAAAATCACCAGCAATCACAGAGATGCATATCAAAACTGCATATCTCACCTTAATAGCAGTAGCAAAGTTTAAAGTATAGCAAGCAAGAAATGTTGAAGAGGATGTGGAGAGATTAGAACTCTCACGCACTGTTTCTGGGATAGTAAAATGGTACAACTAACCTGGAAGGCAGTTTGGCATTTCCTCTAAATGCTGAACATAGAAATCCCATATGACCTAGCTATGGAATAAACCCCAAGGAAATCAGAACTGAGACATGAAGAGATATGTACACCTATGTTTATTGCTGCATTATTCACAATAGCAAAAAAAAAAAACAGAAACAGCCCAAATGCTCATCAACAAACAAATGGATTGAGAAATTATAGTATATGCACAAGATAGAATAATATGCAACACTAAGGAACAATGAATTCATAAAATACTATTAAACATGGGTGAGTCTAGAGAGCATTATGCTGAGTGAAATAACTCAGTCTCATAAGAGAAAACACTGCATATGGATATTATTGTAAAAATAGAACAATAATTTTGTTAGATGAGTATACTTGTACTAAAGGGATAGGGAAAAGGAGATGAAAAAATGGGAAGAGTATAAATCAGGAGAGTTTAGTGGGCAGATTAGAGTTGAAAAATTAGGAAAGTTTCGATGAAGACTTGAAAAGGGGATAATAATTGGCATAGATCAATAGTAATTACATGAATAATTGTGTGAAACAATGTAAATGCAGTACTATACATATAAATGTAAATCAAAGATGATATAAAACACAGTGAACATGAATGAACACACTTTGTTCATCAGTGTAGGCAAACCAATAACAAAAAGAGAGTTCCTACAAATACAAGCAATATCTTTAAAACAATACACGGTAAAAAGACTAACTTGATTATTTCTAAAAGTTTCAAGTGAATGAAGACTTTTACAAAATGACACATTGTACTATATTAAATATTTAAACTAGTTGGAGTTTGCAATGTTATAAAATTTGAAACCCTGAGAAAATTATTCCATTAAGGATCTAATTTTAAGGGAAATTGACTTTTTAATAGGAAACTGCTCTTAATGCATAGAGCCACAATTTAACTGATTTATTTCTTATCTTAATAGTTGATCTTATTACAAACTTGAGATCATAAAATTATCTATGAGACTGAGAAGATCCTGGTGCTTAATTCCATATAAACACACATTAAGACTATTACCTACTCCTGAAAATCCACAAATTTTAAAAAAAAAAAAACCCACCACACTACAGTAAGAAACCGATGTTATTTATAGAGTGAACAAAAGTTTTAATCAGAATCTTCACTACTGAAGTAAGAGCTGTCACAATATTCAGCCGTGTACAGAAATTTATGAATGATTGGGTTCATCTTCGGAATCCAGTGTCGTGGAACCAGATATGTTGAAAGGTTGAAGAGGTCTACAAATACCTTGTACCTGTCACTGGGAAAACACATATATACAAATATAAATATGTCATTCATATTTAAACATTTATAACTAACATTTTCATGTCTAAAATGATGAATATTTGCCACAAATGGCTATTAGTAAATATTATATAAATTTGTATAAGTTTGTGTGTATATGTGCATCTATATCTCTCCATCTGTCTAACCAAAATTGAACCAAGTCCTTTGTCTTTTTGCCAAGATAATTATGATTTTTGGTGATCTTCCATTGGATTTCTGAGGCTACAGATCTTTACAGAGGACTGCTTACCTTGATCCTGCAGAGTGGCTGATAGATTTAAACCAATGACATTTTGGTGAGCTGTCAAACACATTACACACTACACCATCAGATGGTTACATTATCATCTAACCAATTGTTGGCAGTTCCAATCCACTCAGTGGTGGCATAAAAGAGAGAACTGGAGGTCTGCTTCCATAAAGATTACAGCCAGGGAAATGCAATGAGGCAGTTCTGCTACATGGGCTTTTATGAATCGAAATCAACCTGACAGTTCCCAAAAAACATATTCATGTTAAGATTGCCTAGTTTTTAATCCATCATCAAAGTTCATGCCTATAAAATGGTACTGTGTGTTCACTTGATGCAGACCAGGCTCATCTGGTTTAGAACCTAGAATTGTATTATTGTTCCTACTGTTTTTGTAAGGGTAAGTTTATATTCTCATTTTCTACTCTTAAAAGATAGTGTGCACATTAATAAATGTTAGACACATAGAATTCTTAGTTATTCACTGGAGAATATTTCCCAGCTACAAAGTGGCTGCTGACACGTAGATACGTTGATGGACTAGCTCATTAAAATAGCATCTTAAATTTATTATGCATAGCTGCAAAAGTAGCTTTAACTAAAAATGGCTTTTGTGATTGATAATCTAACAGTGCTGTGATAATATACTTAAAGAAAATTATTATTTAAGGCAAATAAATCTGGGTTCAGATTTTGGTTCCACCATATAAAATCTTTGCAATTTAGAATTTTTTTAAAAAAACTCTCAGTGCCTTCGTTTTCTTACTTGTAAATGAAAAATTTCTGGACATTTAAGAAGGTTAAGTGAGCACAGAACACACTGAAAATAATGAGTTTATGCTAACTTTTCCCACCACCATTCTTACTATATGCATTTATTTTGTATAATCACTGACTATTTCTAATGTACAGAGTTATCTCCCCAGAGAAAGGAAAATTATCCAAACGTAGTGAAAATTCAAACCATTCAAAGTATTTTAAAATTAAATTTACAGTTGATTCTCAGAAGTTAAAATATATTTAAAAAATGATGCCGACCATAGTTGTTAATAAATCACCCGATCTCTTTGTAAACCAAGATGACAGTTATTTAAGGAATTTGAGGGGTGTAATTTAGTCTTGAGTTGATTATGTTTTCCCAAGAGGACATGTAATTTTTCTTCTTATACATCCAGATATGTCTCTCTACCTATATTTCTTTTCTCTATCATATTGTGGAGTTCTGGTGGTATAATCATCCATAGAGAGTTGTGTTGCTAGCCTAAATGTCATGCCTTTCATGTGTTTCAAATCCAACATCGATCTATTATCTGTTTAACAGTGGCTCTTTGGGAGAAGCCTAAACAAGCTCCTCTCCTGTGATTTGTTGTTGTTAGGTGCCCTCAAGTCAAGCATGACTCATAGCCACCTAGGTACAACAGAGATGAACTTGAGTCACTGTGTCGATCCATCTTATTGAGGTCTTCCTTTCTTTCACTGACCTTTCCATGCATGATGTCCCTTTCCAAGGATAATCTCTACTACAACAAAGTACGTAAGATGAAACTTCATCATTCTTAGCTCTAAGGAGTACTCTAGCTGTACATTCTCCAAGATATAGCTGTTCATTCTTTTGATAGTCTATGGAATATTCCTTATTTTTGTCCAACACCACAACTCAAAGTCATCATTTCTTCTTCTGTCATCCTTATTCATACTGAGTTCTCAGATACATAACAAGTGATTGAAAAGGTCATGGTCTAAATCAGCTTAGTTTTCAAGCTGACTTCATTTCTTATCAGTGTTTCGAAGAGGTCCCTGGAAGCATGCTTGCCAATGCAATATGCCTCTTGATCTCCTGCCTACTGCTACCGATGGTGTTAATTGTCAGTCCAAGTGAGATGAAATATTTGACAATTTCAATCCCACTCTATTCATCATGGTGTTGTCTATTGGCCAAGTGGTGAGGTCCTTTGTTGTCTTAATGTTGAGATGTAATCCAAATTGAAGAATGACGTCCTTGACCTTCTGCAGCAAAAGTTGCAAGTCTTTCTCACTTTCAGCAATCAAGGTTGGGTCATGCACATACATAACACCGTTTGTTGATGAGTCGTCTTATCCTGATGCCACATTCATCTTAAAGGTGTCTAGCTTCACAAATTATTTGCTCAGTATACAGATTGAATACATATGAAGAAAAAATATAGCCTTGAGACACATCTTTTTTTTATTTACAGTGTTCCCATGCTCCATTTGGACCACAGGTGTTTGTTTGTTTGTTTGTCTAGGAATAGATTTCATATGAGCACAATTAAGTATTCTGAGTTTCTCATTTTTCTCAATGACAGCCAGTGTTATGTGATCCACAAAGTCAAATGCCTTTGCACAGTCAATAAAACACTGATAGGCATCCTACGGTATTGTCTGCTTTCATCTGGATCCATCTGACATCAGTACCATGGTACCATGGCTTCTTCTAAACCCTGCTTGAACATCTAACAGTTTCCTATAAATGCACTGTTCTAACCATTTTTAGATAGTCTTCAACAATACTTTATTTGCACGTGATACTGATGATAGTCTTCAATAAATTCCACCTTCCCACCTTTCTTGGGAATGAGAACCAAAGTTGATCTCTTCAAGTCAGTCATCCAGGTAGCTGTCCTCTAAATTATCTATCATAGACAGATGAACATGTCCAGCTTAGCATTGTGTTAGTTGAAACATGGCAATTGGTATCCCATTGATCACAGGAGCCTTACTTTTTGCCAATGCCTTTAAAGTAGCTTGAACTTCTTTCTTTATCAATAGTTCTTGATCATATGGTACTTCCTGAAATTTTTCAGTGTCAACTATTTCTTTTTGGTACAATGGATTTGTGTATTATTTCCATCTTCTTTTAATGATTCCTGGATCACTCAAGATCTTGTCTATAGCATCTTACAGTATTGTAACTTGAGGCTTAATTTTTTTTTTCATTTCTTTCAGCTTGAGAAACACCAGGAGATACCTTTTTGTTTTAGTCTCTGACTCCAGATCTTTGCACAGTTCATTATAATATTTTATTTTGTCTTTTCGAGCTGCCCTTTGAAATTGTCTGTTCATCTATTTTACTTCAGTACTTCTCCCTTTGTTTTGGCTTCTTGATGCTCCAAAGTAACTTTTTAGTTTCTTCTGACATCAATTTTGGATTTTTCTTTCTCTTTTGTCTTTGTAATTATCTTTTTTGCTCTCTTCATAGATGATAATCTCAATTTCTTCTCACTCTTCCCCTCATCTTCAGTCATATTCAATGTCTCGACTCTGTTCTTAAGATAAATTTTAAATTCAGGTGGGATGGGCTCAGAATTTTGTTTCTTGTGAACTTTTCATTTACTTCAACTTAAATCTGAGCTTGCAGAAGAGTAATGAAAACCAGCTAAAGGTCAGCTATAAGTCAACTCTAACTCAATGGCAATGGATATGTTGAGATAATAGTGGAAAATAAACCAGCAAACAAACAAAAAAGAATGTAATGAATGTAAAAGACTTAGAAAAATATCTAGCATGTTTTTCAGGAGCAAATATTTTGTAAATCACTACCTAACGTGGGAGGGACTGGAGATCGTTATGCTGAGGGAACTGACTCAGTCCCATAAGGACAAATACTTTATGGGAACATTATTGTAGAACACTGTAGGGTGGGAGCAGAGGGGTGAGGATGGCCTGGGGTCAGGGTGGGATAATAATAGGGTCACTCAATTTGATGGGTGGAGGGGTAAAGAAAATGGAAAAGATTCAGTATGAAAAACAATGTATGCTAACTTTGTAGGTAAACCAGTATAAAAGAAAAATTTTATTTTTTAAAAAAAGTAAAAGAAAATGCACGGGAAAGATCAAAAAAGGCAATTTTTTTCCCTAGCATGCTTTAAGTACTCAATAAATGTTGACCCTGTTTTCTAAACAGGAGTCCTGATAGAACATTTATTTAAACACCTGGCTGCCAATACCTGGTTATCAATGACTCATACCCACCAGTGTACTATGAGAAAAACATGTAAACGTCTGCTTCTGTAAAGATTTACAATCCTGAAAGCCTTTTGGCACATTCTATCCCATTTTATATGGAAGTGACATTATTGTGTGTGACAGTAAAATCTGGTTGAATTCTTCAGTCAAAATTAATAGATTTCTACCGGGATGTAAACAATCTTTAATGCTTTCATTTCCTCACAGGTGGTTCAATCACTGTTTCCATGTTCCTTTGCAATAACTTAAGTAATTATTGTAATTTCATGTTCCTTTACAATAATTTAAGTAATTAATGATTTTATAGAATACATTCCAAAAGTTTTTAAGAAATAATACAATGACTTGTTATTGAGGCAGCTTCAACTTGAAGGGACCACATGTATGTTGGAACTATGATTCATACATTTTTAATGGCTGATTTTTGAATGTACATTATCAGACCCTCCTGTCATGGTACCTCTGGGTAGCTTTGAACTCCCAATATTCTGGTTAGTAATGTAGCATATTGACCATTTATTTATACTAATCAAGAACTCGACATCTCAATTTAACTACAAATATGTAGTCAGAAGTTCCTACTGGAGCAAATAGAAATGTCTTTTCCTAGACAATGACATAGGAAACAAAGGATCCATGACCCCCACTGAGATGAAAAGGAGGCTTTCCCTTTTCTTACCTCACAGTGGAGCGCAGATACTGGTAGCCTGAGGACCCACCAGTGCCAGCCTTGCTGCCAAGCATTCTGTGCACCATGCACACATGGTTATCTAGGCAAACACACAAATTACTCCATGGATAGTTGTCCACCATTAGTTCTACAATGTTCTAAAAGCAAGAGGCTAATAATGATTATTGCTTCCAAGTAAAGGCTGCCACGTTATCAGGTAGCCATATGGAAGTTCATGTGTAAGAGCCCGATGGGACCGTTAGGTTGCCTGGCACCCCATTTGGTTCAAGCTACCTGCATTTCACTCCATTCAAAGTACATTTAGCTGGTGAACACAACCAGGGAGAGAAGGGTCTCCTGATGACTTGCCTGAGCCTTCATATTTTGCTTAGTGATCCCTTCTTTCAATTAGGAAAAAAAAAAAACCAAACAGAAAAAAGCCAAACTCTATTAATTTTAATCTTATAATTGTATTAATATACATGAAATTATTTTCTTTGGATGAAGTTATTTTCTTTCTTTTGATTTAAAATAAAACCATTAATGAAGCCTCAAAAGTACTGTGAAAGTAGGCACAGGGCATACTACTGTGCTTTCCAGGTTAGTTTCTCCTGGGACCATTAGCCTCATTAAAAGAAGAAAGATGTGGGCAGGGAAGGGAGCTCAACCAGGCACAGGAGAGGGAGGAATGAAGAGAAAGAGAAGGAACAAACAGAGGAAGTAAAGGGAAAGAAGAAGGTGGTAGGCTAAGGAGGGCAGGTGAGGGAGGGTAGGACTCACATCTCCATTTGGTCATGAGTGTGTCTATGTCCATAAGAGAAGTCAGCAACTGAAAAGGGACCTGGAATCTAGGTTCCTCCCTAAAGAGGGGAGAGGAGGAGAATTTAAAAACAAAGAAACCCTCTTCAAGTAAATGCAATGTGTTAGAGTTTGAGTTCTACAGTATATCACATCTTGAAGCAGATGTCAGCACTGCTTCTTAGGTGCTGCGTAGCTATGGGTTACGCTATCTCAGTTTCTTCATCTCAAAAATTGACAATCAGTTTGTAACATTTATGTGGAAAATCTATGGAATTCTTTGTTATACACATAATGTAAATAGTCAGAACCACTGACAGCATAAATCACTACAAAGGTAGAATTTAATAAAAAGGACACCTTATTAATTTGTATGCTTTTTATCCAATATAAGTACCATTTTTGCCATTTACTAGTTAAAGAAAAGCTCATGACATCTAATTAGATCTTTTCTTGTAAAATTAAATCACTATAATGATCTATTGTTATAGTTTGTGAATTTCGTACTTGTGTTATATGTCTGCCTTTCAATTTCAAACATCTTTTGCTTTGCATTTACCTGTAAAAATAGATCATCAAAGCCCCCTGAAGTGCTCGGTATGACAGCCGCCTTTCCCCTGCAAAATACATAATGAGCTTTAACATAATAGGCAATTTAATACAATCTTAGGTTAATTTTGATGGCATCATTACCACAAGTTATTAAAAGTTTATATTATTTTAGAAAACAGTTTTATTTAAAATTTTTATTGCTCAACTTATATTTGTATATCTATCATTTATAATTTTACCTTAATATTACATTTTAAAAACAAACTATATCTCGCTATCTATTTTATGTTATCAGATAAATATAATATTATCTTAGGAAAATATGATGTAGAATAACATCATCAACAAGATTTATTTGAAGTAATTTTCTCTAACTCAGGAGAGACTGCTTAATTGCCTTCAAGGTGTATAAATAATATCTAAAATCTCTTGTGAGCTCTTATAAAAAACTTTATACCTAAAGTAGAAAAAAAGTAACAGCTTGTTATTCCTTGTTGTGATTTTTTTGTTTGATTTTTAGAAATGAAAGACTAATAAATAAGTTTGAGATTTACAAACATTATACTAGTTTGATGGATTATTATATCATACATGCACCTGGTACTATAAAATTTGTTGTATATCTATATTGATTAATTTTAAAAAGATTGTTCAGTAATTTAAAATGCAACCTCCGAATAAGATAAAAAATTTAAAAAGTAGGCAAAATAAAATAATTTATGAAAGCATTGGTTTTATAGAGAAAATCGTCTCATCTTAGCAATAATAGTTGTAAGTAAACAGTTTGAGCACATTTACATATCAAGAGTACCAGGAAGAAAAGTCCCTGTAATCTACTTCGCTAAGATCGTAGCAAAAAAACCCCATGAGACAGTTTTATTTATGGAGCACATGGAATCACCATGAATTGGAATAGTCAGGGACCTCTCCAGAGTGTTGAGGAGCAACGATGTCAGTCTAGAGACTAAAGTGCCTTTGATCCAGGCCATGGTCTTCACAATTATTTGCTATGCATCAGAGAGCTGGACAATGATCAAGGGTGACAGAAGAAGAATGGATCCCATTGAGTTGTGCTGGAGAAAAAGTCTTGAACATACTATGGACCACCGAGAAAACAAATAAATCTGTCTTGGAGAACCAAGTTCTCCTTAGAGGCTAGGATTTTGAAGCTCTGTCTAATATACTTTGGATAAGTGGCCAGAAGGGACTGATACTTGGAAAATGGCATCATGCTCTGAAGGGTGGAAGGACAGAGCAGGAGAGCAAGATGCCAGATAAGATGGATTGATGCAGTAACTAGGGCAATGGTGGTAGGTGTGTCGGAGTCAGTGAGACTGGCTCAGGACAGGGCAGGCTTCAAAGCTGCTGTACATAGGGTCACTATGAGTCCCTGGTGACTCAATTACATATAACAAAAATAACAGCAGCAATTAACAATAATGGCAATGTCAGTTATGCCAAAAATTTCCCGATCTGCTTAGGAAAATTACTTCCTCTGAAAATATAACCTTGTACTTATAGTAGAGTTACTCCTATTCTCTTCTAACTCAACTATAGAGGAAAGTTTAAATTGCAAACATTAACTTTCATTTCTATCTCTATCATGTCATACATTATTTGAAGAAGTGGAATTACTTTATCCTAGTATTTTTTGAGGGGGATTAAAAATCTTTTAATGTTTCACATTTTTTATCTTGGTATTCTTGATATGTAAAAGAAACTATTTTAAAAAGGTTTATTGATATGTTTAAAATAAAAAGAGCATGTGAACCTAATAAAAATTTCTCATAATAGTATTCCTGTTCCTATTTATTTTATGTAAATTTGCATTCTATTTCCCCAAATAATGTTTGAAAAGTCAAAGAAATAAAATTATTCCACTGCCATTAGCCAATCTCAACTCTTGATTTAGAAAAAAATTGTTATTTTAATGAAGGTTTACAGAGAAGTTGGATTTTCATTCATTCATAGATGCAGATTCCTCCCTAACCCTTACTCCAGTTCACTTTGCAATGCATCTCTCGTTCCAGATTTCTGTCCTACATATACTGTCTAATCATACAATCCTTTCAGACAGTTCTTCCTCTCATCTGTTCCAATGCAATGTTCATAAAAATGGATATATAATGAAGGATCCCAACTCTATACAATTATATTCTAAGCTCACATTTTAAATTCCATTGGAAGAATTCTTACAATGAAACATTTACCTTTACTGAGGAGATGTTCGTGGCGTTTCTCATCAAATAAAGATAGTAACACTTCTTTTTGTTTCTGAAATTCAGCCATTTGTTCTTCTTTTTCCTCTGATTCTTCCCTAGCCTGTGGATAAAATCCTGCATTAAATTCTCCAAAGAAACAATCATTTCTGAATTAGACTATTTTGTTAAAGACACTTGAATATCCAGGAACAAAAGCGGATGATATATTCAGAATCTTTACCACAATATCAAGTATTAAAAGTTGTAACTTGTGGAAAGGCATGTCTCACACATTCCCTCTTTCTATCCTACTATTTAAGTTTAAATGATTCATTAACTTCAAATATTGCTTTTAAAAATGTCATGAGATCAAATGAATAAAATTAGAGATAATCATAATTTGTGTGAGCAAATTTTAGGAAGGAATTACTTATCCAAAACGGTAAAGTAATTCCACGTAGGGAAAGTTAAGGATCCTTAATCAGAAAAACTAAATCTATTGAATTTCTGTATTATATATTATATTCTGTGATTACAATTTCTTAGACAGTTTTCACCTCTTTAAAAAATACTTGATAACCATTTATATCTATTTATTAAAATTCTTTTTTAATTAGTTAAAAATTAGTCTAGCTGAAGAAAATTGGTTAATCCAACTCATTAAAATTATCACACTGTGTAACGTTCTTGTCAGTTAATTGTTCTTCTATTTGTAAATATTTCATGTATGTCCATTGTATTTTGCTTTTATAGGTGACAGAGATACAATTCTGAACAAAACATAAATCCCTTAGACTCACACAGTTTATCATCTAGCTGGAATAAATTGCTCATCAAATAATCAAATCCTGCAAGAATTGATTATATTGTAATCACAGACATTTATAATGAAGTTATATAATTTATACTAGTAAGAAGGCAAAAAAGACTTCTTGAAAATTAGTTTCTTAAGATCTGAGTATAAGAAGACATTACTTATAAAAGCGTGTTTAAAGTCCCAACGAGTAACACATATAAAGAACTTTCTGGTGAGTGAAAACATGGTAAATTCAAGAACAAATGCTGTTTACTGAAACAACTTCAGTGTGATTTGACCATGTGAGAACATAAGAAGTCTTGCAGTCCATCAGGAAATTTGCATCTCAAAAAGATTATTTGGAAATTATATGAAGAATAAATTGAAATAACGCCATGTTAGAAAGAAAGGTAGTTCACAGGTTACTACTACTACTACTTCAGTTGAGATGAAAATCAATGGTAGTTTAGGATGAATGGTACTGTTAGTTTAAAAGGAGATTGTTGTTGGGATTCATCAAGTTGGTTCCTATTCATACTGACCCTTGTGAGCTCTGGCAGTCTGGCTGCAACAAGCTGTGCTGCCAACCTGAAAGCATGTGCTTCAAACCCACCAGCTTCTCCACAGGAGAAAAAATGGGCAGTCTTTTCTCCTGCAATTTATGGCCTCTAAAAACCCACTTGAGTGTCAGCTATTACTCATTGCAACTCACTAGCACATAACAACAACAGCAACATACTGACTCTATGAATGAAATACCATCTCATTCTACACCATCCACATAATCAGTGATGTTTCAATCTGTTATTGTAGCTATCGTGTCAAGAATATATTTGAGAAGCACTTAGAATGCAGAATTGATTGAATTTGATAATAGTTTGAATAAGTGATTGAGGAAGAAGCAGGCGCCAAGGAACCCTCATAGATGACTACACTGATAAATGAGAGGATTTGTAGGAGACAAACTTCACAAAATTGTAGAAGACCAACTTGGTATGAGAGTGGATAGAGGGTATGTTTTCAAAAGTCTGGGTTTTGCCAGTGTGTGCTTGAGAGGACCAAGAGGAGGATTATGTTTTGAAATTTAAGAAGGTGCCCGAACCAGAATGAAATATTTGAGAATTATCAAGTGAAGTAGCTACAGATGTAGGGTTATACTACAATCAATACTCCAGACAACACTGTTATGTATCACAGAGTCAAAACTGATCCATAGCTGACTCTCTGATTAGCAGTCAGGAAATCAAAACACAAATTGCACCAGGAAAATGTGCTGTCAGGAACCTGTCCAGAATGCTAAGACCAATGATGTAAATCTGGACTAAGGTGTGCCTGATCGAGGCCATGTCTTTGCAATTACTTGCTATGCATCAGAGAGTTGGACAATGACTAAAGACGACAGAATGAGGAGCAATGCCTTTGGGCTGTGATGCTAGAGAAGAGTGGTGAACATTCCGTGGACTGCAAAAAGAAAAAACAAGTTTGTCGTGGAGAGGGTGAAACCAAGTTATTCCTTAGAGGGAAGGATTTTGAAGCTGTTTCACATACTATGGGTACGTGGCCAGGAGGGATGAGTCCTTAGAGAAGGATATCATGCTTTTAAGGGTAGAGTGACAGCACAAGAGACAAAGACCCTGGATGAGACACAGTAACTGAGATAATGGGGTTAAGTGTATTGGAGACAGTGAGAATGGCTCAGGATAGGGCAGGATTCAGAGCAATAGCACAATAGAGCTTAGGGTAGCCATGAGTCACAGGTGACTTGACAGCACATAACAACAAAACGAGTGAAAGAGAATAGAAAAGGCATAAGCACAAACATTTCCAAGACTCCCTTCTACCTATTTGTTAGACTAAAAATGAAGTAGAAGATTTAGATAGAAGGCATATCATATTAACAAATCAAGGGAAAACATGTTTTGTAAAGAGTAAATAGGCATTACCACTGAGTGCTACTGAGAAGCAAACTAAAGCAATGATAGGGATTAGACATGTAGTCTATGAATTTATATAGATGAGAGTCATTTGTGAAAGCAGATTGACTGGACTGAGGTGCTGTTTTGTCAAGTACAACTCATAGAAACCATATGCTCTACCATAGAGTCCTATGCTGTGCAGATCTCACAATCTTGGACATAATCTAGCACATTGCTGCAGTCTATGTGTCAATCCACCTGGTTGATGGTCTTCTCCTCCACATCCCTCCACCTTTCCAACATGATGTCCTCCAAGGAATAGCCTCTCCTAGCAACATGCCCAAAGTATGTGAGACCAGACATTGCTATCTTTGCCTCCAAGGAGCTCTCTGGCTTTGCCCTCTCCAAGACATTTTTGATTGTTCTTTAGGAAGTCCATGAATATTCAGTACTCTTCTCCAAAAGCACAACTTAAAGGCATCAGTTTTTCTTCCGTCATGCTTATTCACTGTCCAGCTCTCAGACTCATAGCAAGAAATTGAGAAGATCATGGTCTGGATCAGACTAATGTCATTGCTACTCAGTATTTCAGAGAGGACTCTGGCTGCAGACTTTCCCAATGCATTATGTTTCTTGATCTCCTGACTGCTAGTACTGTTGTTGTTATATGCCATCGAGT
>NW_006399784.1:13700480-13704165 GCF_000299155.1 Elephantulus edwardii
CTTAAGGAATGCTGAGCGAGTTCGGCCCTTTTGATTTTCTGACTCTAGTTCCTCGCACATTTCATTGTAGTATTTTGCTTTGTCATTCGACTGCTAGTACTAAGTGTATTAATTATGGATTTAGGTAAGAATGTTTAGATCCAAGTAAGAAGACTAGATGAGAAAGAAAAAAATATTCTAATTACAGTTCTAAATACTTCATAAACTCTGACACTCATAATAAATTTCCAAATAATTTTTTTTAAATATCAAATAATAATGACCTGCCCACTTGGTTTCCAAGAATGTAAATCTTTATGGATGGAGAGAGCAATTGTTAGAGGTTTCTCCTGAGGAATGATCAATGAGTTCAAACCTTTGAGCTTTTGTTAGCAGCCTGATCCCTGAGCAATGCCTCATGAAGGCCTTACATAATAAATAATATACTGTTATTATCTCCTTGATAGTGATAAAAATAAAAGAGCTTTGGTGGCATAGTGTGTAGAATGTTGAGCTGATTTGAATTCACCAACCATTCTTTTGAACAAAGATGAAAGAGTCTTGTTTCCATAAAGATAAGCAACCTCAGAAGCCTAGGGGAGGGTTGCTATGAGTCAGAATTAACTGAAGAGCTGTGAGTTTGGTTTTTGGTAATGATAAAATTCAAATGAGTTAAGTAGATTGCCCAATGTTACATGGCTGTTAAGAAATGAAGGTGGAATTGGAACCCATGAAGTGTAACCCCAAAGTTCATGCTTTCAGCATGACCTTAATCCAACCTTTAAAATGTAAAATGTGGATGTTTTCATAAGTTTTAGTTATAAAGAGAGGCTAAGAGCCTTGTAACTAATAAATCATAGTATTTGGGATTGGAAGAAGAAATGTACTTTGTCAGATACTTAATAGGAAGTTTCCACTATTATATTGGAAGAAAGAAAAATTATACAGCGAATACATTTGACCCACTTTTTTGTGTGCCTTTTCATACTTAAAAGCAGTTATAATGTTAGATTTTAAATAGAAAATTTTTAATTAATCTCAAGCATTTAGTGTGGAGAAAATCATATGTAATGAAATCTTTAATTCAGTATATTTTTACTGCACATAAATTAATTCAAATGAATCTTAAAATGTATAATCTCAAAAAAGAATGTATGAAAAATGAAAAGTTAAGAAAAAAAGTTATAGACTATTATGGTAAAATTCCAGATACCCTTTTGTCATAAGTGTTTCTTTGCCTATAACATGATAAATACCTGAATTCTTATGAATTCCTCTTCCAGACCTTTGATAATATTTTTTTCAAGTTTTCCCCAGAAGTTGAATCCATGTGGTTCTAAACCTGGTGTTCTTTCCAGCCATGCCTGAAGTAAATATTACTTAAGGTAAATAAGTGATAATATTTAAAACATAAAAAGCAATAGAAAAATGTTAAATGAATTTGAAGCAACAAATGCTTTATCATTTTCAGAAGTATATAATTTTTTATTTGTAAATATTACTTTCACTTCAAGTTCTTATTTCTGAAATAACAAGTAATCAGATTTTGTTTACTAAATTACAACTAATAATATTTGGGGGAGCTCTGGTGACCTAGTGGTAAGAAGCTGCGCTGTAATCTGTTTGTTGTTGTTTTTGTTGTGTACCAGAGAGTCGGAACTGACCCACAGCTGAGCTCTTGTGGGTTTTCAGAGGCAGGAGATTGCCCATCTTGCTACTGCAAAAAGCACCTGGTGGCCTTGAACCGCTTGCCTTCAGGATTGCAGCACAACTTCTCCCCACTAGGCCACCAGAGCTCCCTGCAATCTGTTTACTACTCATTATTTCTTTTAAAATGCGTGAACACAATATGGATAAAGAATAGTGTAAAACATAATGTATACAAACTTTCTGAGAAAATAACAATTTTTTAAAAAAAACCCCAAAACAGTACACTAATGACAAAATTTAAATATTGATTCTTTTTTTCTTTTGGGCAACATTGTTTCCCTTTATTTGGTGCAGTAGCTGAAGCCTAAGCAAAAAGAAAATAAAGATATCTAACATCCTGAAAAAAAAAAGGCACAATTGCAGGAATCTCAAATGTAGTCATTAATTCTACAAACATCTCTAAACATTGCTTTAATAAGGTCTTCTGGTGGTTTATTTTCTGAAAATATTTTCTTTTCAGGTAGGTAAAGGAATTAGAGCACATTAGATTATGGGTTTTTTTCCCCTAAAGCCAGTTATTGCTTGATTGTTTAGTTTGGCCTGCCCACAAAATTATTTTCAAGATTCCACAAGACTTTAAGTCTAGATATGAAACTAAATTCATGCATCTCTCTGGGTTTTCAATCTAACATATTTTTAGTTTCTAAATTGGTTTTGTGAGTCTTTCTTTCCCTGTCTTTATAACACCTAATATAGCATTATCCATAAGACTTTAACCTAAATCCACATTTACAATACCCAAGAGATGAGTGTGTGCACAGAGTCTAATTTATCACACACACACAAACAAAATTATAAAAGAAAAGCTTTGTAAAGGAAAGGAAAATAATTTACTTTTTTTAATATGTTTATTTGAAGCAAACAAATGGGTAATAATTTCATAACATTTAAAGACCTCTAGCGAATTAGGCCAAAATAACTGGAAAAAATTCTTAAAAGTCTATTATTAAGGATTTAGGCTAGTGAGGAAACACACCAAACAGGTGGTAACTATCAATTATGGAATATTTGAAAAAATACCTTATTAAATAATTAGCAATAAACAGTTTAAAATGAGATACATAAAGTTTGAGATTTGTAAACGATCATTTTAATGAGATAAGAATGTTATCAAATTTTAACCTACAATTAACTATATTTAGATTTCCAACATTATTAGCAGAGATTTTTAAATTCCTTTTAATGTTGTATTTCAAGAAATTTGACTTTTAAAAAAAATAAAATAAAAAAAAGAAAAAAATTAAAAAAAAAAAAGAAATTTGACTTTTAAGTTAGAGTATGTATAAAAATAATTTCTGTTTTTGACTAAAGTGATGTGCCTCTAATAGGAATTTTACAAAACAATCTAGCAAATATTGAATTAACAAAATGCTTTAAACTAGGTTTTTAAGAAGATTTGAGCATATACCTCCACTAGTTGCAGAAGTGTTTTTTCCTGCTCTGACTTTAATAGCAGTTCATTATCTTCTCCTTTAAAATTATCACGATAATGTCTTCTGTTATAAGGAACTCGTAAATTCTGGAAAACACCTATCTTGTTTTCTAACAGACGAAACTGCAAACTCTGGAAGCCTGAGGCTGGAGATAAGTACTCCCTTTGAGAACAAATGAGAGGGAAGGGAAGAGAAAACAAAAGAAGAAAATAATTGTGAATTACTATGATGATTTCGTTTATGGTGAAAAGTTGTCAGTCTTATTCTATATTAGCACCAAAGGAAAATTAAAAAACAAACAAACAAAAACAAAACACCATTTGCTGCTTATTAGTCAATAAGTTTAAAGTAAGAAAGTTTGTGATATATTATAAATATAGCCAGGAAATAAAAAAACGTATTGAGATGGGAAAGTCTGCGCTTAGGGACCTCTCTAAAGTACTCAAGAGCAATGGTGTCTCTCTGGAGACTAAGGTGCGCCTGATACAGGCCATGGTTTTTGCAATCACTTGCTATGCATCAGAGAGTTGGACAATGACTAGGGAATATAGAAGGAGAATTGA
>NW_006399784.1:13704510-13706295 GCF_000299155.1 Elephantulus edwardii
GCAAACGACTCGACGGCACATAACAACAACAACAACAATCCATAACACTATATAAAAGGTGTTTGGGTGGCATAATCCACAGGGAGTTGTGTTGCTAACTGAGAGGTCACATCTCTCCAGTTGTGGGAATTCATGGGTAGCTCTGAAGGAGAAAGATGGGTCATCTCCTACTATTCAATTCCCAGTCTCAAAAAGTCAATAGAGAGTCAGCTTTAAGTTGATTGACTAAGTGGAAATTATTTGAATTGTATGTATTTATGATAAATACACAAATACATTCACACATGCTCACACACTAAATACTTTCCAAGATAAAGTGTATATTGTACAATTACTTTATTCCAAAATGAGAAAAAATTAAATATTATTCAATAAGGCATAAGTAATATCATTAGATCCATCTTGAAATACATTATTGTGATAGGATAATGTCCATATGTATACAAGGAAGTGCAGTGAATACCACTAACATTCAAATATATGCACCAACAATCAGAGTCAAAGATGAGGAAATAGAAGATTTCGACCAACTTTTGCAGTAAGAGATAGATCGAACACACAGTCAAGATGCATTAAAATAATGGGTGACTGGAATGCAAAAGTTAGGAACAAAGAAGAAGTATCAGCAGTTGGAAAATATGTACTTGGTGACAGAAGTGAAGCTGGAGATAGAATGATTGATTTTTTTGCTCTATCAGCTATTTATTCATTTCAGATGGGTTTTATCAGAAACATAAGCACAGGCTATACACATGGACTTCACTTGATGGTATGCATAGGAATGGGGTCGATTAAATCTGTGGAAAGACTCTGGAGAAGCTCAATATCAGCTGTAAAAACTAGCTCAGGTGCTGATTGTGGAAGAGACCACCAACTACTCATAGGCAAGTTCAAGCTGAAGCCAAGAGAAATTAAATCGACTCCACAAGAACCACAGAATTTAACCTTGAGTCCATTCCACCTCAATTTCAAAACTATCTTAGGAACAGGTTTGAGGTCTTGAACACTAATGAGCTGAGACCACATCAGCTGTGGGAGGGTATCAAGAATATCCTCCAGGAAGAGTACAGGGAGTCGTTATACAGAGGAGGAAGAAAAAAAGCTAGATGACAGAAAAGACTAACTATTGTACTAGAGCTCTGAGAAGCCAAAGCAAAGGACAGAAATCAATATATTAAGGAGTTGAGCAGAAGATTTCAAAGGGCAGCATGGGAAGACAAAGTAAAGTATTATAAATGAAATATGCAAAGAGGTGGAGTCAGAAAATCAAAAGGGCTGAACTCACTAAGCATTTCTTAACCTGAAGGAACTGAAGAAGCCTCAAGGTGCAATACTTAAGGATGCTTTGGGCAGAATATTAAGTGATCCAGCAAGCATTAAAAGAAGATGGAAGGAGTATACAGAGTCATTGTACCAAGAGGAATTGGCAGACACAGGAAAATACAACGTATGAGCAAGAGCCTGTGGTGATGAAGGAAGAAGTTCAAGTTGCTCTGAAAAAATCAGCACAAAACAAGGCCCCAGGAATCAATGGAATGTCAATTGATATATTTCAACAAACAGATGTTGCCCTGGATGTGCTCACCAAGTTGTGCCAAGAAATCTGGAGGCCAACCACCTGGCCAATTGACTGGAAGAGTTCTGTATTTATTCCTATTCCAAAGAAAGGTGACCTGATAGAGTGTGGATATTATTGAACATCATTAATATTACATGCAACCAAAATTCTGCTGAAAGTTATCAAAAAACTACTGGAAAAGCATATTAACAGAGAACTGCCAGAAG
>NW_006399784.1:13706534-13718422 GCF_000299155.1 Elephantulus edwardii
TTGACTGTGTAGATCACAACAAACTGTGGCTGACTCTGAGATGATTAGGAATCCCAGAACACTTGATTTGGCTTATACAAAACCTATACTTGGACCAGGAGGTAGTCATCAGAATAGAGCAAGGAAACACTGCCCTATTAAAAATTCAAAATTGGGAAGGGCGTATGCCAGGGATGTGTCCTATCTCCATACCTTTTCAATCTATATGCAGAACAGATTATCTGGGAAGCTGGACTTTGTGAGGAGAAATGTGATGTCAAGATTGGAGGAAGATTCATCAATGACCTGCTTTATGCAGATAACCCAACTCTGCTTGCTGAAACTGAGAAGGACCTACAGCACTTGCTACAGAAGGTCAAGGACTGCAGCCTTCAATATGGATTTGAAGCTCAACATCAAGAAAGCAAAGATTCTCACCAATGGACTGGTTGGCAGTATCAGAATAAATGGTGAAGAGATTCAGCTTGTACACAGCTTTAGTTTACTGGGCTCCATAATCAATACTCTTGGTATCAGCAGCCAGGAAATGAAAAGATGAATTACATTGGAAAATCTGCTGTCAGATACCTCTCCAAAGTATTGAAGAGCAACATGTCAGTCTGGAAACAAGGTGCACCTGATACAGGCCATAGTCTTCGCAATTACTTGCTATGCATCAGAAAACTGGAAAATGGCTAGGGATGATAGAAGGAGAATGATGTTTTTGAGCTGTGGTGCTGGAGAAGAGTATTGAATATACCACGGACTATTAGGAGAAGAATCAGATTCATCCTATAAAGGGTGAAACCAGGCAGCTCCTTGGAGGCAAGGATTCTGAAGCTTCATCTGACATACTTTGTACACATTGCAAGGAGGGACCAGTCCTTGGAGAAAGACATCATGTTTGGGAGGGTGGAGCGACAATGCAAGAGAAGAAGACCCTCGAAGATATGGATTGATTCAGTGACTGGGGTAATGGGGTTGAGTGTATCAGAGACAATAAAACTGGCACAGGATAGAACAGGGTTTAGGCTGTAATGCATAGGGTTACTATGAGTCACAGGCAACTCAATGGCACATAAAAACAACAACAGTGTTATCTTGAGTACCAATGAGTTTGGCAAAATAAAATAAGTAGAATGTTGCATAGCACTTGATCTCATATCATAGCTATTCAGTTGGAAGCAACTCATAGCTGATCTTCCATTGGCTTTCTAAGGCTGTAAGTCACAGGTAGGAAGGAGATGGAGCATCTTTCTCCCTCAGATCTACTGCAAGAACTCAAAACACACTAATATTTTCATATCTAATCGCATGTAAGTGTTTAAACTCTTTAAACCCTTATTATCGAGCTAGTGCTGAGATTTTAAATCCAACACAAAGGAATTCTGTAGCTTGGTCACTGCATGTTAAACATGTGGAGGACACTGTCTTTATATAACAGAATGCACCTGCTGTGCTGTTAGTTGTCATCAAGTTGATTCTGATTCCTGGTCACCCTAACACAAAAGAACTGTGTTTCAAGGCTACGGGGGTTTTTCAAAATAGATCACAGATCTGTCTGCTAATGTGCCTCTTTCTGGATTCAAACTGCCAACATTTTAATAGTTGAGGCTTTACTTGCCACAGGGACTTCATGATAAGTTTTCCTTACAAAAATGTATCTCAAATTCTGGCACTAAAGAGAGCCTTTTGTTAATGACAATTATCCCTGTTCATTCTGTTTGGCTTTGGTTTCGTGAATATTTAGGGCTGACTTTATGGTCAATTCATAAATCATTGTGATACTTTTTATTGTCATGCTTCTTTGTTTATCACTTCGGTTTATTTTATTTTTGTTACTTTCTAAACTTATTTGTTTATCTTCTACTGTTGTTGATTGCCTTCTAGTCGAGCATGACCCATAGTGACCTTATGAACAAAAGGCCTGAAGCCCCTCTACAAACAAAGTTCATAGAGTTTCTGGAGGCATGTTCTTTATGAAGTAGATGCCACTACTGCTTCCATATTTTCTACTAGACACCTTAATGATTTTTGAAAGTAGTCTAAATTTTCAAAATTATAAATAGGGTAAAGGATGACAAACTCAAATAGACTGATCATTATATTTGTGTGTGAAAGTGAGTCATGAAAGGTACCCAAATAGTATGTTTAACAGTTTGCTATAAAAGCTATGTCTATATCTTGGCAGTGTCATTAGTAGGATAAGATCCTCACATCACATGACATATATTTGCTCCTTTTATTCCATTACAAGAAATAAAAGAGGAAAGTACAATGAACAAATGCATACCTGAAGTCATTGAAGTCCAAGGCTGTCATTGTTTCCAGAACTGAAAATTGTTGTACCAAAAGTTTAAAGATCACTGCCACTCTGTGCATCCGAGTAACAACCTTGAGCATATTTCTTTCATCTCTGACCTGATATTTAAAAAAATAAAATACTGAGTTATCAATTGTAATTACCAAAGATGTAAAATAATCTATAACTAACAAAGCAGTCCTTTTCATTTTATCTTTGCTTTGCTTCTGTTTTTTATTGATTTTAATGATAGTTTACATAGCATATTAAGTTCCAATCTCTGTTTGCATCTTTAGGGAGCTCTGGTGTAGTCTGTAGGGAGTTATACTGCTAACCCAGATGGTAACAGATGGCGGATGGCATCCGCTGCTCTATGAGAGAAAGACTGGCAAACTCCTCTTGTGCTATGCACAGCCTCTGAAAATCTGATAGAGGTTCAGCCATGAGTCAGGTCCAACTTGACAGTAATGAGTTTGAGTTTGATCTTGACCTTTTTAACACTTTACAGTGATGTAAGTTGTACTTTTTCATAAGGTGTCATCACTTCTGCTATGTATATTGTAGTTATCTCCATTTAAAGGGGAATATTGTAGCTAACATATACCATCAGTTTATGCTAGATGATGTCAACTCTCAACTGTATCTATGTAATGGCTACAGAATGATAACTTTTTTTTTCCTTTGAAAAGCAGAACATTATATGGAAACAAGGTATAAATAAAGTCTTTAACACACTCTCACTGATTTCAAAGCAAGCTGTTCTGTTTGTTTTATTTCACAAAGGGTCAAAGGAACCTGTTAACTACTGGGTGAGTGTTACATAACACTTGAACAAAACATTTTAAGGACAAAACTGTTATTGACGCAAATGGAAGCTGTATTTACATACATAAGGGTAGGACAGTCTGTGTCTGTTTGTATCCTCTTGCCTAATCTATCCTGGAGCAAAGTCTGAGGTAAATGGTCTCAGGGAAACCAGGATTATGAGAGCAAACTACAGGATGTGAGAAAGAAGGCCACAGGTCAAACTTCTGCAATTTCCCTATCCTCTGTGTTGCTCTTCTGTCACTCTATTCTTCTAGCTTTGCTTGCTTGTTTTTCTTCTCTTATTTCTCTTCTTATCTTTCTATGCTTTTTCTTGTTCCTGGTACCATTTTTTTTAATTTATTTAACATATCTTGTTATTGATCCCATTTTGTCCCAAAGTGTATAACAAAACAAACAAAAATACCCAAACTCTCTGCCATAGGGCAAGTGCTTACTCATAGCTATCTTCGAACGGATTTCAAGTCTGAACATTTCAACAAAAAAGTGCCTTCCTAGGGAACTCTAGTGGCCTAGTGGCAATAAGTAGCACTGCAGTCCCTGAGGTACGTGGTTTGAATCCACCAGATGCTCTGCTGGAGAAGGGGGGGGGGGGCATATCCTCCTGTACCAGTCAGATTTGATTTAACGGTACACACAAAAAATAATAAGATAAAAATAAAAAACAAAAAGACCAAAAAAAATAGTACCTGCCTTTCTCCAAGCCTTTCTACCCCTAACTCCTGGAGTTAATACGTTTATAGTCTATACATAATACAGTTCTGTTATTTAGAAATGAAAAGATCATTAGTAGCCAGCTTGAATGTAACCATCCTTTTTAAGAGCATTTTTTAACAAAAAAATAAGTTGTGAATCTTAACCGAGGGGTTTGAAAATGAAATTTGAAAGTGAGTTCAAAGCATGGTGTAGTTGCAGGCTAGTGATGACACTGGGAAACCTGCTTAATTCACTGTCCACTCGCAGTGATGCCTTTCATTACTAAATAATAACTCTACAACTGGTGCTAACATGTGTGCTTTACTAAATATTTTCCACATTCTACCAAATATATAACAAACCAATATTGAGATATATTGACTTACATGACCATTCTGAAAGATCTCTCTAACAGAATCTAGTTCCCAGAGGATTTGTTTAAACCAGAGTTCATAAGCTGTAATAATAATAAAAAGAAAGTTTTGGTTGTTCTTTTGCTTTAGAGTGACATGAATTACATAACAAACAGAAATGATAATCAAGTTTGAAAATCAACAAAGTCCAATCTAATTCTACATTATTGTGTGATATAAACACTAATAATGAATTTGCAATGTCTTCTTTCTACTAGAGGCATAGAGTGCACTACATATTGCCTTGATAATTGAAAGGTTTACTCACTCATGACCCTCCATTGAGTTTAAGAGGTTGTAGGGAGTTTCACTGCTAATTTAAAGATCTTACCTCTGTATCAACAAAAAGTCTCCAGTGACGCCAGTGGAAGAAAGATAGGAAATCTCCTCCTTTATGGTTAATAGTCTTGGAAACTCAATGGAAGGTCAGATATGAATCTGTTCTGATCTAACAGAGGTGAAATTGTAATGGAGGGAGTTTGTTGGTCTTTATCCTGCTGAGCTTCTGGTGGGTTTGAATCTCCTTTGAGTTAGCAGCACAGCTCGCTCTGGAATACACCACCAGAACCACTTAGCTGAAAGCTGAAAGCTAAGTGGTTCAACTCCATCAGCTGCTCCATGGGAGAAAGAAGGGCAGTCTCCTCTGGAGAAGATTTACAGACTTGGAGGCTCCAAGGAAGTTCACTATGATTCCTCACTCACTCCATTGTATGGAATTTGACATTTTAAAAACATATGTCTAATTTAGGTCTTTTAACGATCAAGTACATGACCCAGTTCTAATTTTAACATGCAAACTATAAATGCATGGGAAAACAGGATTATATTATTTACCAAACCAAATAAAAAACTTCAGTGGTTTAAGACTGGAATTTCAAAGCTTTGTTTTAAAATGAGTATTGTGTTTATTTGTGAGCATCCTAACAATGTATACACACAGAATAGGTGAGAAAAGTGGGCAGATGATTGCAACTATACAATGGTGGCAAGAGTTTCTCTTTACTCTTGGTATTTCCCAAAGGCAACTTGATGGCCACTGATGCACTTGAACCCAAGGATACTTGTTTAAACTTGAATATAGCCAAAGCATTTGTGTTGAAATATCTATGAAGTCTTTTCTCTGAGTTTAATTTCCCTTATATTAAAGGCCATCTAAAAAAAATAAATAAAGGTCATCTAAACAATAAAATTGGAAACACAGAAGACTAGGATAGCAGTATATTGGAGAAAGAATAACTGAAAACAGATCACCAGAAATTACAATGTATTCTGGATTGAAAAAAAAATCATTTCCTTGAACTTCAGTTAGCTTCTTTGAAAAATGGCCCAACTGTTTGTACCTATGTACAAACAGAAGCTTAATATGTAAAATCAGAGATATTTTGACTGCTTTTAAACTTCTCATGAAGGGTATAAATATTTCCCATATATGTTGGCTTGGCTGCAGTAACTAGTACAGTGTCTGACATAAGGTAAGCACTGGCTTATAATTATAAATAAATAAGTTGACTAACCAATTAAGGAAGATTAGGAAGAAGAATTGGCCATCCACTTCCAAAATAACAGGCCTTCAAAAACCCTATACAGCACACTAAGAGTAGACTAGCAGATATGGCAAATGAGGTGAAGCCCTCAAATATGGATTAACTCAGTGACTAAGGTAATGGGGTGAGTCAGAGACAGTATGGTTGACTCAGGATAGAGCAGGGTTCAGAACTGTTGTACATAGGGTCACTATGAGTCGCAGGTGAGTCGACAGCACTTAACAACCACCATCACCACCAATGATGAGCACAGAAGTACAATAATCTTAGTGACTGTCTAGTGCATCTCACTTAAAATTGCCATTCAAGGTTATTATAGTTCTCTACTAATTAGGTAAATCCAGTAATACATATTTTGTTTAAAGATACTTTGAGGATGCTAATTTTTATATTTCTGCAAAGAGTAAATGAATTAATTGCCCATTAGTTTATGTAAACTATTTTTCAGTATTAACTTTCTGTATTAGAAACATCTCCCTATCCAAAAATGATAGCTACTCTTTGGCATATACTTATTATGTGCCATGTCATGAGCCAAACACATAATATACATTATCTTATCTTTCCATGATTTCTATGAAAATAAAGACAAAAATCTCCATTTTACAGACTAGGAAATGGAGGTTCTGAGACATTAAAAATATTCACAGACCACAGAGTTTATAATGACAGAGAGAAAGAATTCTGACATTTTCCGGTTCTTTAAATTTTCTATTTTCTGTACAGATTTATCTTGTCCCATTTATTTTTCCCTTGGTTTGCTATATAATGTATACTGTAACACTAAGCCATTTACTTTCCATTTTTAATAACTCAGAAATTAGTTTATCATTTTAGGTGCCCAGTAAGGCAAGCAACTAACTGAAGAAATTAAATCATTATTTATTGAATGAAAGGGGTCAAGTGAGTCAGTGGGTCCTGGTCAACAAGGACACTTATATTATGACACTAACAACTTTAAGGTAAATGTTCTCAGTATTTTGAGATCAAATCTTCTTTAAAACATATTTTCATGAAATTGTGCATATCATTTCAAAGAGTTCAGAGAAGTTATTAACCTCTAATTCTCTACTAGATTTACAATTACTGCTGAGAGAAGCTAGAAAACTAACTAGGGAAAACACACAATATTTTAAAAATTTATTATTTTTTTAAATATTACATTATAAAGCTATTCAAACTTCAAATTTTAGTAGAATATTAGGATTATAAAATATATACAAATGCATAAGAAATTTTGAATTTTTTCTTTTTTAAAAGAGCTTATTAATATTTCAAGTTAATAAATTATATTTTGGCTTTCAAATTATTTTTTTAAATGTTAATTTGTCCATTGGACAAAACTAAATTTCCACTTGACCAAATTATCAATGAAATGGAGTAAAGAAGATATAAAGTTATAAATCCTGGAAAGAAAGCCTGTGAGTATTTATAATAAAGGATTTCCAAACACTCCAAATGGTAATGAATTCTTTGATATTTTACCCACCAGTTTATAATAAAAAGGATTATGGCATTATTGACACAAAATTTCTGCAGAATAGTTATTCTTCAATACTTTGCATGGCTTACCTTGATGAGTTATAATAAAAAGATGTTCATCATGTATTTTATTTCCTTTCAATTCACTTTGAAGTTCTTGTGCATTCAAAACTTTTTCCAACTTTAAAATAAAAATAGAAACACTGGTTTTATAATGGCAGAGTTTGATTTATATCAACTTTAAAAGCAGAATAAACTACCAAAAAATCTCCAAGTTCTCAAATTTGAAAGCACCAATCTTTTTTATTGTTTGTGTTTTCAACTGTGTAAGAGTTACAATAAATAAAAAAATAAAGTTGAATTTATGATTTTTAATTTTACCGAAAAGGTATTTGATGGTTCTATCCTAACAAATGTTGTGATGCTCATTGAAAAGCTAAATGGTTCCTAGCATTTAAAAGAAAGAGAAATCCTGATCACATCGTCAGCTGTATCCCTTAGAGAGTCTACTCTGGGATTATTTTAATATTTTTCATCATTTCACATTTTAAATTCCCACCAATAAATGCAACAAGGTCTTTAATCATGTTTCTTCTTAAAAGAATGAAAAGAAAAATCGGCGGGTTTTCTTTGTTAGGTGTGATCAAGTTAAGTACGACTCATAGTGACTCCAGGAGCATCAGATTGAAATTCTGCCTTACTCCATCCCTACATCTTCACCATGTTCAAGCCCATTGTTGCAGTCATAAATTAGCATAAATGTATCAATATTAATTTATTAACATCTGTCTTTTGTTAACCAATGATTTCAAGAAAATTCTGGGTATGCTTATGTTATAGGGTTTTGGGGGGTTTCCCAGTATACATTTGCCTTTATCTAGGCTGGAATTTATTAACCAACTCATTTGTGCAAATTGTGCATCATATTCCTGTCAGCTTCACTGTATCTTGTCATTTATAATCTCTACCAAGAATCTCTAGAGACTAAAACGTCCCTGATCTGGGCCATGGTTTTCTCAATTACTTGCTATGCATCTGAGAGCTTTATTAATAGAGGTGACAGAATAAGAATCCATGCCTTTCAGTTGTGGTGCCAGAGAAACGTATTGAACATACCATGGACTGCCAAGAGGACACACAGACAGTGAATCCAGGTTGCCCATTGGAGGAAAGGATTTTGAGGAGAGGTCTGTCCTTGGAGAAGGACATCATGCTTGGAAGCATGGAGGGTCGGTCAATACAGGAGAGAGGAAGACACTGGGTTGACACAGTAACTGTGACAATGGGGCCGAATGTGTCAGAGACAATGAGGTTGGCTCAGGATAGGGCAAGATTCAGTTCTATTGTTCATAGATTTGTTATTAATTGACTGGATGGCACATAACAACGGGAAGTCTCTGGGGAGCTCTGGTGGCCTAGTGGTAAGGAGTTGTGTTGGCAACCCAAAGAAAGGTTCATGGTCAAAACCACCAGGTGCTCTGCAGGAGAAAGATGGGCGATCTCCTTCTGTGAGATTAACCGCCTCTGAAAACCAGCTGGAAAGTCAGCTAGGGTCAGTTCTGACTTGACAATATATAATAACCAACACTCTGGGTGCTCTATACTTACTGAACTTTGCTGTATAGAATTTTCACCTCTGTGTTTCCTAAATTTATCTAACAAAAGTTGAAACAATGTGAATTTCTATGAATTCTCTAGAGCTAGGAAATTATTTGGAAACTAAAAAATAAATAAGCAAAATAATGTAATTAGTACATTGTACTACTTACAGTAGTACAAATGTCATTTCATAAATGTCAGTGCCTACCAATAGAAGCTAACCCAGGAGTGCAACACTTACGTGCAGATAGTTCCCATAGATGAGTCCTCCTTTGCTGGCTTTGTTCACACCATCTTGTGATTTGTCTTCTTCACTGCCTTTCAGAGACAGTTGCTTAAAAGTATATCTGCAAAATTAAAAAAATAAAAAAAGATAAATGAAAAAAATGAACTTGAGAAAACAATTAACTAACAAGAGTACATAAAATTCTCTTATGACTATTTTTTCAGTGCAGACTAGAAATAAGTACATAAAGGTGATAATTTTCTATAGTCTTTAAATGCAGAAATTAAATCACTCATACTTCTCATTCCTAAGAGTCTAGTCATACTTAGAGTAGAGGTAAATACTTACCCAATGTTCTTTCCTAAAAATGGGCACCCACTCATGGCAAAAACTTCCTATCTGACAGCACCTTAGATCTGTCTCCTGGTAGATCCCATTGACTTCCCCGCTTTCCCAGCAGCTGCCTTTTATATATCTTGTTTCTCCTGCAACAACCAGTCAGCACTCTCTATGAACGCTTAACTAGGCTCTCACATTGGTACAGAATCTATCAACCTTAGAAAGTGGAATGTCTTGCCAAAGGTTTGTTTTCCAAAAAAGTGAGGTTACTCTGCCAAACTAAGTCATCTGACTTGTAAAATTTTGCTTCATAGCCAAATAAGCAAACTAAATAAATCAATATAGAACAATTAAAAAAAAAAAACACAAAACACACAACAACACAACTGAAAACCAAAGACTGGACCACTTAACTATTCATATTGAAGAACTAAATTGGCATATTGTTAAGACATGCAATGTCATGAGCTTGTAAAAATGAAATATTTATAACATTTAGATATTCTTTATATCTAATTCTTAATACCTTATTCAAACCAAGGTCTGAATTTTAATGTATCTGAGAAAACAAATTACTTGTGTAACAGATGTAGATACTAAAACAAGCTTGTCATCATTGAAGTGATGGTCTTTATGGTCTTTACAGAAGCAGTCTGATAACCTCTTTATTCAATTGAGCAGCTGTGAGATTGAAGCCAAGTACTTAACCACTTCACCACCAAGGGTCCTTATTCCCATGCTCAATATTCCCACTTCCGTTCTTCTCAACCAACTTTCATTTTAACATTATAACTCTTAAGCTTTCAACTTGCTACATTGGAATTTAAACTCAAGATAAAGATCTTTGATTGAATTGGAACCAACTCATAACTGACCCTCCATTGGATTTCTGAAGATGAGATGGCCCATCATTACCCCAGGAGCTGCAGGTGGATTAAACTCATAGAGTGGTAAGGTCTTTGAATTAGCATTGCAACTTCCTATGTCTGTTGTTCATAAAGTCAGACTCAACTCAATGGCACCTAACAACAATAACTGATTTATTATTATTATTATTATTATTATTAACAAGAGCTCCACCAGAATTTAAACAAGTGTTATTAATTTTCTTTTTTACCAGTTGTGTATAAAAGTCACTGCAGCAGGAGTCATATAGGCCAAAAGTATATTACCTGTAAAGAATTTGAAAACAAATTGTAAATAACAATTTTAAACAATTTCCTACAATCACAATCTTGGCACCAGCAGTCAGGAAATCAAAAGACAAATTGCATTGGGAAAGTCTGCTGTCAGGGACCTCTCTAGAGTACTGAAAAGCAGCGATGTTAGCCTGGAGGCTAAGCACCTGATCCAGGCCATGGTCTTAACAATTACTTGCTAAACATTAGAAAGCTGGAAAATTGCTTTGAATTGTGGAGCTGGAGAAGAATGTTGAACATACCATGGACCGTTGAAGAACAAACAGATCTGTTCTAGAGAGGGTGAATCTAGCTTGCTCTCTGGAGATAAGGATTTTGAGGCTCTGTGTCACATAGTTTAGGCATGTTGCCAGGAGTGACCAGTCCTTGGAAAGGGACAACATGCTTAGAAGGATGGAGAGACAATGCAGGAGAGGTAGACCCAGGAGGAGATGGACTGATTGACTGCGACTGAAGAAAATGATATTAGGTCTGTCAGAGAAATGAAATTGGCTGAGAGCAGGTTTCAGAGCTCATATACATAGGGTAACAATGAGTCACAGGTGACTTGATGGTAGGTACATAACAACAGAAGCCAATTTACTGATCAAAGTTCTAAATAATTACATAGAGACTGTTAAAGCTTTCATGAATAACCTTCGTCACATTGTTTGTAGTACAGCACTGTTGTTTTGTACCATCAAGTCAGAGCTATCCACAGCTGAACCTCTAGTGGGTTTTCAGAGGCAGTTAATCATACAATGGGAGGAGACTGTCCGTTCTTCTCCCGTAGAGCTGCTGGTGAATCCAAACTACGGGGGTTTGCAACACAGCTTCTTGCCATACTATTGTTGTTGTTGTTGTTGTTGTTAAGTTTCATCGAGTCATAGGTGACTTATAGCGACCCTATGAACAAAAGTCTTCGACCCTTGTGTGACTTTTGTCCTCTCTCCAGGTTCATAGGGTTTCCGGAGGCAAGTTAATTATGGAAGTGGACCCCACTCCTGCTTCCAAGCTTGTTTTAACTGGGGAGCCCCACCAAACACTGTCCACCATGGGTAACCACACTAGCACTCACTAAAACTTATACATATAGATATTTCTCATTTATTGCAATGTTGTGTTGCTGTCTAAAGTACTAATGTAATTTGGAATTAAGAACCTCTTTTCCAGTCTTGGCTCTGCCACTGATAAGCTGTGTCATATGGGGAAAATGATTTTATCTCTTTGTAGATAGCAGCTTCCTCACTAAAAGGATCCCTGGGGTGTATAAATAGTATACTATAATAATTACTTATAATTATT
>NW_006399784.1:13720215-13763331 GCF_000299155.1 Elephantulus edwardii
GATTTGAGTCTTAGAAGATCCCATTCATCTATGTTATCTTATCCAGGATACTGGGAAGACTGTGATCCACCCTAAAGATTCATTTTATTGCTATTGTTATTATTTGTCTTTTGGTTAAAACCAATTATAGAAATTAGTGAGTAATAAAAAAAAAAACACCTTTGAGTTGGCAGCACTGATCTTTACCTCCAATGCTATAGAACTTCCTAAGAAATAATAGTGTCCCAGATTTTTGCTATTAATGTCAACTTGACAGAAAGTACTAAATGGTAAAAGATGTCAGTTTCAGAAAATATCTTGGGGTTTTTGTTTGTTTGTTAATGACTTATTTTGTTGTGGTTAGGTACCGTCAAGTCAAGTAATACCCATAAAGACTCATGAAAAACAGATTTGAACACACGAGAGCCCATTGCAGCAGTCACTGCGTCAATCCACATGGTTAAGGGTCTTCCTGTCTTTCACTGACCCTCCACCTTCCCCAGTATAATGTGCGTTTCCAAAGAATAACCTCTCCTAGTAACATGCTTGAAGTATGTAAAACAAAACTTTATCATCCTTGTCTCCAGGGAGCATTTTGGCAGCACTTTCTCCAAGATATAATTGTTTGCTCTTGTAGTAATCAATGGGATATTCTGCACTCTTCTCCAACACTACAGTTCACAGGCATCAATAATTGTTCTTTTATATTTATTCATTGTTCAGCTCTCAGATGCATAGCAAGTGATTGAAAAGGCAGGCACACCTTAGTTAGCAAAATTGGAGAAATCCCTGACCGTAGACATTCTCAGTACGTCTCCTGAACTCCTGCATGTTCGTACAAAGGCTGTTGATTGTAGATTCAAATATGGTTAAATCATTGATAACTTCAATTTTTATTCCATCTATCAGGATGATGCCTATCAGTCCAGTGATAAGAGGTTGGGTGGGTTTTTTGTTTTTTGTTTTTTTGTTTTTTTTTTTGCTTGACATTGAGGTATACTCTATGCTGAAGGTTGTATTTATTTGACCTTCTGTAGAAAGTCACATCCTTCTCACTTTCAGGAAGCAAGAGTGTGCCGTCTGCACAACAAAGATTATCAATGAGTCTTCCTCTAATCCTAGTGAAATATTCCTCTTCATAGAGTCCATCTTCTCAAATCATTTGCTCAGCCTACTGATTGAGTAGATATGGAGAAAGGATACAATTCTGACACAGTCTTTTCTTATTTTAAACCACATATTTTCACCACAAAGAATTGACTGATACAGAAGAAGAATTTCAAGAAACAACATATGAGCAAGAGGCAAAGATGATGAAGGAGGAAGTTCAGGCTGCTCTGAAGGACTTGGCAAAAAATAAAGCCCCAGGAATTTATGGAATATCAATTCATGTATTTCAACAAACAGATGCTACCCTGGATGTGGTCATCAAATTGTACCAAGGAATCTGGAGGACAACTATGACCAATTGATTGAAAGAGATCTATATTTATTCCCATTCCAAAAAAAGGTGATCTGACAGCATGTGAAAATTATCTAACAATATCACTAATATCACCCACTAGCAAAATCCTGCCCAAGATTATCCAGAGATGACAAACAGTACATTGATAGAAAACTACCAAAAATACAAGCTGGATTTGGTAATGGTACAATGACAGACACAAAGACAAATGGAAAAGAATTGAGAACCCAATAAAGGGACCCAGATATCCATGGTCAACTGATACTCAGTAAGGAAATAAAGCCTATCAAATGTGGAAACAATGGCGCCCTTCAACAAATGATGCTGGCAAAACTGGACTGCTACCTGCAGAAACCTAAAACAGGCTCCACATCTCACACCATACACAAAAATCACCTCAAAGTGGATCAGAGATCAGGGAATAAAGACCAAAACCACAAAATTGATCAAGACAAACTTGGATCAAGCTTAGATGGCCTAATCTTTGGTAGAAAGAGACTGCAAAATACAGCCAGAAACACACAACCAGCAGGGAATAAGTTGAGAAATGGTACCTTCTAAAAATTAAATCCCTGTGCACATCAAAAACATTTTTCAACTGAATGAAAAGAAAACCTACCAACTGGGAAAAACATTTGACAACACTATGTCAGACAAGAATCTCATATTAAGTTTACAGAATCCTACAGGACCTCCACAAGAAGACTTGTAACACACAAAATGGGCAAAAGACATGGAAAGAATTTTCACAGAGGAAGAGATTCAGATGACCAACAGACAGATGAAGAAATACTCAAAATCCCAGGCAATAAGAGAGATGCAAATCAAAACCAGAATGAGATAACATCACACCCCTGTATCAATAGCAAAGTTTAACATTACAGCAAGTAATAAATGTTGGAGAGGGTGTAGAGAAATGGGAACTCTCATACACTGTGGAATTGTAAAATGGTACAACCACACTGGAATGCAGTTTGATGTTTCCTCAGAAAGCTGGACATATAAATCTCAGATGACCCAGCTATTCCACTGATTAGAATATACCCTGAGAAAAAGAGAACTAAGACACAGAGACTTGTACACCATTGTATACAGCAGCATTATTCACCGTCACAAGAACTTGGAAACAATCCAAATGTCCAAGAATAATCAAATGGATTGAGAAATTATGGTACATTTACACAATAGAATATTATGCAGCACGCAGGAGCAATGATTTCGAAAATCACATGTCTCTGGAAACTCTATGAACTTTGATAAATGTTGATTGTTATAGAGGGGCTTCAGGTCATTTATTCATAGGGTTACTATGAGTCGTGCTCAACTCAAAGGCAATCAACAACAACAAATTGGGAAAGATTGGAGAGCATTATGCTAAGTGGATTAACTCAGTCCCATAAGAACAAATACTGTATAAAACCTTCATTGTAGAATGTGTATTATCTAAGGTGGGGAGGGAGGGAGCAGAGGGGTCAGGATAGGTGGGGGCTGGGAGTTAGTCATAGGGTCGCACAATTTGATGGCTAGAGAGATGGGTGAGTAAAGGAAATGTTAAAGACCCTGTGTGAAAAATAATGTATACAAACTTTATAAGTAAACCAGCATAAAATGAAAATTTTATCAAACAAACAAGCAAAAAAATTAAGGTCCCAAGTGCAACTTTGGATGTGTTCATCAGCCTATGCCTGGATATTTGGAGGACAGCTGTCTGGTTGACTGACTGGAAGAGACTGATATTGAGATATAGTTTATCTCCATATTGATATATATCAAAATCACTTAAAAATAATTTCATGTAACCTTGGCCTTATATAATAACTGAGACTAACATTTTAAGAGTTGGTTTTATTACCTATAGTTACAAACGTAGCTTTATAGCAAATAAGCAATAAACTGCTTTGCCACAAGAGAACTGAGATAGCACCAAAATAAATAATACTCTTCAAATTCTCTTTGCTTTTCACACATGACCCTTGAATTGCTACACACTTAGAAAACTCGCTTGTCTGGAGGAGGGGCAGGGTTAATGTCCTTGGTGTCCCCGCACAGCTGTGTTTGTAAGTAGAGTTTGTCTAATATCCTTTTTCTCCAAACCTTGCTGTTAACTAAATATAGCAAGCAATATTTACAATGGATGAACTTTCAACATATACTTAGAGCAGACATAGCTTATTTATAAATTCCTTATATACTTAAAATGAATATAGCTAAATAATGTGTTCTTTTAGAATGAAAGTTTTTGGGACTGAGAAATGTCCTTCATTACTAGTTAGTATAGAGATACGTGAAATAAAACAAATTCTGCTTCCTTTAAGATGGAAACATTATAAATTTTTTATTTTATTGTCTTTGTTAAGTGTCATTGTGACTCATATGTCTCATAGACACTCTATGAATAATGGATCATAGCCTTGACCTCTCAGTGCCTACCTCACTATCACTAATATACTTGACCCATTCTTATAGTTGTTGTTGTTGTTGTTATGTGCCATCAAGTCGCTTGCAACTCATAGCGACCCTATGTACAAGAGCCCTAAACTCCGCTCTGTCCTGTGCCAATCGCACTGTCTCTGACACTCCCATCCCAATTATCACCAGAAGTCCAGGCTGGGTTTAGAAGGGGTCGTGGTACTAGAGATATTGTAGCTGATGTTAGATGGATCTTGGCTGAAAGCAAGTAATACCAGAGCAATGTCTATCTGTGTTTCATTGACTATGCAAAGGCATTTGACTGTGTAGATCATAACAAACTATGGAAGGATTCTTATAGTAAATATGTTAAAACATCATGTTAAGGGTCTTCCTTTCTTTCACTGATCTTTTTTCTAAGTGTAATGTCCTTTTTGAAGGATCAGGCTCTCCTAACAATATGTCCAAAGTATCTGAGATGTAACTTCACCATCCTTGTTTCCACGATCCATCAAGGTTGCACTTTCTCCAAGACGTATTTCTTTGTTCTTTTGGCAGCCCATAGAGTATCCAATACTCTTTTACAATAATACACGTAATTGGAAAGATCATAATTTAATATGATCCTTAATATTTTTAGAAGTCTTTGACAGCAGATTCAATCATTGTAATACATCTTCTGCTTCCTCTCCCCCAGTATTTTTTTTAATCCTGGCAAAGCACTTTTATATTTTTAATTAAGCAAGCTCTCCACCTGTCATCTTTTGACTTCTTCACTGCTGATGCCACGGGTGTTGACTGTGGATCCAAGAAAAAGAAAACAGTTGATTGCATTTTCATCCATCTGTCATAACGTGGTCTGTTGGCCTACTGATGAGAATCTTTGTTTTTTTAGTTTTTAAATGTAATCCATAGTGAAGGAAATAGCCTTTGATCTTCCGTAGAAAGTGTTTTAAATCCTTTTCTTTTTCAGCAAGCAAGGTTGTGCCACTTGCATAACACAGTTTGTTAATGATTTTTCCTCCAATTCTGATGCCATATTCTTCCTCATAATGTCCAGAGTTTCAAATTAGTTTCTCAGCATCGTTGTTGTTATGTCCAAAGTATGTTAGACGAAGCCCCAGAATCCTTGCCATCAAGGAGCCGCCTGGTTTAACCCTTTCCAGAATGAATCTGTTTGTTTTCTTAGCAGTCCATGGTACATTTAATACTCTTCTCCAGCACCACAGCTCAAAGGTATCAATTCTCCTTCTAACCTCCCAAGTCATCGTCCAACTCTCTGATGCATAACAAGTGATTGCAAAGACCATGGCCTGTATCAGATGCATCTTAGTCTCCAGAGAGACACCATTGCTCCTCAGTACTTTGGAGAGGTCCCTAACAGCAGACTTTCCCATCACAATATGTATTTTAATTTCCTGGCTGCTGGTGCCAAGAATGTTGACCATGGAGCCAAGCAAACTAAAGCTGTTAAGCTCAATCTCTTCACCATCCACCCTGATGCTGCCAATTGGCCCAGTGGTAAGAATCTTTGCCTTCTTGATATTGAGCCTCAATCCATATGGAAGGCTGCAGTCCTTGACCCTCTGTGCAGTAAGTGCTTCAGGTCCTCCTCAGTTTCAGCAAGCAGGGTTGTGTCATCTGCATAACGCAGATTATTGATAGGTCTTCCGCCAACCCTGACGCCACATTTCTCCTCAGAGCCCAGCCTCCCGGATAATCTGTTCAGCATACAGGTTGAAAAGATATGGAGACAGGACACATCCCTGGCGTATGCCCTTCCCAACTTTGAACCATGAAGTGTTTCCAGCCATCAGTTGTTTGCAATTAAACAACAATGAGTTAAATTATGTTATCTTTTTTTAATATTTGTTTTCAATTCTAAAGGTATTTTGGAAGAAATTACAAACAAAATTGTCTAATAATGTTCATATATTTATCTGTATAATTACTATTATTACAGCACTTGATTTTCTGTAGTGCAGTTTTCTTTCTTTTCCTCTCCATTTTATTTTTTTATTGTTTTGCACAGAAAATGCATAAATATTATGTATCAATCATGTACATTGTGTTTCACATTATTGTGTTTCACATGATCCATCATATACATTGTGTTTTAGAAAATTAATTATAATACCTGTATGCCTACTATTACCACATCTTTTCAAGTCTCTGTTGGTTCTTTTCTAATTGTTTCAAACCCCTCCTCTTCCACCAAACTCTGTTATCCTAGTGATTTCTTCCTTCCCCCACCCTTTGTTCCCAGGCCCCTTCCCCTTTCCCTTCTGGACTTTGACCCTAAAGTCTTGATGTCCATCTATGTTTCTTTTTTTTTTTAAGTGCTAAGACATAGACAAACTAATTGCTGAATCAATGATTAGCTTTGAGAGTAGAAACTCCACTGAAGAAGAAACAAGCTACTGTTTAGGTTATCTGCATTTTCACCTGAATAACACCTTATAGCATTTACTGTGGAGCAGATCTGCTATTAATGAGCTACCTGAGAATTTGTTTATTGGGAATCTCTTAATTCCATCTCCATTTTAAAATAATGGTTCTGGTGGCCTAGTGGGAAGAAGCTGTGTTTCAGTTTCAGAAACACATGGTTTGAGGCCACCAGCCACTCCATAAAATGGATGAGCAATCTCCTCCCTTGTACTTAACCCGCCTCTGAAAACTTGCTGGAGACTCAGTATTGGGTCAGTTCCAACTCTACTGTACACAACAACATAGGTGTGTGACTTCTCTAGCTTCATAAGATCAAGAACTTTCCTTATCTGCTTCAATAGAAGCCACATTTCAGTTATTAGGAGTTCAGACATGCTCCAAATGTTTCTACCAATTCCAACATCATCCATCTCCTCCCACAGCACTCACTACTTTTCTGCTGAGTTTGCTATTTTGTTAAAATGGACATGCAGAACTAACAGATTTTATCTACAATTATGCAGTTTTATTGCAGAAGTGATAAGGTACAATTCAAGATCAGGAACATTCCTAATACAGTTCTCCACTGAAAACAGTCTCTTTTCACCCCTCATCAAAAAACAGACCCCTCACTGGTCTTGGGTCTTATATCCTTGGTCTATATCGTCCTCTGGCAAATGTTACAAAGGTTCTTTTCCCTCTATGGGGCTGTAAGTACACCCAAAGGCACTCCCACTCTGCTAAACCTGAAGACACTCAGCTTTAGTACTTTTCCTGTGGAAATCTAGCTCCTTGACAAAAGCCTAACAACACTCATTCTGCCAGTAAGAGTCTAGATCTAAAGATGCTCAGCTTTCTTATTTCTTTCTTATTTCTTAGGCCAGAAAGCTCACAGTTTTTTCTTAAGTGGATTTGCTTTTCCTCCTCTGTCCCTTTTGCTACTGTTGCTACTATCTGTCTCAAAATCCCACTCTCTTTGGTTTTATAACTCTGACTTTTTAATAAAAAAGAGTCCCAGCACAGAGATCCCAGATCCAATGGATGCACTGTACTTCGCGGCTCCTGATTTCCTACTTCTTGATTGTAGGGAGAGCTCTATTTTCCAACTCTCAGATGGTTCCTTTTAAACCTGACAAGATGGTAAAACTGATGAATCCCCAAATTGGTATTTTCATAAACTTATTTTCATAGTCTCATCCTAGAATGGTAAGATCATTTACTTAATTTAAACTATCAGTATACAATCCAATCCAACAGGCCACAAACCCCAGATTTGTGTAGTGCTATGGGCTATATCAGAGAGAGAGATCAGGTGGCCCAGTGGACAGAAAGCGATGCTATCAAGCTGAAGGTGGGTGACTTTTAATCTGCCGCCCTCGGGCCAGTCTTTCATTGTTTTTGTTCAGACATTCCTCTAGGTCCTATAGCCCTGGTGTACAAGTTGCCTTACAGCAGCCACTTGTGGTTGCTGTGAGGCTGAACACAGATGTGTCAAATGTGTTAATGTTTGGTTATCCAATACGGACAGAAAGTGGGGTGGAGCTCCCTGATTAAAACAAGTTTGGAAGGAGGAGTGGCATCCACTTCCATAATAGCTTGCCTCCGGAAACCCTATGAATCTGGAGAGAGGATGAAAGGTACCCAAGCATTGAGGACTCTCCTTCATAGGGTCGCTATGAGTCACCTGCTACTCAACGGTACTTAACAACAACAATCCAGCTATGTGTAGACTATGGCTTAAAAAACCGAATTAGCCAATTCAATGAACTGTAGTCTTCCATGATTTATAATGCAGCACATGCTACTAATGTGGTTGAAAAATTCTTTCATTTGATTATTTTCTTCATTCTTTTTCCTCTCGATTTCTTCTTCTCTTTATTGTCTTTCAACAATTAAATGATAACATGTCTCAATAGGAATCCCTCTATTTTTCCATGTATTTGAGTTTCTTGAACGTGTAAAATTGTATCTTTTTTCAAATTTTTGAAGGTTTTTTTTTTCTTTTAGTTATTCAGTATTCTTTATGATCTTGTAGCTCTCATTTCTCCTTTTAAGATTCCCATAATCTGTGTGTGCTTTATACTGTGTCACAAACCTCTAAGGATCTATTTTTTTTTAAATCTACTTTTCAGATTGGATAATTTCCATAAACTTTCTTCAGATTTACTACTTTATTCTCCTTGCTCTATTTTGCTATTTAAATTCTTTAGTGAGTCTTTCACTTAACTTATTATGTTGTTGTTGTTATGTGTTGTCAAGTCACCTGCAATCATAGCAACCATATGTACAACCGTTCTCATTATACAATTTAATATACATTTGAATATCATGTACTACTTAATTTGTTAAATGAGAAATGGCCAAAATTACATATATAGTAATAATATGAATTGTACAAATTTAAATGTAGTGATGTAATCTTGATTTTCTACTGTTATTATTGTTGTGTACCTTCAAGCCATAGCTGGGCCTTTAGCGAGTTTTCAGTGGTAGTAATTGCATGGGAGGAGATTGTCCATCCTTCTCCCATGTAGCAACTAGTGAATTTGAACCACGTGCCTTCAGGATTGCAGCGTACTTTCTTACCACTCAGTTCCAGGGTTTCGTCAGCTCCTAATAGCAACAGCTATATATCTGCCCCTGCTGCCTCCATGGTTCTAGGTGCATTGACAAAATATGAAAACATAAAAAGTAATAAACATGGGTAATATACAAAGAAAAATCAATAATCTTAATGATGTCATGAAGCCTTGGTGCTACGGGTCACACAGTGTGTCGTTGTTATTGTGTACCATTGAGTCAGAACTGGCCTATAGGTAAACCATATCCACTTCCTAAATAACATTCCTTTGGAAACTCTCCAAACTTTGATAAATGTTGATAGTTGTAGAGGGGCTTCAGCCCTTTTGTTCATAGGGTCGTTATGAGTTGTGCTCAACTCGAAGGCTATTAACAACAACAACCATGGATTGCTCATTTTTTTCCCCCATGGAGAAGCTAGTGGATTTGAGCCTGAGACCTTGGCATTGGTAGCTCAATTTCTTACCATTAAACTTCCAGAACTTCCTTAAACTACAATATGTTTACACATAAATCACCTGTGCACAGGCAGGTTATGAATTCAGTAGCTTTTAGTAAACATATTCCTTTTTTTTTTTAAGTTCCCCGAAGGGGAGTGCACCATTCCAGGAGGTACTGCAATACCAGGTCGATGCGTAGAGTGGGCGGAGCAAGTTCCTATTCCATCTCCTAGTTCCAAAAATCCATTTAATATTTTTTCCTCGGATAGAGGATATATCAGATATTAAACTGATAAGAACAGATACTACACTTGATCTTAGCCAAAAGACCGAGAAGCGATATTCTTAATAAGATTTACACAGCTGCAGACTTAGTGAATTTTTAACTTTTATGTTGTTGTTATGTTATTATGTGTCGTCGAGTTGCTTGCAACTCATAGCTACCTTATGTACAACAGCCCTAAATTCTGCTCTGTCCTGTGCCAATCGCACTATCTCTGACACTCCCATCTCGATTACCCCGTCACTGAATCAGTCCACCTCATAGAGGGCCTTCCCCTCCTGGGCTGTTCCTCCACCCTCCCAAGCATGATGTCCTTCTCCAAGGACCTGTCCCTTCTTACCACATGTCCAAAGTATGTCAGACAAAGCCTCAGAATCCTTGCCTCCAAGGAGCAGCCTGGTTTAACCCTATCTAGGCTGAATCTGTTTGTTTTCTTGGAAGTCCATGATACATTCAAAACTCTTCTCCAGCACCACAGCTCAAAGGCATCAATTCTCCTTCTATCCTTCCTACTCATCGTCCATCTCTCTGATACATAACAAGTAATTGCAAAGACTATAGCCTGTATCAGACGCATCTTAGTCTTAAGAGTGACATCATTGCTCTTCAGTACCCGGGAGAGGTCCCTAACAGCAGACTTTTCCATCACAGTACGTTTTTTTATTTCCCAGCTACTGGTGCCAAGAGTGTTGATTGTGGAGCCAATCCAACTAATAGTTGTTAACAATATCAGTCTCTTCACCATCCATCCTGATGCTACCAATTGGTCCAGTGATGAGAATGTTTGTCTTCTTGACATTGATCCTCAGTCCATACTGAAGGCTGCAGTCCTTCACCCTCTGCAGCAAGCATTTCAGGTCCTCCTCAGTTTCAGCAAGCAGGGTTGTGTCATGTGCATAATGCAGACTGTTAGTAGATCTTCCACCAATCCTGATGCCACATTTCTCCTCATAGAGACCAGCCTCTCAGATAATCTGTTCTGAGCACAAATTGAAAAGGTATGGAGATCCCTGTTGTACACCTTTCCCAATTTTGAACCATGCAGTGTTTCCCTGCTCTGTTCTGACTACTGCCTCTTGGTCCAAGTATAGGTTTTGCATTAGAATGATCAAGTGTTCTGCAATTCCCATTCTTCTCAGAGTCAGCCACAGTTTGTTATGGTCCTTTGCATAATCAATGAAACACAGACAGACATTCCTCTTGTATTCCCCACTTTCAGCTAAGATCCATCTAACATCAGCTATAATATCCCTAGTACCATGACCCCTTCTAAACCCAGCCTGGACTTATGGCAGTTTTTTGCTGATGTACTGTTCCAGGCATTTTTGGATAATCTACAGTAGAATCTTGCTTGCCTGTGAAATCAATGATATTGTTCTATAGTTTTCACACTCTGTAGGGTCATCCTTCTTTGGAAAGGGAACAAATATAGATCTTTTCCAGTCAGTTGGCCAAGTGGTTCTTCTCCAGATTTCTTGGCACAACTTGGTGAACATGTCCAGGTCAGCATCTGGTAGCTGAAATATGTTAATTGGTATACCATCTATTCCTGGGGCCTTATTTTTTGCTATTTCCTTCAAAGCAGCTTGAACTTCTTCCTTCATCAACATAGGCTCTTGCTCAACTGATCATTCTTAAGTAATTTGTAAACGTTAATTCATCTGCACAACTACAGGGAGAAAATTCAATAAAGAAAACAGAGGGGGAAACTATGTGTTCAAATGGTAAAAATATGCAAGACGTAGTGTTTATGTGTTTCTGAACAATATATTCCTTCACAACGTCACTATCTCTCTGACACAGACATTATCAAGACTAAATATGCTGGTAAGTGCCAAAGTCAAGATCTCTCTTGCTCTGAAGTCCTTGTTCTTTCTCCTTCACAGACTGCTATAATTGCTGGCATTAGACTTCAATGACATACTGCTAACAGATTCTCTTGATCAGGATGAAATACTGTAATTCACCTTGATATAAATCTAATAGTACCTTTAGTTATCTTCTGCCATAGATAAACCAATTTTTATAACAGATATTTGTTAATTATGTACATTTTCAACTTTAATTTTATCATGTGGACACAATCACGAATTCAGAGTCTTATTCGTAAGGCAAGAAGTCATCCTCAGAACAGAGCAAGCAAACACTGCGTGGTTCAAAATCAGGAAAGAGTGCATCAAGGATGCATCCTGTCTCCATACTTTTTCAAATGCAGAACACATCATTCAAGATGCTGGACTTTATAAGTAGGTATATGGCATCAGGACAGGAGGAAGACTCATCAACAACCTGTGTTATGCAGATGACAGAACCTTGCTTCCCAAAACTGAGAAGGATCTGAAGTGTTTGCTGGAGAAGATCAAAGAATGTAGTCTTCAATATGAATTGAAACTCAAAATCAAGAAAAGAAAGACTGACCACTGGGACAATTGGCAACACCATGATAGATAATTGAAATTGATAACAATTCCAACTTGCTCATCACCAGTCAGGAAATCAAAAGACAAATTACACTGTGGATCTATGCTGTTAGGGTTCCCTTCAAAGTGCTAATGAGCAATGATATCAGTCTAGAGATTAAGGTTCACCTGACCTGAGCCATTGTATTCACAATTCCTTACTATGCATCAGTGTCAAGGACCACCCGACTACGGTCGTGACAAGAAACTCAAGGGGTTTCTTGGTGAAGAGTAGGTGAGGGACGAAGTCGGCGAAAATGAGAGTCTGCACACCAGGATGATGTAGAGAGCTCTGATTTATTATGCTAAAAGCTTGCTTTTTATACATTTAAACTTGTTTAAACTTGACTTATAGCCAACATTTTATGATTACAAAGCTCACATAAGATTTTAACAAAAAGAAAGTATTTTCTATTACTAAATAATAGCATCGGCTATTAAACATTCTTTGAACAAGAAACACAATGACCTTATGTTGGTCATCTGCTAGACAATGGTTAATGGTTTACATTTCACTTCCTTTCCTCTCCTACTTTGTGTCACTGTATTTTAGCCACCTTTGTTTTTGCCTTTGTACTCATATTTGTACTGTACCTAACGAATCTTAACATCTATTTTCTTACACTCTGGACCATTCCTATGTTTAACAATAGTTTTTGCAACTTGTCATAAGATTTTAATTTGTTTTTTGTTTGGCAATGTGCACTAAGGTGGACGACTTCCTTTAACTTGTTTTTACCAAGTTAATTTGTAATATTCAATTCTTTTTCCTTGGAATACAAAACGTCTGTATAAGGAAGAGGTACTGGTGTTGGAGTTGGCAGGACATATGGTCCTTTATAAGTACTTTCTTCCCACCACCTGTTATTTATCTGGTAATATTTCCTATTTCTTAAAGAGACCTTTACTTTTAGAGAAGTTTGTCTTTTGAGTCTTTTCTTAAACCTCTCTGTTTTATTCTCATTAACTATGACTTTCTGCTGTTAAAACTAGTCTAAACTTTCTCTTAATATACAATTACATTGCTGAATATGAGTTGCAAGTATCACAAAAGAGGAATTAGATACATACTCAAAGATCATATTCAAAATTATACTTTTAAGAGCAATCTCAATTTCTTTTATATTTTCAGCTTGTTTGTTATCATTTCCAGGAACATCAAATGGTTCCTGATTAAAGACTTTAATTAAATCTTTATCCCAGTTCTGGTGAAGTTCCCCTGATTATTCCCCAGAAACTCCCATTCTTATCCTAGAAGCAACTTAATTTCCAGAGGGTTCCCAGGATTACGAAGACCCATCTGTAACAAATATCCAGGCATCAGCCCACTCACAAGCACAGGGCTTGCAAGGTTCCCTCTTATGCTATCCTTGAGGTCAGAGACCCCGTACAGGCACGGACGACCCATTTTGTCACACAGGCGTCGTGGCCAGAGAGGACAGCGAGGCGGGTGTGGCACATCAGAGGACTGGGCAATGACTAAGAATGATAGAAGAAGAACCAATGCCTTTGAGTTGTGGTGCTGGAGAAGAATATTGAACATATCATGGACTGCTAAGAGAATAAACAGGCTGTCTGCAGAGGGTGAAACTAAGTTTCTTCATGGTAACAAAGATTTAAAAGCTCCATCTCACATATTTTGGACATGTGACAAGGAAGGACGAGTTCTTGGAGAAGGGCTTCATGGTTGGAAGGGTGGAAGGACAGAGCAGGAGATAAAGACCCCAGAAGAGATGAATTAACACTGTAACTGGTGTAATAGGGGTGGATGTGTTAGAGTCAGTGAGACAGGCTCAGGATAGAGTAGGCTTCAGAGCTATTAAGGTTACTATGAGTCACAGCTAACTCAATGGCACATTCAAAAACATGAAATGAAGCAGTTGTGACAATAAATTTTATTAGTTCCAAGCTTGCTTCAAGCCTTGAGTTGTTAAAGAAGTCAAATGGAAAGAAAAGAACATATCCAAAGCAAATACAATAAAATTCAGATAAAACATTCAAAGGCTCGTAATTATGTAATTTTTTATATCTCAATTTCCAATACTTCCTTCTTGAATGTGATGTGATTTTAAAGCTTCCTAACTTTAAAGCTAACCTCATTGATTTTTATTATCTGTAACTCATGATTAATTACTACAAATAATAAAAGAAACTGAATTTTAGAAGTTAAGCAATTTAGTACCAATGATCAAGAAAAATGCTGCAATATGCATTCTTGTCCAGAATGCATGGAATATACTATAGAATAGATCATGTTAGGGCACAAAGACAGTCTCAAGAAATTTTTTTACAAAAATAAAAACCCTTTGAAACATCGAGCATGTACCTGAAAGCTAAATAACATTTTGTTTGTTCACTATTGAGTAATTGAAGACATGAAAAATTAAAAATAATTCTTGAAGGAAGTAAGAATGAAAAACACAACTTACCAAAATCTTTGGGACAGAGTAAAAGTAGTACTTTGAGGGCAATTTAGAGCCATGAACAAACACATCAAAAGGGGAGAAAGAATGAAAATCAACTATTTAATCCAGCTTCTCTCACAAATAGAAAAAGAACAACAAGCAAACTCAACAACTTCTAAAAGATAGACAATTATAAGAACAAGGGCAGAAATAAATGGAATAGAAAACATAAAATTGAATTAAACTCTCAGCAAGACAAACAGTTGGTTCTTTGAAAGAGTCAATAATACAACAAAACATTGACAAACCTAACAAAGAGGGGGGAATAAGAACCAAATCCAAATAAGAAATTAAGTGCATGACCTCAAAACAGAGCCAACTGAAAAAGAAAATGACAGTGTTATGAAAAACTATCACACATATGGAAACTTAGAGGAAATGAACAAATATTTAGAAACTCACAACTTACACAAACTGACACAGATTGAAGTAGAACATTCAAACAGACTCATCACAAATAAATAAACAGAGAAAGTCACTAAAAACTTACAAACAATACCTTACAAACAATACCTTAACCAGCAAAACTTCACAGCAAAAAAAGACATGTACCAAATAGCATTACCAGCAAATATTACCTAACATTCAGAGAAGTGTCCCAAATCCTACTAAAATTATGTCAGAAAATAGAAAAAGAAGAAATACTTCTATTCATTCCATGAAGGAAATGTAACTCTGATACCAAAGCCAGGTAAAAACATACCCTCAAAAGAAAACCATGCATTAGTATCTCTCATAAGTACAGACACAAAAATTATTAACAAAATTGTAGCCAACAGAGCCCTACAATATGTTAAAAGAAAGAATGCATCTTGACCAAGTGATATTCCTAACAGACATGCAAGGATTGTTGAACATAAGAAAAGCAGTAAGTGTAATCCATCACAACAATAAAACAAAACAGAAGACCCACATGATCATTTCAAATAATGCAGAAAATGATTTTGATAAAATTCAACACCCTTTCCTGAGAAGAACACTGAACAAGATAAGAATAAGGTAATTTCCTCAACATAGTCAAGAATATGGAATATCCCATTGACTGCCAAAAGAACAAACAGATATGTCTTGGAAAATGTAGCCAGACTGCTCCTTGAGCCAAGGTTGACAAAACTTTATCTCACATATTTTGGGCATATTGCTAAGATTGGCTATACTTTGAAAAGAGACAACATGCTTGGAAATATGGAGGGTCAGTGAAAGAAAAGAAGGCCCTGAACCAGATGGACTTATACAGTAACTGCTGCAACAGGTTCAACCATGTTAGAGATTATGAGAATAGCACAGGACAGGACAGGGTTCAGATCTGTTGTTCATAGGGTCGCTATGCGTTCTATTTGACTTGACAACACCTAGCAACAACAATTAAGAACATATACTTTAAATCATTAGTCAATACCTTCCTCAATGGACAGAAATTAAAGTCATTCCCCCTAAAAACAGGAAACAGGCAAGGTTGAATATTATATTGAAGACCTATTGTTTCTCCTTCTGTCATATTGCAGTCTATTGGCCCAATGGTAGGAACATTTATTTTCTTGACGTAGAGATGTAATTAATATGGAAGACTTTGATCTTCTGCAACAAACTCTTCAGGCCCTCTTCATTTTCAACAAGCAAGGTTGTATAATCTACATAATGTAAGTTATTGATGAGTCTTCTTCCAATCCTGATGCCACATTCCTCTTAATAGACTTAAACTTCCCAAGTAATTTGCTCACCATAGATGCAGGCTGGTACATACCTGGAGCAGATCTTTACAAGCATCTATGAGGATGATAATGCCACAGCAATGTGTCAGTGGGTTCTCAGGCCTCTTGCAAAAAACTAGCACAAAAGACCGATCTGAGCCACTGTCTGGGTCAGACACCCACATCTAGAACCTCATGCTACTGTGCCACGAGAGCCTCAGTTGAGGGCAGAATAGGGTGTCCTGTGCCATGACATTTGTATACCTTGTTGTATTTGCAGTCAGGGACTTAATTTGCATGAGCTCTGGTGGCTTTTTGGTAAGGAATTGTGTTGCTATCACAAGGTATGTGATTTGAATCTACCAGCTTCTCTGCAGGAGAAAGATGGGCAATCAACTCCTGTGCTATTTGTCTCTGATAACCTATTGAAGGGTCAACTATGGATTATTTCTGACTCTACCATAAACAATAGCAACAACTTTATAGCCGTGTAGTGTATATGGTTCCTTGCTTACTGTTTGTTCTTACTAGAACAGCACTTGTCTGTCAGTCCATGGTACTGGTGTAAAACATGGGTTTCTGTGATGCTGGAAGTTATGTCATCAGTATATCAAATGCCCAAAGGGCCAACCATGGTGGATAGGTTATAGCAGACCTACTAGGCTGGGATCTGACTGGCTGGAGTTGGGCGTCTCACACGAAAGCTGCCAGACCCCGCAAACCTCCCCATCTTCCCAGGTAATCGGAGACACCAGGAGCACGTGACATCCATTCCGTTCGGGCCAAGAAAAACCTATCTACATAGCAATTCTACAGGATGCATCACCTTTGACCGATAAATATTGCGACTATACTTCAGAGACACTGATCCCAACATAAGGAACTACCATCAGCTGATGTGTTTGAAATCACAGAAGCCATGGAAGCTTCATATATAAGTCATTAGATGGAGGGCTGGTGAAAGGGAGATAGATGTGAAGGGAGGGGGTAGAAGTGGATGGATATCCTGTAGGATGGTGAAGCAGGAAATAAGTGCATAAAGGTGCATGTGAGAAAGGCAGGGACAACACTGACACTAAAGTTAACTCCGCAAGAAGGGATATACCTTTAACTTGCTGGTCTGTCTAATACTACTCTTAATCTGAACATTCACATTAAGACAGACTAGGAAGAAGGATTGGCCATCCACTTCTGAAATAGCAGGCCTCTGAAAACCCTATGTACAACATTTATATAACAGAGATGGCAAAGGAGGTTGAGTTTTCAAGATCCACAACTAGCATGATATGCTAAAAAAACAACCAAAAATCGATCAGAGACCTAGAGGTTAAAAAAAAATCCCTCCCTCCTCCTCACCCTGTTTTGTATATAAAGTGACATGAGGTGCGACGTGTGTGTATGTGTGATACGTGTCATGGTTTTGTTACTTTTTGGTTTTGTAAATTTGAATGTTCCAAATAAACATGGTGTTTACTCTGAAAAAAAAATCCCTATAATAATCATCAAAGAAAAAAAAATATAGAAGTCTTAATCTATGGCAAGAAATCTATGGACTGCTAAGAAAACAAATAGGTCTGTCTTGGAGAGGGTGAAACCAAATTTCTTCTTGGTGGCTAGGATTTTGAAGCTCTTTCTCACATAGTTTGGGTTCATGGTCATGAGAGACAGATGCTTGGAAAAGAATATCATGCTCATAATGAAAGAGAGACAGCACAGAAAAGGAAGACCCTGGATGAGATGGATTGATACAGTAACTGGGGCAATGTGGGCTGGTGTGTCGGAATTAGTGAGACTGGCTCAGGACGAGGTAGGCTTCAGAGCTGCTGTACATAGAGATGCTATGGGTCACAGGCAATTCATTGGCACATAACAACAACAACAACAAAATCTATGTCATGAATGAGCTTTCAAACATAACCCAGTCACATAGGTCGAGGCCACCAGCTGCTCTGTAAGAAAAGGGTGGTCAATCTACTCTCGTGCAATTAACCTTTGAAAACCTGTTGGAGGGTCAACCAAGGGTCAGTTCCAACAACCAAGGCTCGGTTCCAACTCAACATTACACAACAACAACATAACTGATAAGGGATTCATATTGAAAGTCTGACAATCCAAATACAAAATGAGTAGCAGATATGAATAGACACTTCACCAAAGAAGAAAGTCAGACGGATAACAAACTTATGAAGAAATACTAAAAATAGCTAGCTATTGTGTTGTTGTTGTTGTTGTTAGGTGCCGTCAAATTGAGTACAACTCATAGCAAGCTTATGAACAGTCAACCTGAAACCTGCCATGTCCTGTGCCATTTACACCATCTCTGAAACACTCAAGCACATTGCTGAAGTCACTGTGGCAAGCCACATAATTGGGAGTCTTCCTCTTCTTCACTCACCCCTCATCTATCCAAGCATGTTGTCACTCTCCAATGAACAATCCCGCCTTGCAACATCTACTCCCATTGCCCCAGCAATACATCTTATCTTAGGTTTTCCTTTCCTGCACTGACCCTCCACCCTTACAAGTATGATGTCCTTTTCCAAGAACTGGTCACTCCTGGCTACATTTCCAAAGTGTGAGGTGGAGTTTTGAAACCCTTGCGTCCAAGGAGCAACCTGACTTTACTCTCTTCAGGACAGACATGTTTGTTCTCTTGGCAGTTCATGGTATATTCAATACTTTTCACCAGCAGCATAACTCAAAGGCATTGATTCTTCTTCTGCCATCCTTAGTCATTATCTAGCTCTTAGATGCATTGCAAGCAATTGAGAAGATCATGGCCTAGATCAAACACACCTTACTCTTTAGACTGACATTGTTGCTCTTTAGCATTCTAGAGAGGTAGGTCCGTGATAGTAGACTTTCCCAAAGCAACTACTTTTTTTTATTTCCTCACAGCTGGTGTTTAAATAGTGTTTATTATGGATTTCAATAAGATAAAATTGTTAACAACCACAGTATTTTATCCATCCATCATGCTGCTGCTGATTGCCCCAGTGGAGAGGATCTTTGTCTTCTCAATGTTGAACTTCAATCCATTTTGAATACTGCTGTCCTTGACCTTCTACAGCAACTGCTTCAGCCCTTCCCCCATTTTGGCGAGCAAGGTTGTGTCATCTTCATAACGGACGTTGTTGATGGGTCTTCCCCCAATCCAGATGCCACATTTTTATGTTTAAAGTCTAGCCTCCAGGATGATCTGTTCTGCATATAGATTGAAAGAATCTATGGAGAAAGGATACATTCTTGATACATCTCTCTCTTGATTTTGAACCATTTTCCTTTGTTCTGTTCAGACAACAGGTTTAGGTATAGCTTTCACATGAGCACAGTCAGGTCTTCTGGGATTCCCATTCTTCTCAATTTTAGCAACAATTTGTTGTGATCCACACAAAGCAAAATGCCTTTGCATAATCAATAAAACAAAACTATACATTTTATGGTAATCTGCTTTCAGCCAAGATCCATCTGACATTGTCAATGATTATCTCTAGTGCTAAGGCCTCTTCTGAATACAGCTTGTATTTCTGGCAGTTCTCTGTCAATGTCATGTTCTTGTTGGGTTGGTTTTTTTTTTATAATCTTTAGTAGGTTTAGTATTGAAAATATTGCATGTACACACTGACATATATTCTTAAATTATTTCTTATCATTGTTAAGACTATTTAAAATATCTTGCCCTACGTTAGCATTCATCAGGATTATCTCATATGTTTTGCCTTGCAATATGCAAGAGACAACTAGAAAATAACTTCTATGTTCCTTTGTGAGAAGTCTAATAAAACTAGGCTAAATCATCAGCATTAAAATGCCTGTATTTTCTCAGGAGTCTATGAAGTATTTCAGTTCTTGGTTGTTGCTGTTCTTGTTGTTGTTAGGTGCCCTCAAGTCAAGTATGATTCATAGAGACTGTATGAATAAAAGATCTGAACTTTGTTCTATCCTGCACCACCCTCACACTTCCTGACACATGAGCAAATTGCAGCAGTCACTTTGTCAATCCACCTGGTTCAGGGTCTTCTTCTTCTTCACTGACCCTTCACCCTGCCCAGCATCATGTCCCTCTCCAATGAATAGCCCCTCCCAGCAAGATGCCCAAAGTACGTGAGGTGAAGCCTCCAAAAAGCACTCTGGCTGCACCCTTTCCAAGACATATCTGTTTGTTCTCTTGGCTGCCCTTGGGATGTTCAGTGCTCTTCTCCAACATATAATGTCTTATTTTTTGGCATATTTGAAATTATGTTTTTGCTTGTTTTATTTCTTAGAAGTTTCACTGGGCATATTTAGATGTTGTTGTTAAGAGGTTACAAAGCTGACTATAGCTTATAGTGGCGCTATGTACAATAGATCTGAGTCTTGGCCTGATACATCTTCACAATCACTGTCATGCTCAAAATCACTGGTATAGTCATTTGTCAAACCATCTTATTGAGGGTCTTCTTTTTTGTGGGCCTTCCCAGAACAATGTCTTTTTTCCAAAAAATGGTATCTCAAAAAAAACACACCTAAAGAATGTGATACAAAGGTCCACTCTTTGCCTCTAAAGAGAATCTGGCTGCGCTCAGATTTACTTAACTCTTTTGATAGTCCACTTAGGATATTCAGTGCTTTTTGCCAATTTCACAAGTCAAAAACAGTGATTCTTTTTTGGTCTTCCTTACTCATTGTCCCACTTTCAGATGCATATGCAACAATTGCAAAATACCATAGCGTGGGACAGGTGTTTCTTAGTTTTCTAACTGATACCCTTGTTTTTGGCACTTTAAAGAGATCCAGTTACAGAATTAATCATAGATCAATACTTGTATTCAAAGGTGTTAAAAGGCTAACACATTTTTCTGAAATTCAGTTCCCAGATGCTTTATTGCACAAAGAGTTTAGATAACGAACAGGAACATACAATTGCATAGAGAATATTTGGAGATTTTAAGCCTGTCCAGGTAACCTTGACCCACCCACAGGATCATGTAGTACTATATGAACACATGGTTTTGCAACTTCATAGGCCTGCAAGTTAAACATTAATGGAATCTTTCCCTTAAATTGGTTAATAACAGGAATACTTTCAATCTTTTACATAAAACCAGTGAGGTGTTTAAACAAAACAGAGGTATTTTCCTTGATAATGTTGCTTCAGCTGAGAGACAGGGAGAAACTTCTCCCAGACTGAGTCAACAGCATCTCAGGTCATTCAATTACATCAGGAAACTTATTAGAAACTTTCTCCAAATCTTTTATTTTCAAAAGGTTGACTGCATCAGCTTGGTATATGCTTTTTTGAATATATAAATGATTGGAATGAAATACAGTATATTTAATAAATGTTTATTATCACTGTCACAGATATATGCAATTTTCCTATGTATGTTATTAAAAATAGAAAAAAGAGCATTTACTTCTAGTAGTAAATATCTAAAGATGGCATTTCACTCAATCAACACACGAAAATGAAATGTAGAAGAATTCTGTATGTATAATGAAGTTAGCATTCGTTTCCATAAAATGAAATTGTTGTTGTCTACCACTGAGTAGGATTTGCGTTGTATCCCTTAGGATTGACAGTCCAACTTCTTACCACTAGGTCATCAGTGATCCTTTAAAAAATGAAATAAATAAACATAAATTAACTTGTCCACTTTATTTTTGATGCAGCAAATAAATTCATTAGTATATCGTTGTTACTGTTGTGGTGTGCCCAGCTGAATTGTTTCTGACCAATAGAGGTCCTATAGGACAATAGTAGGATAACTCCACAATAGACCTTAAAATGTTCTTTTCTGTTGTTAATATGAAACTATGCTCTTTGTTTTGCCATTCCCAGCATGTTATCATGTGCTGCTGAGTGGGAACCTTCTTATGGCTCACCCTCCAGCAAGTTTTTAGAGGCTCTAAATCACATTTGAGGAGTTTGCCGGTCTTCCACAGAGCAGCTTGTTGATTTCTCCTGTGTGTCTTTGGGTTGGCAGCACAGGTACTTACTCTAGGCCTCTAGAGCTCTCACATCCAGCATGGCTATTGTTGGTTGTGTGTACCATCGAGTAGAAGTAGATTCATATTTGTCCTTCCAATGAGTTTTCAAAGGCAATAAATCAAAAGGGAGGAGATTGCCCATCCTAATCCCATGGAACCGCTGGTAGATTTTTAACTGCATGACCTTGGATTAGGGTTGGAGGCAAGGATTTTGAAGCTCCGTCTTATATACTTTGGGCATATAGCCAGGAGGGAACAGTCCTTGGAGAAGAACATCAGGCTTGGAAGGGTGAAGGGACAGCAAAAGAGAGGTAAACTCTGGATGAGATGGATTGATATGGCAACTGGAGTAATGAGATGGGGTGTGTCAGTCAGTGGTTCAGGATATGGTAGGGTTAAGAGCTATTGTATTCTATTGTTATGAATTGCAGACAACTCAACTGCACAGCTCAACAACAACAACAACAACAATATTTAAGACAATTTTTTACAATGGACTTATTGCAAGGAATTATAATGTATTACTAACTAGTATCATCTGATTAACTCTTATTCTGACATCTTTCATTTTATCTTGTAAGAGTCTTCCAAGGATCCTTCATTACGTTGTTGTTTTTAAATGCTGATCAGTCAACTATGATTCCTAGCCACCTTTTGAACAACAGATGTGAACCTTACAATATTCTGTGCCATCCTTGTTGTTGTTACGTGCCGTCGAGTCACTTGCGACTCATAGCGACCCTTATGTACAACAGCCCTAAACTCTGCTCTGTCCTGTGCCAATCGCACTGTCTCTGACACTCCCATCTCAATTATTCCAGTCACTGAATCAATCCACCTCATAGAAGGCCTTCCCCTCCTGTGCCGTCCCTCCACCCTACCAATCATGATGTCCTTCTCCAAGGACCGGTATGTGCCATCCTTATCCTCCCTGAAATACTTGATACCATTGCTGCAGCCACTGTGTCAATCCGTCTCTTTGAGGGTCTTTGTCTCTTTTGCTGATCCTTCACCTTTCCAATCATGATGTTCTTTCGAAAGCATAACCTCTAACAACATAACAAAACTATGCAAGACAGAACTTCATCATCCTCGCCTCCAAGGAGCCCCTTGGAGCACTTTCTCCAAATGTCTTAGTTTACATCCATATAAAACCAATTTTAACTCTTAGTACTGAGGTTCCAAGATAATGTATACAAAAGCATTATGTTAATGGTTAAAACAAAATAAAAACTTTATTTTTTTTTCTCAAATTCTTCAATCCCATCCAGTTGGAACACACTCATAGTTGATCCTTCGTTGAATCTCCAAAATTGTAAATTGGCTGGGAGGAGACGGTCTGTCTTTCTCCCATGGAGCTGCTGCTGGATTTGAACTGCCAGAGGAACAGTGTTTAGGGTAGCAATCAACTCCCTGCAAATTAGACCTTGAAGGTTCATATAAAATTGGTACTTAAGTCAAAAAGTTCCAAATCGAACAGGGAAATATGACATGGTTTAAAATCAGGAAAAAATAAAATAAAATCAGGAAGGGTGTGTGTCAGGGGTGTATCATTTCTCCTTTCTCACTATGTCAAGAATTAGTAGTTAAACATTATAAAATAATCTTTTAAAAATAATCAATAGGCTACAACTCTCAGACTTACTCCAGCCTTCCCCTGAAGCTTATCATTTTGGGGCAGACAACCAGCACAGCAGCCACAGAACTATCACTTTCACACTCTGCTTTGTGTAGCAAGGGAGAAGCACCATCATTCAGGACCCAGCCAGACAAGATATAATCCTTATCTGCTGCGCCAGCCATGTGCCTTAGCTGGAAGGCTCTAGCAAACAGTACCCACAGGAGTATGGTCCTAGAGTAGAATAACAGAAACAAGGTCTTTTCTCCAGAACTGCGAGAGTGAGTGGTGAAGAGAGTTGGGGAACTTGTCCATGCTGCTCTGGAGACCAAGGAGGACAATAGACTTTAGGAGAAGAGGCTGTAATCAGAAAACAACAAGCCTTCCAGTGAGGAAGTTCCACATCCTCCTCAAAATCTGGACAACAGCAGAGTAAGTTTCCTTCCCAAGGGACTCTGTAACCACAGAGAACATTGCTGCTGTGTCTCTTGAGGTAAAACTCCCACAAGCCTCAAAACAGAGGTAGAGCACATTTCCTTTCCAGAAAACACCACAACCACAGAAATCTTTGCTGCACTGAACCAGAGAGGAAAGAACACAAGCAGGTCAACCTCCCTTTTGGATGTGCTCTCAAACTTAAGTGTTCCTCCCAGAAGCCCCAGGACAGAGGCAGAAATAGTTTCTTTCCTGGCTGGTGTCACAGCTACAGAAAACTTAGCTGTGGGGTGACCAGAAAGGAAGGAAGAGAAGTAGTGGGTCCAACTCCAGCAAACTGTGCCATAGGACCAGAGAGGAAGGATCACAGGAAGGATGAGCTGTCATCCCCTTCCCTACTGATGTGTTGAGTCTCTCAACTGAAGAAAGTCTCCCCATTGGCCTAGGGACCAGGGAGATATTCAAGAAGGATGAGCTGTCCCTCCTCTGGAGCAGTGAGATTTCCCAGCCAAGGTTGTCAGACACTAGGACCTACTATGCCTATGCTTCCAGGCAAGAAAAACTCCATCATAGCAATGACCCAGAAGAAGCAGACTATCTCACACCCTCACATACAAAACCAAAACGAGTTATTATACTAAAAAAGTGATCAAAACACAGAATCAATGGATTTCCTGAAGTCAGAAATTCTGATAAAACTTTCTAAAACAGGATTGAAAAGAACAGTGCCCAAGTATTTTCCAAGGTAAAAGAAAAACTAGAAGAATTGCAGTAGTCTACAAGCAAGAGGCAAGAGGAAATGAAAAACAACAACAACAAACAATTCAAGACAATGCAGATAAAACAAATGAGATGTTAGGAACCCTAGAAAAATAAGAAACATCAATTCAAAATATAAGGACCAGTATCTCAGAAGTTGTCAGCATGATGGAAGTACAAGGTGAGAGGAACTGAAGAGATGGAACACAGAACCAGCAAAATATAGGACCAGTCTCTCCTTACAACATGTCCAAAGTATGTTAGATGGAGCCTCAGAATCCTTGCCTCTAAGGAGCCACCCAGTTTAACACTTTCCAGGATGAATCTCTTTGTTTTCCTAGCAGTCCATGGTATTCTCAATACTCTTCTCCAGCACCACAACTCAAAGGCATCAATTCTCCTTCTATCCTCCTTGGTCATTGTCCAACTCTCTGATGCATAACAAGTGATTGCAAAGACCATGGCCTGTATCAGATGCACCTTAGTCTCCAGAGAGAAACCATTGCTCTTCAGAACTTTGGAGAGGTCCCTAACAGCAGACATTCCCATGGCAATATGTCTTTTAATTTCCCTTGATTTAAGGACTAGCTCATGGTGACAGTTTGAGTGCAAAGTAGAACTGCTCCATAGGTCTTTTATTTCTTTCTGTTATTGTGATAATTACCTCGGTGTACAGATGTAGTGGGTAATGGGAAAGGAGTTGTGCTGCCAACACAAAGGCAAGTAGTTCAAATCCACCAACTGCTTTGTGGAAAAAGCATAGACTGTCTCCTCTGAAAACCAGCCAGAGGATCTGCTGTAAGTTGTTCTGAGTCAAGGACAATTAAAAAATAGCATGTATCTCTGTTTCTATATATCTCTCGATCTTTCTCTCTTATTGAGAGACATGGATGTTCAAAGAGCCTTTGAACACTGCACAGTCTAGAGGGGAAAACAAAGTGAAGAAAAATGCCACAGTAAAAGGAATAATGGAGACATTTCAAAGGACAACTCCAGAAGACAAAGTATTCTAACAAAATGTGCAAAGAGCTGAAGTTAGAAAGTTAAAAGGTCCAGTACAACTATGAAATATCTCACCCCAGTAATAATAGCAAAATTCAACAGAGCAGCAAACAACACATGCTGGTGAGGTTGTAAGAAACTGAAACTCTTATTCACTGTTGGTGGGAGTGTAAAATGGTGCAAGCACTCTGGAAGGAAATATGGCGCTCTCTCAAAAAGTTGGAAATAGAAATCTATTTGACCCAGCAATTCAACTCCTGGGAATATAACCTAAAGAAATCAGAACTACCACCCAAACAGATATATGCACATCTATATTTATTGTTGCATGGTTCATAAGAACAATCAAATGAAAACAACCCAAGTGCCCATGAACAAAAAGATGGATAGAAAAACTATAGAATATTCACACAATGGAATACTATGCAGCACTGGAAAACTAGGAACTCATGAAATATTATTCAAAATGGATGATTTTTGAGGACATTATGCTTAGTGAAATATCTCAGTCACAAAAGGACAAATACTGCATAATGCCATTGTTCTAAAATACGACTGACATGAGGGATGGGGAGAACTAAGAAAGGAGGGAATAAATAATGTATACTGCATTGAAACAGATGAGAGAAAACTGCTTAAAAGAAATATATGGTTAGGTATTATTTGTATGACAACATTCCAGAATAAGAGCTACCTAGCAAAATGGACTTGGTGGCAGGAGGAAATTGGGCAACAATGAAAGAATTTTTTTTTCAAAGAGAAAAGCTAATAGGGGGTTAGAGAGGAAAATATGCAACAACAAATAAATGGAAACTCAAGTTCTCTATAAATTTTTGTTAAAATCTCAATTAAAATAAAAATCTAAAAAGAGATTAGGAACAAAAAACCCAACAACACAAAAATAAATAAAAAAGAGGAATAACACACACACACACGATTGGAATCCAAGAGCAGGAAGAAGGAAAAATAATAACAAGAAAAGAAAAACCACACTGAGAAAGTTGTGGAAGAGTTACTAAAGGAAAACTTTCCAGGTATAGTGAAAAATGAGAGAATATACATAGCTGAACAAACCTCATATAGATTAGATTTCCCCCCAAAAAAATCATAGTGAAATTCGTAAGGCACTATGTTATCCCTTGGTGATATAACAAGGCATATTATAGCAAAATTTGCCAGAATCAAAGGCAAGGAGAGAATTTTAAATGCAGCCTGTGAAAAACAAAGAGCAACCTTTAAAAGAGGGCAAATAGGAATACATGCAAATTTCTTAGCAGACACAATGCAAGCACAAAGAAAGTGAAATAACATACAGCAAACAGTAAAAAAAAAAAGTCAACTATGAATAATGTATCCAGCAAACCTGTCCATCAAATATGATATAGAGATCAAAATACTCTCAGAAAAGCATAAATTAAGGGAATTTATAACAAAGAAGACCAATATTGCAGGAAATACTGAAGGAAGTCTTTTTCACAGAGACAACACAAAAAGGAGGATGTATCAAAGTAATCACCAACAACACAAAAAAATAACCCAACAAAATAATAGTACTCTTCATTGAAAGAAAAAAAGGAAGCAGACGAGATTTTTTAAAAACACCCACACTCATCGATATGCTGCCTACAAAAGACACATTTAAAAAATCATATAGAGATTAAACTAAACTAGATTAGAGACTAGACTAAACTAGTTTAGACCAAAACAAAAGGATGGAGGAAAAAAGATATACCAAGTAAATGACAAGCAGAAAAAAGCAAGAGTGGCATTATTAGAATCCAATAAAATAGATCTCAGCATAAAAACCATCACAAAGACTAGGAAGGTCATTATAGAATGCTTAAAGTGTAAATAGAACAAATGGACATAACCTCTTTAATATCTATGCATAATAAGTATCTATGCACCAAATGATGGAGCTGCAAAATACACAAAGCAAACATTAACAGAACTCACAGAAACAATTGGAAACACCATGGTAGTATTAAGAGATTTCAATATACCAGTCTCAAAGAAAGATATGACTACCAGAAAGAAACTCAATGAAGACACGGAATAATTTTTTTTAATTGTATTATTTTTACTTGTACCGTCAAATCAGATCTGACTGGTACAGGAGTAGATTTCCCCCTCCTTCTCCAGCAGAGCATCTGGTGGATTTGAACCGTGTACCTCTGGGATTGCAGTGCAGTGTCTTGCCACTAGGCCACCAGAGCTCCCTTCACACTGAATAATTAAACTGTACAATTAACCAATTCAATCACATATAAATACACACACACACACACACACACAGACATACACAAACACACACATACACACAAACAGATTAACACATCCCTCAAAAGCTCAGTATACCTTCTGCTAGAGCACACACACAGAACATTCTTCAGAATACTTCATAACTTATGCCACAAAGCAAGCCTCAATAAATTAAAAAACAAAAACAAAAAAACCAACAACCCACATAAATAATACAGAGCATTTTCTCAGATCCCAATGCTCCAGAAGTAGAAATCAACAAGAGGATAAAGGAGGGGGAAAACCATGCACGTGAAAGCTGAACAACACACTGCTTGACCATGAGTGTGTAATGGAAGAAAAAAATGAAATAAAAAGTTTCTTGAAACAAATAAGAATTAAAATACAACTTATTAAAACCTCTAGGTAACATCCACAGCAGTACTTAGAGGTAAAGTCATTGCAGTAGGCAAACACATCAAAAGGGAAGCAGAAAGAAATGGTAATTGATTATTTAACCCAATATCTCCAAAATAAAGAAAAAGAACAGCAAGAATATCCAACAACCTTTTAAAGAAAGGAAATTATAAAAATTAGGGCAGAATTAAATGAAACCAAAATCAGAAAAACAGTTGAAACCATCAATAAGACGAGGATTTAGTTCTTTGAAAGAGTCAATAAAATCAGTAATCCACTAGCAAAGCTAACTAAGGATAAGAAAGAAAACACAAGTCTGCATAAGAGATGAAAGGGGTAATGTGACAACAAAACCAACTGAAATAGAAAGGTTAATAATGGAATCTTATGTAAAACTACACTCAAATAAATATGAAACCTAGAGAAAATAGATAAATACTTAGAAACTCACAACTCACCGAAACTGGCAGGGATTGAAGTGGAACACATCAGCAGACCCATTATAAAAACAAAAGAAATTGAACAGGACATAAAAAAAAATCTGACCAAAAAAAAGCTCTGGACCAGATGCTTTTACTAGTGAATTTTATCAAACATTCAGAGAATAGAAATAATTCATCATAACCAAGTGGAATATATCACAATTATGCAAAGATGGTTCAACATAAGTAAAACAATTAGTGTAATTCATCACATTAACAAAGCAAGGAACAAGAACTATATGATTTATCAGTGATGCTTTTGACAAGGCTTTTGACAAAATCCAACACACTTTCCTGCTTAAAACACTCAACCAAATAGGAATAAAGGGTAATTCACTCAACATGGAGTGAAAAGTACATATGTTTAACCAAGAACCAACATTTGCACTCAATGGAGAGAGATTAAAGGTGTTCCCCTTTGAGAACAGGAACTAGGCTAGGATTCCCACTATCCCATTTCCTATTCAATATTCTAGTGGAAGTCTTAGTGACAGCAAGAAAGCAAGAGAAGGAAATAAGAGGTATCCAAATTGGAAAAGAGGAGGTAAAATTATCTCTGTATGTAGATGATATGATAGTGTCCTTGTTGTTGTTAGGTACTGTTGAGTATGACCCATAGTGACCCTATGAACAACAGTGCTGAACCCTGTCCTATCCTGTGCCATCCTCTCACTTCTTAACACATTAAATCCCATTGCAGCAATCACTGCATAAATCCACCTGGTCAAGTACCTTCCTCTCCTTTTCTGACCCTCCACCGTTCTGAGCATAATGTCCTAGCACCATGCCCAAAGTGTGTGAGGCAAAGCCTCATCATTTTTGCCTCCAAAGAGCACTCTGGCTGCACTCTCTTCAAGACATATTTGTTTATTGGCAGTCCACAAGATGTTCAACTTTCTTCTGCAACACCACAGCTCAAAAGCCTCAATTCTTCTTCTGTCATCCTAATTCATTATCCAGCTTTCAGATGCATAACAAGTGCTTGAAAAGACCATAGTTTGAATTAGACACACCTTAGTCCTCAAACTGACATCATTACTCCTCCATAATCTGAGGAGGCCCCTAAATGCAGACTTTATCAATGCAATAAATCTCCTGATTTTCTGACTGCTGATGCTATCAGTGTTAGTTGTGGATCCAAGTAAGATGAAATTGTTGACAGTTTTGATCTTTTCTCCATCTATCATGGTGTAAGCATACTTAGAAAACCATAAATATTCAGTGATAAAATTATTGGACATATCGAGCAATTCAGTAAAGTAGTAATTTACAAGGTCAACATAAAAAATCAGTAGAATTTTTCTAGCCATTACCTTGGTCCTCCCTTGGGTCTCGAGTTATCTTAATTACAGACACACGTTCTTGTAAATCATCAACAGATGGGACTAGCATTAAGAAAGCTCTTCCCACACTGAGAAACAAGACTTGAGGAAAATGGATCAAGACTCTGGTGAAAGTGAGATCAGAGTAAACCCTGCTGGTGAGATGCTGGAGAAACTGTGGCATTGTTGTGAGGATCCCGTGGCAAGGTATAAGCAGAGTAGCCCAGAGATAAAGGCTAAATTTAAAGGCTTTGTGATTCTTGCCAGATTATTGAAGAAAAAGCTGACTGCTGAACTGAATTTAGAGCCTGGACTAATTGAGGAATTGTGCTAAAATTGGGCTAAAACCTGGATTTGCACTGGATATTCTTTGCCTCCCCTAATCTCAAGTTTATTTCCCTAACAAACTTCAACTCAATCTCAGTAACAAAACTGAGTAAGTCTGAGTCACCAATGAATGTCACACCTAATAATTGGTGAAAATATGTGCAGAAGCATGGGATGGGGGTATGCCTAATCTAGCAGCTATCTGTTTATTACTGATGGAGACAGTTAACCTTTGTGAGTGGGACGAAGTTGGGTCTAGCCACAGCTGCCCTCATTTCCCATATGTCCCTTTCATAATTCAGAAGCAACCCAAATATTCATCAACAAAAGAATTGATAGAAAAACATGATATAGTCACACAATGGAATATTATGCAGCACTGAAAAATAATGAACTTGTAAAACATTATGCAGTATGAGTGAGCCTGGAGGACATTATGATAACTGAAATACTTCAGTCACAAAAGGACAAATACGGAATCATTCTTGGTATAAAATAAGACTGACATGGGGAGATGTAGAGGGGAAATATGAAAAGAGTGGATAGATAATGAAAACTGCATTGGAACAGATATGGGAAAGAACTGTCTGAAAGGACAATGTGATTAGTCATTTTATGTATCACAACAATATGGAGCTAGAGATGCATTGTAAAAAAATAAAAAAAATGCATTGCAAAGTGGGCTGAGGGAAGGAGGAGGAAGAGGAAGGAAAGAAAATGTACAACAATAAATAAATGAATGTAAACCCAACCTTTCTGTTAAACTTTTGCTAATATCACAATTTAAAAAAAAATAACCATTATAAAATTTTGTTTGTGTTGAATTGGAATTGACCCATCACTGACCCTCTAGTGGGTTTACAGAGGGTTCACACAGGAAATTGTGCATACTTTTCCTGAGGAGCAACTAACTGGATTCAAACCATTTTCCTTGGAGATTGCAATGCAGATTCTTCCATAGAGGATATGCAATTCTTCATTTGTGTCAACAGATGGCACAATTTACACATAACCATACATTTTACTTTAGTAAATAATACCCGTTTTTGTGTACCATCAATTAGGAACCAACCCATAGCTGCCCCTTAGTTGGCTTTTTAGTTAACTGCACAGGAGGCAATTTTCCATCCTTCTTTTATAATAATACTCTAGTTTAGTATTATTAATATGTTTTACTATATTCTCACAATTGCTGGCTAAGATAACTTTTTTTGTTTCATTAAATATTTTATTGTGCTGTTGTTGTTGAATCCTATAAAGTAGGAACCGACCCATAGCTGACATTTTAATCACTTTTCAGAGGCAGATAATCACAGTGGAAGAGATTGCCATCTTTCTCCCAAGGAGTAGCTCGCTGGTAGATTTGAACAGTGTGCTTTTGGGATTGCAGTGCAATTTCTTACCACTAGGCCACCAGAGCTCCCTACTAAACACTCTATTATGATTTTGTTGTTGTTAGGAGTCGTTGAGTCATAGGCAACTATGAATGAAAGTTCATAGTGACGCTATGAATGAAAGACCTGAACATTTTGTATAACTTACATCATTTCTCCAGGTTCATAGGATTTCCTAAGGCAGGCTATTTCAGAAGTGATGCCACTCTTGCTTCCAAGCTTATTTTCATCAGAGAGCTCCACTAAACACAGTAAACTATGGGTAACCATTATTGCAGTTGACACATCAGTGTCACAGTGTTCAGCAACATAGCAACCATGAGTTACCTCTGTACAGCACATGGACAGACCAGAGCCATACAACGTAGAAGAATGACCAAAAATAAAAACAGGCCCTCAGGCCACAGGCCTTTGAGTCCTACCGAATTTAAGAATCAGAGCATGGTTCAAACTCCATGAGCTCCATCATTCCAAATTCCTCCATAAATATACATTCTCATTGGCTCTCATAACCCGGAAACCTCCCATTTGGGAGCATTCCACTGTTTCTTCAATCGCCTCCTATTCTGATGCCACACGTTTCTTCAGAGAGTCTAACCTCTTGAATGATTTGTTCAGCATATACACATGAGGGAAAGATACATGTATAAACAGAAGATGAACAAAGGCCTGAAGCCTTTCTATACTATCGTCATTTCTCCCAGTTTATAGACTTTCCAGAGGAATGTATTTTAGAAAGTGAATACCAGTTCTGCTTCCAAACCTGAATCAATCTGGGAGTTCCAACACACACTGCTCATGATGGGTAGCCAATTGTGGAATTTGACACACCTATGGCCCAGTTGTCCATCATCACAGCAACTTTATGTTATTTCGGTAGAGCATATAGACAGACCTTTATTGTGCCACTTGAAAAATTGTTCATCCAAAATCAATTATCCTTTGGCCCAAGGACCACAGGCCTGAGAGCCCTGAGCATTCCATATGTGTGCCTCCTCAAGATGTGAGAGGCCATCCTAAGATCCAGCTTAAACTGATTCACAACACACTAGCCCTCAGCCTGCAGTCATGGCCAAATATTTCAGAATTTTAAAATTCCTGCATGCCCAAATGCTGGCAGACTCTGGGCCAGAGACTCCCCAATTCATCTGGCAAGTCCCATCTGCTGACACTCACTTAGGACCAAAAAAAGACCATAAGAGCCCTGAACGTTCCATACATGTCCCTCTTCAAGATGCAAGAAGCTTTTCTAAGATGGTTTAAGTAATTATTTCTTCCAAAATGATAATATTTTCCCAATGTAATTCCTCTTTTGTTTTCTTGGCTGCTGGTACCAAGAGTCAGGAAATCAAAAGATAAACTGCATTGGGAAAGTCTATTGTCAGGGAAATATCCAGAGTACTGAAGAGCAATGATGTTAGTCTGTAGACTAAGGTGCACCGAAACCAGGCCATGGTCTTTGCAATTACTTGTTATGCTTCAGAGACATGGACAATTACTAAGGAGGACAGAAGAAGATTTGATGCCTTTGAGTTGTGGTACTGGAGAATAGTCTTGTGCACACTGTACACTGCCAAGAAAATGAACAGATCTGTCTTAGAGAGGGCGAAACCAAGTTTCTCCTTGAAGGTTAGGATTTTGAAGCTGTGTCTCACATACTTCGGGCATGTGGACAGGAGAGACCAGTCCTTGGAGAAGGATATCATGCACAGAAGGGTGGAGGGACATCACAGGAGGGAAGGACCCCAGATGAGATGGAATGATACAGTAACTAGGGCAATGCGGGTTGGTGTTTTAGAATTAGTGAGACTGGCTCAGAACAGGTCAGGGTTCAGAGCTGCTGTAGACTGGGTTGCAATGGGTCACAGGTGACTTGATGGCACATAACAACAACAACAACAACAGAGAGCATTTTACTGAGTGAGATGCCGGAGTCACTTAAAGACAAATATTGCATAAAGCCACTAATGTGACAATAATAAGATAACTGAGTTGTTGTTAAATATCATCAAGTCTAGTATGACTCATAGCAACCCTAGGAAAAGCAGATCTGAACCCTGTCCAATCCTGTGCCATCTTCACACTTCCTAAAACATGAGAGTCCATTGTGGCAGTCCACCTGATTGGAGTCTTTCCTTCGCTGACCCTCCACTTTTCCAAGCATCATGTCCCTCTCCAAGGGGACATGACAAAAGGGGAAGGAGAAAAAGGGGCAGAAAAAGGAGAAAAGGGGAAAATCACTTGAGATAGAGAGATTTGTGGGTGGAAGGAGGTGAAGTTATGGGAAATGTTCAATGAGACCTAGAAAAGATGGGGTGATAAGAGGCTTAGAGCTAGGGCAATTAATTGTATAGCATATTATGTATATGAATGATTGCATAAAACACGAAGTATATGTACAAAACACAATGTATGTGAATGTTCATTGCAAATGAATAAAATTAAAAAAAAACTATTCTGAGTGTATATTTATTCAACACTACACAAAGAATGAAAGAAAAATACAAGCGAGACACTTTTCCTGTACCTGAGTACTGACTATCTTGTGGACACAATTCTGTTGGCATGCAAATTTCATCAAATTGCCCTATAATCTGATAAATCCATTTCACAATGATACTTTTTGTTTTTCAATCTGTAAGAGCTCTCATAAACCCAACATTCTTAATTTGCAGATTGGGGATTTATGAGGTAAAACATGGTAACACAAACATTTAAATTGCCCCCACATTTTACTACCGTAACTGCTGTATTTTATATAAAGGGCACAAAATGACTAGTGCCATTGATAAAAAGTAGGTATTAAGCTGCGGACTCCTCCTTAATGAAATCAGACATGGAGCAGATTGAAAATGCAAATCTATATACTGAGAAAGGTAAGGAGAAAAATCTTCAGAAGAATTACAATGTTCACTTTTATGGGGTTAAAAATTAGCAAAGAGAAAGGACGTTGTGGGGTTTTTTAGGTGAGAAATTTTATTACCAATGCTACTTTTATAAGTAATATATTTGTTACTTGAGAGCCAGTATTATACATTAGGGAGATAATTTTTTAAAAAAATATGATTCTATTCTAGAATCTCTTTTGAAATTTTGCTTTGGTTTGTTCAAATTTCTATTTGTCATTCAATCACAGGTTTTACTTTTAAAACATTGAGGAATACACAGTTATGAAGATCAGCATTTACTTCACACACGGGCTACTTGCCATCGTCTCAATGTAGCTCTCAATCAGGAAGTCAAAATTTCTAGCTTTGCAGATTAGGAAGGGGCTTACTATACTAATTTAAACTTACTTACATCAAGTTATTGCCTCATTTCTTTACTATCCTTACTGATTAATAACAAACAGTATTAAATCCCCAAAATGGTTGAGAATATTACAGCAAAGGCAAAGCTACTATGTCAAAGATCTATTTTAAATGGGTTAATTTTTTAACAGATAAACCTGAAAGACAACATTTCTCACTAAAATGCTTTTAGCCAGCACACTTGCTTCACTCAGCACATTTCTAGATTATTCTTTTTCTCCTAATAGTGTTGATCCTCATGGCAGATGGGGAGAGTGTTACTATGATTTTCAGTTGTCCTTTTGTCAGAATGAATTCTTGACAGAGTACTTATAAATAATGTCCCAAAGCATGCAAAAGAGTGATGCTTTTATAACATACATAAGATAAAACGCTTTGTTGTGGTTGTGTACGATCAAGTCAGAACCAATCTGTAGGTGACCCTCCAATGGCTTTTCAGAGGCAGGAAATTGCTCACTATCAGGCTGCCCATTTTTCTCCGGTGTAGCAGCATGTGGATTTGAATGGCCTGTTTTTGAGCTGGCAGTGCTTCCCCCTACCCCGACCCTCACCCCCCGGGACAACACAAATTACTTTTCATTAAAAACTAAACAACATTCTATAGGAACCAGTATAAAATTTCAATTTAAACTAATCCAAACTTATCTATTTAAAATAGTGCTGTTGGGTAGTGGGTTTTATTTGTAAAATAATTGCAACATAATTTGCCATAATTGTTCTTCAGTTTGGAAGTTGAGTAAGTACCCTTAACAAATGTTCATAGATGTATTTTATATCCTATTATTAATTTTAATAATATCAGCTATGCCTCCGGAAACTCTATGAACCTTGATAAATGTTGAGAGTTGTATGGGGCTTCAGGCCTTTTGTTCATAGGGTCTCTATGAGTTGTGCTCAACTCAAAGGCAATCAACAACAATAACAACAATTAAAACAGTAATCAATTTAGTTAACCAATTTAGCTGACTTATTTATCAAGTTGAAGTGAAAGGAAGAAAAGTTAATTGAACTGATTTTGAGTATCAGCTCACATACTTTGGGCATGTTGCGAGGAGGTGCTATTCCTTTGAGAAGGACATGATGGTGGGAAGGGTGGAGGGTCAGCAAAGGAGAGGCAGACCTTTGACCAGATTATTGACACAGTGACTGCTGCAATGGGCTTTTGTGTTTCAGTAAGTGTGAGGATGTACAGGATAGAACAGAGTTCAGGTCTTTTGTTCATAGGGTCTCTTGACTCTTTGGCACCTAAAACAACAACGATATTATTTTAAAACTCCAAATACTCTGTGCTTTTCAAAAGTCCATGAACACTATTCAAATGTCCATGAACATTTTACCATTTACCTCATCATCACTGAATTAGAAAAAAATAACTAACAAATAAATAATGAACAAAATAGTTAGTATTTATTATGCATTTATTATGGTCTAGGTAGTGTTCTAAGTCCTTGTTCATTTAATAGTCACAATAGAGTGACGAAGACGATACTGGGATAGACACTTTGCTATTTAACAGAAGAGTAACAAAACATTAGATTAATAAATGCTGATGAGGCTCCTTCGTTTACAACACACTAGGAAAGCCATTTATTCTCTTAATTACAGCTTTCTTTTAGCAAAAGGATGCTCTACATGTCTTCTGTGGACAAATGCACAAACAAGCAAAAGAGTTTAAATAGGCTATTCATTGGCATTAAATATTCAGCATTCACTCATAGGTTCTTACCAGTTAATATCATTAAGTATAACTTCTTGTTAGGTTCTGTCAAGTTAGAACTGATTCAGAGTGTTTATGAATTGTCTTGGGTAAGTGGTAGAAAAGTAAGTTGCTTAACTAGCAATGCAATTTTAGGCAATATGACTAAAAAAACTAGTGGTGGTGGTGTTGTGTACTATTGAGTTGGAACCAACCTGTAACCAATCCCCTGGTGGGTTTTCAGAGGCAGTTAATTGTAGAGGAGGAGATTGCCCATCCTTCTCCCACAGAGCAGCAAGTGGCCTCGAACTACGTGTTTTTCGAAATTGTAATGCAGCTTCTTGCCACTAGGCCAAGATATTTTGAAAATATTGTATCCCTAAGACTATTTGAAGAACAGTTGTTTTGTTTGTTTTTTTTTTCCTTATTCCCATTTAGTACCCTTTTGAAAAGTAAGTCTGATGCTGGCCACATCAAAGAGACGAGATGATATTTCAGGGTCAAAGATTATTTTAATAATTAAAGCTAACCTTCCAATGATAATGAGATTTTTGAAGTAACAGTATATTCATATAGTGGCACTGATACAAATATTTTGAAAGAAGAATTTCAATATAGTAGGTATATCTCTTCGAAATCAACAGCATTTTCTCATTGGCCCCTAAAGTCGATTTTCTACTTCTGTGTTCCTAAATAAACCACAAAATGTACAATAAATTTGAAGCTTTATATATACACAAAAGGTATTCTGTGTGTTTTCTATGCAGTTAAGGTTTCTCAACTCATTGTTATTTGTTTATTTTGTGGGCAAAACCTTAAGGAGTCTTGGAAAAGATAAAGCTTTGCCTTTCTAAGAAACCGCTGCCATCTGCTACAGACCGAAAGAAGTTTGACTACGACTTTGCTGTTTCCACCTCCTTCCACGGGGTGCACAATATTGTTCACAATCGGAGCAAAATACGAAAGGCGATCTGGTTGCTGGTGGTGCTGGGCTCGGTCTCACTCGTAGTGTGGCAGATACACAGTCGCTTGGTCAACTACTTCACGTGGCCGACCACAACATCTGTGGAAGTTCAATACGTGGAGAAGATAGAGTTCCCAGCTGTGACGTTTTGCAATTTGAACAGGTAAAAACTACTCTTTTTGTAAAAATATAACCTTTCTTGACTGACTGGAAATATACTTTTAGTAGGTAATATTCAGATACAAAAAACCATTAACTCTTTTAAGTTGTATTCAAAAGCAAAAGTGTAGAGGAGAAAATAATCTATTTCATTCTATTCTTTCATGCTTTCTTCATATCGTGCGTTAGTTGCAAATTATATGCTAGATAATCTACAAAGCAAACTGAAAAATTTGATTGCCATAAAAGAGGAAAACAGACTATTTCAACACAATAAAATGATTGTTGTTGTATTGTTGCTGTGTACCACAGGGTGGGAAGTGACCCATCACTGACCCTATGGCCCGTTTTCAGAAGCAGTTAATTGCATAGGAGGAGATTGCCCATCCTTCTTTCATAGAGCAGCTGGTGGCCTTGAACCACATGCCTTCGGGATTGTAGCACAGCTTCTTGCCATGAGGCCACCGGAGCAATTAAACAGAAGTATGTGCAGGGGCTTTGAATGTACATTGGGTAGAGTGTTAAGGCTCCACTTGGCATAGTTTAGAACTCTGAGTATTATATAATGACAAACAGATTCCTAGGTAGCTTTAAAGAATACCTAGAAGAAGAAGAAGAAGAAGAAGGAACTATTCTAAAGATAAAGTAAAACATTATAGAGATATGTAAGTTTTCATGTATATAGAGTAATGAGCTCTTTAATGTGGTGTCCTTGTGGCAAGAAGATGCTCTGCAATCCCAGCTACAACAGTAAGATTTGTTGCTGGCAACCCAAAAACACAAGGTTTGTAATCTCCTCCTATGAGATTTACAACTTCTGACAACGTGCTGAAGGATCAGTTCTGAGTGTGTCCAGCTCCACAATACTTAACAACACAACAGAGGCAGGGGCAGCTTCCTGAGTGTGCAATGCAGGATCTTACACTTCAAAGAGCCCCAGCCTTAGTTTAATGCTCTGCTTTTGCTAGCTTGAAATTATTAATAGTGTTTTAGCAAGGGTCTCTGCTTCTTCATTTGACTCTGGGTCCTGCAGATTATGAAGTCAGTGCTGAGTTAAAAAAGTAATAGGTTAGTAACATAGGGAAGTTGAGGCTAGTGAGGCTAGAGAAAAGAACTAGATTAAGTGAGGGTATGTGAATTGGATAGATCAAAAGATAGATTAAGTTATGAAGATATTTTTCACACTGTGACAGAGAGATTATAAGAGCAGACACCTGAAGATCACCTCAAGGAGACTCACTTTACTTACAACACGATGAGGGGAAATTCAAATCCAAAGTGACTTTAAAGACAATGGAGTTTTTGCTAATAAGTTATTAAGTAGCACCATGAGATGCATCTAAATTGTCTCAATACATGTAAAATAGGTGAAATAATACAAAACATGTTCACCAACTACCATAGAATGAAAATTGAAACCAATAAGAAGAAAAATTGGAAACATTTAAAAATGTATGTAATTAAAAATACAATTTTAAATAACTAGCCAATTTAAAAAAAAAGATGTCACAAGGAAATAAGAAAATTCTTTGGCAGCTTAGTATAACTTATGGGATACAACTAAAGCAGTTTATAGATGAGAATTCATACCTGTGAAAAACTAGTATGTTCTAGCTAAGAAATATCTCACATGTAAATTAAGTATTCTACATTTTTGTTGTTGTTAGGTATTGTTGAGTTAGAAGTAACTTACATAACTTACCCACTACGTTGCCAGAAGGGACTAGTCCTTGGAGAAGGACATCATGCTTGGAAGTGTGGAAGGACAACACAGGAGAGGAAGACCCCAGATGAAATGGATTGAAAGAGTGAATGGGGTAATAGGGGTAGTGTGTTGCAGACTGTTCATAATTATGTCAGGAAATCAGGAGACATATTGCATTGGAAAAGTCTTCAGTTGGGGATCTCTCCAAATTATTGAGGGGTAATGATGTCAGTTTGAGGATTAAAGTGCATCTGATTCAGGCCATGGTCTTTCTGATCATTTACTATGCATCTGTGAGCTGGAAAATGAATAAGAATGACAGAATAAGAATTGATGCCTTTGAGCTGCAGTGTTCAGGAGAAGAGTACGGACCATCTCATGGATGGCCAAAAGAATAAACAAATATGACTTAGGGAGGGTGCAGTCAGAGTGCTCTCTGGAGGCAACTATGAGGCTTTGCTTCACGTACTTTGAGCATGTTGCTAGAAGGGGCTATTCCTTGGAGAGAGTTGGTGAAGGAAAGGAAAACTATTGACCAGGTGGATTACTATGGTCACTTTAACAATGGGCTCTAATGTAACAGAAAGTGTGAGGATGATACAGGATAGGATAGGGTTCAGATCTCTTGTTCAGAGGGTTGCTATGATTTGTACTAAACTCTATAGCAATAACAACAACAACAGCAACAACTGCATAGCATGTTGTGAAAACCAAAAAGTGGTCTATTTGAATCTATTAACAATGACTTTGTTTTGTGATGCTGGTGAAGATAACATGGACTGCTAAAGGAAGAAACAAATCTGTCATGGAAGTGAAGCCAGAACATTTCTTAGAAGCAAGATTGGTGATACTTTGTTCATAAAACTTGGGGAAAATTATTAGCAAGGGTGATACCTTGGAGAATGACATCATAACTTGAAAAGTAGATGGTCAGATAAGGAGAGGAAAACCTTTTATAAACAAAATGACACATTGACTGTATCACACTTAAACACAGCAAATACTGTGAGGATGGTACAAGATTAGTAGTGTTATTTTCTGTTGGAAACACTGCTTCACTATTAAGTGGGGTCTAACTTGACAGCACCTAACAACAATTACGTGTGTGTAAAGAGCTCTGATGGCATCAGTCATTAGTACTGCAGTCTCTAATACGGACTGAAGCTCAACATCAATTAAGAAAAAAATAAAAAAAATTATTCTCACCACTGGGCCAAGTGGAAGCATCATGATAACTGGAAGACTGATTGAGATTGTTAACAATTTCATCTTGCTCAGTTCCACAACCGACACCCTTGACTTGAGCAGTCAGGAAATCAGAAGAATTGTTTGGGATAAATTTGCTGTCAAGGATTTCTACAAAGAGTTGAAGAACAACTATGCCAATCTGGAGACTAGGGTGCATCTAATCCAGGCCATAGTCTTTGCAATCATTTGTTATGCATCAAAGAGTTGGAGAATGACTAAGGATAATAGAAGAAAAATTGATGCTTCTGTGTTGTGGTGCTGTAGGAGAGTCTTGAACATACCATGGACTGCTAAAAGAACAAGCAGGTCTATCTTAGAGAGGGTGAAACCAAGCTACTCTCTGTAGGCAAGGATCTTGCAGATTCATCTCACATACATTACATGTTGAGAGACTCATCCTTAGAAAAGTACATCATACTTGGAAGGGTAGAGAAACAGCACAGGAGAGGAAGACCCTAGATGAGATGGATTGATACAGTAACTGAGATAATGAGGGTAGGTATGTAAGAGACAGTGAGATTGGCTCAAGATAAGGCAGATCTCATTCATAGATCTTCTCTTAGTTATGTATTTGCCAGTCTCTTTATATTGTAAATTTCATTCCATTTTGTCTCTTATTATCTTTATGGTTGGGGCTGTACCCCTAGGTTTCTGGTACATCTTGAGTTGATATTTTTTTTTCAATTTAGCATGAGATATGGATCCTGCTTTAGCTTTCTGCAGGCACAAGTCTAGTTTCTCCAGCACCATTTGTTGAAGAGATTGTCATTTCCCTATTTGATAGGCTTTGTTTCCTTGTCAAATATCAGCTAACTAAAGAGAAATCAATTTCTGGGTTCTTGATTCTGTTCCATTGGTCCATGTGCCTGTCTTTGTACCAGTATCATGCTGTTTTGGTAATTATGGTTGTGTGGTAGGTTTGAGATCAGGACATGTTATGCCTCCCACTTCATTTCTAACACAATAACAGAAGGGGAAAATGATTTTTCACAGAGCAAGATACTCAGATGGCCAAAAAACACATGAAAAAATACTCAAAATCACTGGCAAAAAGAGACTTGAAAATAAAAACTACAATGAAATACCATCCATTCCCACTAGCAGTGCCAAAGTTTAATAGGACAGCAAAAAATAAATGTTAGAGAGGATATGGAGAGATTAGAATTTTCATACACTGTTGGTGGGATTATAAAATGGTACAACCTCTCTGGATCACAGTTTGTCATTACCTCAAAAAGCTGAACATAGAAATTCCATATGAACTAGCTATTCCATTTTTTGGAATATGTTGTTGTTGTTCTTATGTGCCGTTGAGTCGTTTGTGACTCATAGCAACCCTACGTACAAGAGCCCTAAACCCCACTCTATCCTGTGCCAATTGCATTACCTCCGACACACCCATCCCTATTACCCCAGTCACTGAATCAATCCACCTCATAGAGGGTCTTCCCCTCCTGTGCTGTCCCTCCACTCTACCCAGCATGATATCCCTCTCCGAACACCTGTATCTCCTTACAACATGTCCAAAGTATGTCAGACAAAGCCCCAGAATCCTTGCCTCCAAGGAGTAGCCTGGTTTAACCCTCTCTGGGATGAATCTGTTTGTTTTCTTGGCAGTCCATGGTACATTTAATACTCTTCTCCAGCACCACAACTCAAAGGCGTCAATTCTCCTTCTGTCCTCCCTAGTCATTGTCCAGCTCTCTGACGCATAACAAGTGGTTGCAAAGACCATGGCCTGTATCAGGCACACCTTGGTCTCCAAAGAGACACCGTTGCTCTTGAGTACTTTAGAAAATTCCCTAACAGCAGACGTTCCCATCGCGATACGCTTTTTGATTTCCTGACTACTGGTGCCAAGAGTGTTG
>NW_006399784.1:13770896-13774399 GCF_000299155.1 Elephantulus edwardii
TATTCGATCTATCTCCGACTGTAAAAGTTGGTAGAAATCATCTATTTCTTTTTCTTTGGCTCTGGTTGTTGGTGCATATATCTGAATGATAGTGGTATCCACTGGACTTCCTTGTAAGCGTATGGATATAATCCTGTCACTCACAATGTTGTACTTCAAGATGGACCTAGAAATTTCTTTTTTTACTATGAAAGTGATGAGTATGGTTGCAATTTGTAACTATTATGCCTACTTTTTCTGGAACTGGAAATTCTATTCCAACTGTTGTCAGGTAGTTCACAAACACTTGACTCAGAGAGAATATTCCTTATCTTTCTGGCAGTCTCCCTGAACATACAGCACACAGAACAGAAATGATTGAGAGATTTTTTTTAATAACACAAGTAAATGAGAATTCTTTGTTGATTTTAACTTGCTAAAATGTTCATATACACTAGGAAGAAATTAAGGGATAGATGGGAATTTTTAAATTGAAAACATAGAAATAGAACTCAAATGAGTTGCAAAAATAAAAGGAACGCAATAGTTTAGTCAACCGGGAAGTTCAAGATCAAGATTAATTTCAGAAGAGTCTGCATCAAGAGACTATAATATTTTTATCAAGTTTCTGTATCTCTGTTCCTCTTTTGCTTTTTCTGGTTCGTTTCTTTCTTTATGAGATCTTCCTCCTTAAAGAATCATGAAGACAGATGTGAACTTTGTACACATTATTGCAGTTTAATACTACTGCAACCATTTACACTTGAATAGATACTCTTAATTAGCTCTAGTTGGCCTTCATCCAATTCCATGTCAACTTACTAAAGACATAGGATATAATTTTAGAATAATTCAGCATGTATCACATGCAGATTTTTGTAGTGGGAACAGAGGATCATGCTTTCCAAGGTCATCATGCACATACAGGATAGAGAAAAGGTGGTTTCACAAAGAAAATTGCTGAACGTATTCACCACCTTTAAAAGCAAACATTTATGTGAGTCCTTAGTAAAAAATAAAATATATGTTTAAAAATCCTATAAACACATTTCTTGCTATCTTTTCGCCAGCAACTTAACAGTGACACCATGATGGGGATAAGCACAACAGAGATACACCACTCCGGGAGAGGATCAGAGAGTCAATCCAGCTCAATTTTATTGGGATCTGCAGTGCAGTTATAAACAGGAAGACTGGATAGGGTGGCCTTACAAATGTGGGACATGTGGATTGGTTAGGAGAACCACTCCCAGCTCAACAGATGTGGCAGTTGTCTTCCAAAGTGGCGAGCTTTCTCAAGCCAGTACAGCCAAACACAGGGGAGCTTTCTCTACACCATATTAAAGGCCGTTGGGAGGCTTGCATTTATGTGGAGCTTAGATGATCTGTCCTGGCCATAGAGACTCTCCCTTCCTCCCCAACATTCTGCAACATATGTTGTTGTTATTGTTGTTGTTGTTATGTGCTATCAAGTTGCCTATGACTTATAGCGACCTTATGAACAACAGCTCTAAACCCTTCTCTATACTGTGCCAAATTTATTGTTTCTGACACCCCCAACCCCATTACCTTAGACACAGAATCAATGCATCTCATCGAGGGTCTTCCTCTCTTGCACTGTTCCTCTACCCTGTGAAGCATGACATCCCTTTCGAAGGACTGGGCTTGCCTTGCAACATGTCAAAAATATATCAAATGAAGTTTCAGAATCCTTGTCTCCAAGGAGCAGCCTAGTTTTACTACGACTCGATGGCACATAACAACAACAACAACAACAGGACAAATCTGTTTGTTGTCCTAGCAGTCCATGGTATATTCAATACTCTTCTCCAGCACCACAGATCGAAGGCACTAATTCTCTCAATTTATCATCCCTAGTCACTGTACAGCTTTCTGATGCATAGCAAGTAATTGCAAAAACTGTGATCTGGATCAGGTTCATCTTAGTCTCCAGACTGACATTTTTGCTCTTCAGTACTTTAGAGAGGTTTCTGACAGCAGACTTTCCCAATGCAATTAGTCTTTTAATTTTCTGGCTGCTGGTAACAAGAGTGTTGATTGTGGAGTCAAGCAAACTAAATCAGTTAACAATCACTTCACAGTCTATCACGATGCTGCCAGTTGGCCCAATGGTCAAAATCTTTGTTTTCTTAATGTTGAACTTCAATCCAAATTGAAAGATGCTGTCCTTGACCTTCTGCAACAAGTGCTTCAGATTCTCCTCTATTTCAGCAAGCTGGCTTATGTCACATGTATAATTCAGATTGTTGAAAAGTCTACCTCCAATCCTGATGCCACATTTCTCCTCATAGAGCCCAGCCATCCAGATAATCTGTTCTGCATATAGATTAAAAAGGTATGGAGATAGAGCACATCCCTGGCCTTCCCAATTTGGAACTAGGCAGTGGTTCCTGGCTCTGTTCTGATGACTACCTTCTGGTCCAAGCATAGGTTTTGCATAAGCACAATCAAGTGTTCTGGGATTCCCATTCTTCTTAGAGTTAGCCACAGTTTGCATTAATGCAGAGTCAAATGCATTTGCATAGTCAATGACACACATTGACTATGCCCTATCCAGATCACAGGGGTTTAGAGAGATAGACATTTCTCTAGCACTCCCTGCTTTCAGCCAAGATCCATCTAACCTTAACTATAATATCCCTAATACCATGGCCTCTTCTAAACCCAGTTTTCACTTCAGGCAGTTCTCTGTTGATGTGCTGTTCCATTCATTTGGATAATTTTCAGTAGAATCTTGCTTGCACGTGCTATCAAGGAAATTGTTTGACAATTTCGGCATTCTGTTGGGTCACCTTTCTTTGGAATGGGAACAAATATGGATTTCTCCCAGTCAGTTGGCCAGCCAGTTCTCCTCAAGATCTCTTGGCATAACTTGGTGAGAACATCCAGGGCAGCATCTGTTTGTTGAAATATGTCAATTGGTATGCCATCAATTCCTGGGGCCTTCTTTTTTGCCAATTCTTTCACAATAGCTTGAACTTCCTCCTTCATCACCACAGGCTCTTGCTCATACATTGTTTCATGAAATCCTTCTGTGTCCACCAATTCTTTTTGGTACAGTGACTCTGTATACTTTTCCCATATTCTTTTAATGCTTCCTGGATTTTTTAATATTCTGCTCAAATCATCCTTAAGTATTACAACTCATGGCTTCAATTTGTTCTTCAGTCCCTTCTGCTTAAGAAATATTCTGCCCTTTTGATTTTCTGACTCCAGCTCTTTGCACATTTAATTACAATACTTCACTTTGTCTTTCTGTCCTCCCCTTTGAAATTTTCTGATCAGATTCTTAATATCTTGATTCCTTCCCTTTGCTTTGGCTTCTCAGTGCTCTAATGCAATATCCAGAGTCTCTTCTGCATTCATCTAAGTCTTTTCTTCCCACTCTGTCTTTGTAATGACCGTTTGCATACTTCCTGGATGATATTCTTTTATTTTTTTAAAAAAAATTTAATTAATTTTAATGAAAGTTTACAGAGACTTAGGGTTTCCAGTCATTCATT
>NW_006399784.1:13774499-13779995 GCF_000299155.1 Elephantulus edwardii
CATAACACAGATTGTTGATAGATCTTCCACCAATCCTAACACCATGCATCTCCTCATAGAGCCCAGCCTCTCGGATAATCTGCTCTGCATACAGGTTGAAAAGGTATGGAGATAGGACGAAAATAGAATTAACACACAAATGGAGATTTGTTTACGTATGTTCATTATTCATAATAGCAATAAAATGAAAACAACCCAAATGTCCATCAACAAATGAATAGATTGAGAAATTGTGGTATTTCCACAGGATGTAATAAAATGCAATGCTCAGAAACAATGATTTTGAAAAATACTATATAACATGGTAGAGTCTGGAGAGAGCTTTATGTTGAGTGAACTAACTCAGTCTCATAAGGACCGCTACCACATAAGAACATTATTGTAAAGATAGAGTGATTACTACGAAGATATGTACAAAAAGTCCAAAGGGAGCAAAAGACAGAGGAAGAGCACACAGAAGGTGGGGATCATGAGATCCAGTGGGTTTCTGAAAAGGCAGGATAATGTTGGACATGGAGCAATGTTGATTAATTTTACAAAACACAGTGTATGTGAATGATTAGATGAAACATAATGTGAATGTAATATTGCATGAAACACAATGTATACAAACAAAACACAATGTATAAGAACTTTATATGCAAATAAATAGAAAATAGAAATAATATAAAAGAATTCTAATATCTAAAATACATATAATGTATGTAGAAAACATATTGATACAGGTAGAAAATGAAAAAAAAAAAGTATGAAAACCGTAACGTAACATAGTAGTTAGGGGGAATAGATTATTCAAGTTTCTTTGTCAGGAAAACATCCAGGTAATAGTGAGCCATCTATTAATAAATATTTATTTACCCAACATTCACTATGTTTAAGAATCTCTTCTGAACACTGATGGGGGAATAATAATTTGATCCTCAAAAAATAAATTTGAAATATATTATGTAAATTTCATACACATTTTCAAATGAAGGAACTAGAGCACCAGAGGCAATAAGTTTTCAAGATTATACAGTTAAGTGGCTTAGAAAATCAGGGTTCAATAAAAAGCAAAGTGGTTATGAGTGCTATCAAATAAGGATACAAGAAATTTGATGTATCTCACTCAATTTATTTTGTCTTACTCTGTTATGCGGTAGTTTTTGTTGTTATGTGCCATTAAGTTGTCTATTACTAATAGCAAACCTATTAGCAACAATTTTGAACCTTGACCTTTGCTGAGATAACCTCACAATTCTGATAGACCTGTCCCAATTTCAACAATCATTGTGTCAGTCCATCTCAGCCAGGATCTTTTTCTCCTGTGCTGATTCTCTACCCTTTCAAGCATGATGTCCTTCTCTACACACTGAACTCTTTTGGCAACATGTGAAAAGTATATGATACAGAGTTTCAAAATCCTTACTTTTAAGGAGCAATCTGGTTGTATCCTCTACAGAACAGACCTGTTTGTTCTCTTGGCAATCCATGCTATGTTCAATACTCTTCTCCAGTACCATAACTGAAAGGCATCAATTCTTCTATCATAGTTATTCATTGTCCAACTCTCAGATGCATAGCAGGCAATGTAGAAGATCATGGCCTACCTTAGTCTCTATAGTGACATAATTATAGCGCTCTGGAGAGGCCGTTGACAGCAGATTTTCCCAATGCAACTTACCTTTTGATTTCTTGACTGCCGGTGCCAAGGGTGTTGATTATGGATTCGAGCAAGATGAAATGATTGACAGCATCAGTCTCTTCTTCTTCTATCATGATGCTATCTACTGGCCTCCTGGTGAGGATCTCTGTTTTCTTGATGGTGATCTCCAATTCATATTGAAGACTAGTTCTTGACTTTCTGTAGCAAAATCTTCAAGTCCTCAGTTTTGGAGAGAAAGCCTGTAACATTCAAGTAATGCAGGTTGTTGGTGAGTCTTCTTCCAAACTTGACACCACATTGTTCTTCATAAAGCCCAATCTCCCAAATGATCTGTTCAGCACATAGATTAAAAAGATATGCAGAAAGGGTACATCCCTGACACACTGCTTTCTTAATTTTGAATCATTCAGTGTTCTTTTGTTCTAGTTGGAAAACCACTCCCTGGCATAGGTATTGGTTTTGTGTTATACAATCAGGTGTTCTGGAATGTTCATTCTTCTCAATGTTAGCTACCATTTGTTGTAATATACAGTCAAATGCCTTTGTGTAATCAATAAAACACAAATAGACATCCTTCTTGTGTTCTCTACTTTCATCTAAGATTCATCCTACATCAATAATGATATCCTCCTGTGTTTACAGCCTCTTCTAAACGCAGCTTGAGCTCCTCAACAGTTCCCTGCCAATGTACCATTCTAGTAATTTTTGAATGATCAAGAAATCTTTGTCATTCCATTGCATTTGTTTCTGATTGATGTTTGTGAGTTGTGGTGCTGGAGAAAAGTACTATCAGATATGTCTTGGAGAAAGTGCAGAGTGCTCCTTGGAGATAAAGATAAGGAAGCTTCGCCTTTCATACTTTGGACATGTAGTTAAGTGAGGCCATTCCTTGCAGGGGGGCATCATGCTTAGAAAGATGGAGGGTCAGTGAATGAGAGGAAGACACCAATTAGGTGTATTTGACACAATAATTTCAGCAATAGGCTCTTGTGTGCTCCATATGATAAGGAGGGTATGGGAAAGGGAAGGGTTCAGTTAGGCTGTTCATAAGGTCATACTCTATTCAATGGCACCTAACAACAAACCCACAACCTGTATTCACACCAGGAGATGAGCATATGAATGTGAAGTGTGAGAGAATGTTTCATTAGAAATGTCTGTGTTTTGCTCACATTATCTGCAATCATACTAGCATAGGTTGCCTGTAGATAAAGTGACATTTTCACCAGTCAGAGACACTTTCATCTGAATCAGAGTTTCAAAAATATGAAGGAGAACATCTGACTGAAGATAGAATTTCAATAGTCCTGATTGCTGTCAGATTTGTCAACTAATTGAGTGAATATGTCAGTGACAAGTTCTATAAACAGTCCTTGGCCTATGGACATACTTTAGAGTGTAATAAGGTAGCTACAGTGAAGTGAATTTGAGGAAGTTCCACTTTAGTTCAGCAGATATATTACAAACACAGAACTGGTAGAAATGGTGCTCGAACCCATAAAATCAGGTTCCAAATACACATTTTTGCCTTGTTTTTAAGAGGAATCTCAGGTAAATGATACTTACTATTCTAGTTAAAGAAAACATACTATTATAGTTAAGTGAAACTTATTTCCAGTAAAAGAAAATTGTAAGTTATTATAAAATATATGCCTTTATTTCTACAAATAGGTTTCAAGCAGATCCTGCGACCAAATTTAGTGTTATTTTTTTCTTGTGGAATATTGTATCCAAAGTCCTCCATCTTCAGGAAATCAAGGCCAATTCCACTGACTCAAAAGAGGCTATTGATTTTCTCACAAGTCACCAAAACTTCAGCATTACAGATTTTGTCAAAGAAAATGGTTTTTACCTCAACAACACCACTTTGTTGGAATGTGACTTTTTTGGAAAACAATGCAGCCCAAAGGTAAGAGTCTGATAACTTCTTAAAATATCCTCAATGTGATTAATTACTTTAATGTTTTGTTTCACATTTAGATAATGTTTAATCCCAAAAGAATTTAAACAAAGTGTGCTCAAAGATTAAATTTCATTAGCTCAACCTTATGATATCAGTGAGTATATGGCATAGTGTTTAAGCACTCAGCTGCTGAGAGAGAGGTGGATGGTTCCAAACCACCTGCCAAAAGGGAGAAAGGAAGATTCTACTGAAGATTATCCAAAAATGACTGGAACAACACATCAGCAGAGAACTGCCAGAAGTCCAGGCTGGGTTTAGAAGGGGTCGTGGTACTAGGGATATTGTAGCTAATGCTGATTATAGAGCCAAGCAGACTAAAGCTGTGAACAATCTTGAATTCTTCCCTGTGCTTTGACTTCTCTGTCCTCCAGTGCAATATTCAGAGTTTCTTCTGACATCCATTTTGGTCTTTTCTTCCTCTTCTGTCTTTCTAATGAATGTTTGCACTCTTCTTGGATGATACCCTTGATATCCTTCCACAACTCATCTGGTCTTTGTTCATTCATGTTCAAGTCTTCAAACCTGTTCCTGAGATGGTTCTGAAATTCAGGTGGGATAGACTTAAAGTCATATTTTGATTCCCGTGGATTCGGTTTAATTTTCCTCAGCTTCAGCTTGAACTTGCATATGAGTAGTTGGTGTTCTATTCCACAATCAGCTCAGGGCCTAGTTTTCACAGTTGATATTGAACTTCTCCAGCCGTTCCTTCCAGAGATGTAATCTACCTGAATCCTATGCATATCATCAGGTGAAATCCATGTGTATAACCCGCATTTATGTCTTTTAAAAAAATGTGTTTGCAATGAATAAGTCATCGATTGTGCAAAATTCAATCATTCTATCTCCAGCTCCATTTCTGTCTCCAAGTCCATGTTTTCCAACTACTGATTCTTCTCTGTTCCCAACTTTTGCATTCCAGTCACCCATTATTATCAATACATCTTTATTGCATGTTCAATTGATCTCCAACTGTAAAAGCTGGTAGAAATCATCTATTTCTTCTTCTTTGCCTCTGGTTGTTGGTGCATATATCTGAACGATAGTGGTATTCACTGGACTTCCTTGTATGAGTATGGATATTATCCTGTCACTTACAATATTGTACTTCAAGATGGATCTAGAAATGGCTTTTCTAACTATGAAAGCAACCCCATTTTTCCTCACTTTTTCATCTCTGGAGTAGTATATCATAGGATCATTAGATTCAAAATGCCCCATGCTGGTCCATCTCATCTCATCTCATCTCACCAATGCCTAGTATGTCAATATTTGTGCGTTCCAGGGAAGTAGCTAAAGATAAAATCAACTCCATGAGAATGGTCTGGTTTGGGGTTTGGCATACACATGAGACAAGCTTTGTTTTTCAAGAAATAAGAAAGAAAAGAACACAACTTTTTGTCTTTATTATAGTCTACTCCTTCCAAAAGAAAAACTATTTTAACCCAAAAGGATATTTTGCTCTTCCTATTTATCCAAAAATAATTCAATTATAAAATAGATTTTTAAAAAGTCATCATTAAGTTGACAGCACTATGTTTTCCTTCTTGTGTCTGCGTCAGGGGCCATCAGGAAAAGAGACACTATAAATATTTGAATAGGAAAATTAGGTGTAACATATTGAATTTCTGTTAAAAATTTTTCTTTTTTAATTAGAGATGTGGTTAGGAGTCATTTAGCTATTCTGACTCATATCAGCTTAATGATGACTAATAGAACAAAATACTCTCTGCTTCTGTGCCAACCTCACAATATCTACCGAATCTAACGCCATTTTTTAAGCCACTCTGCTTTTGTAATTGTTGTTGTTGTTGTTATGTGCCCTTGAGTCATTTGCAACTCATAGCGACCCTATTCACAACAGCCCTAAACCCTGCTCTATCCTGCGCCA
>NW_006399784.1:13785515-13791613 GCF_000299155.1 Elephantulus edwardii
TATTTTTTTTTAAAAAAAATTTAATTAATTTTAATGAAAGTTTACAGAGACTTAGGGTTTCCAGTCATTCATTGTTACACATTTCTCCCTACCCACCCAGTCACCCCAATCCACTTTTATCCTTGAAAAGAAAGAAAAACTCTTTCATTGTTATGCAATACCATCCCAAGTCCACTCCACTATGCAGCCTTCACTCTAGACTCCTGTAATGACAAGAATACTAATTCATATATCGCTTTTCAACAGTTCTCTCCATCATCTATTTCAATGCAATATACATCATTCCTGCTCTCCTTTTCTGTCTTCCCTCAATCCTGATGTCAGTTCCATCTTACAACAGTGGTCCTATGCAATATTTGTCCTTTTGTGACTGATATAGTTAATTCAGCATAATGTTCTCTAGGGTCATCCATTTTGTATAATATTTAATGAGTTCCTTGTTTTTCAGTGCTGCAGAGTATTCCATTGTATGAATATAGCAGAGCTTCCCTATCCATTCATTCGTTGATGGGGATTTGGGTTGTTTCCAGCTCTTTACAATTGCGAGCAAAAGTGCAATGATCATGGAGTGCATATATCTGCTTGGGTAACAGTTACAGTTTCTTCAGGGTAAATTGCCAGTGGTGGAATTACTGGGTCAAATGGTATTTCTATTTGCAACTTTTTGAGAAAGTGCCATACTGCCTTCCATAGTGGTTGCACCATTTTACACTCCCACCAATAGTGAATAAATGTTCCAGTTTCTCCACATCTCGCCAGCATTTGATGTTTGCTGTTCTAATACATTTTGCTATTCCTACTGGGGTGAGATATCTCACAATTATTTGTTGGATGATATTCTTAATATTTTCCACTGTTCATCTGGTCTTCGCTCATTAGTGTCCAAAGCCTCAAACCTCTTCCTGAGATGGTTTTGAAATTCAGGTGGGATAGACTCAAGGTCAAATTTTGATTCCCATAGATTTGATTTTCCTCAGCTTGAGCTTGAACTTTCATATGAGTAGTTAGTTATCTGTTCCGCAATCTGTACCTGGCCTAGTTTTCACAGCTGATAGTGAGCTTCTCCAGTTCTTCTTTCCACAGATGTAACCTATCTGATTCATATGCTTACTATTAGGTGAAATTCATGTGTATATCCTGTGTTTATTTCTTATAAAATGTATATTCAATGAGTAAGTCATTGATCATGCAAAATTCTATCATTCTAACTTTAGTTTCATTTCTGTCACCTCTGCTCCCAACTTTTGAATTTCAGTCACTCATTATTATTTATGCATCTTGATTGCATGTTTGATCAATCTCTGACTACAAAAATTGGTAGAAATCTTCTATTTACTCCTCTTTGGCTCTGATTGTTGGTGCATATCTTTGAATGATGGTGCTATTCACTGGACTTCCTTCTATGCATATGAATATTATCTAGTCACTCACAATATTGTATTTCAAAACAGATCTAGAAATGACTTTTTTAAAACTAGGAAAACAACCCCATTTTTCCTAATCTTTTCTTCTCTAGCATAGTAGATCATATGATTGTCTGACTATAAACGCCCCATGCCAGTCACTTACATTTTGCCAATATCTAGTATGTCAATATTTATGCATTCAATTTCTTTGTTAACAATATCCCATTTTCCTATGTTCATGGTCTCACATACCATGTTCCAATCACTAGTGTCTGCTTACAGCTGTTCCTTCTTTTATGGGTTTCCATACTTGAGGGCTCAGCTTCAGCTATCATAGCTACTAGGCTAAGTGCGCTCTATTGTGCATAGGGCTTTCGAAGGTCTGCTATTTCAGAAGTGGATGGCCAATAGGGAAAATATCTTATCTCAAATGATACAATACAACTTCAACAGTGCATCTATTTTGTTAAAAAAAAAGAAATTTCCACTGAATAAAACACAGATCACTAGATAATACATTCTTTTTAACATCCTTGCATTCTCACTTGAAAATACACAATTTGATGGGTGGAGGGAGGGATGTGTAAATGAAAGGGGAAAGATCAGATGTGAAAAACAATGTATAAAAATATTATGAACTTTGTATGTAAACCAATATAATTTAAAAAAAAAAAGAAAATAGAAATACCACTTGACCCAGCAATTCCTCTACTGGGAACATACCCTAAAGAAACCATAACTGCTACCCAGACAGATATATGCACATCCATGTTTATTATGTCTTTGTTCACAATAGCAAAGAGTTGGAAACAACCTAAGTGCCCATTAACAAACGAATGGTTGGAGAGTCTCTGGTATATTCACACAATGGAATATTATGCTGCATTGAAAAACAAAGAACTCATGCAATTTTATTCAAAATGGGTGACCCTGGAGGACATTATGCTGAGTGAAATATCTCAGTCACAAATGCATAGTGCCACTGTTGTAGAACGGGACTGACATCAGAGTTAGGGTAAGACTAGAAAAAAATAGAAGTTGTTGTTGTTGTTGTTGTTTTTATGTGCCGTTGAGTCATTTGTGACTCATAGCGACCCTATGTACAACAGCCCTAAACCGTGCTCTATCCCGTGCCAATGTCATTGTCTCTGACACACCCATATTGCAATTGAAACAGAGTCCAGAATGAAGGTTGTAAAGTGGAATCGTACTGGGGACGGGGAGTGAGGGTGTTGTATACCAGTGAAGAAAATTTTCTTTTACTTTTCAAAGAGAAGAGCGAACTGGGAGGAGGGGTGGACGGGGAAAAAAATGCAACAATGAATGAATGAATGGAAATCCAAAATCTCTGTAAACGTTCATTAAAATTAATAAAACAAAATTTTTTTAAGAAAAGAAAGAATAATTAAATGAATGAATGGAAATCCAAAATCTCTGTAAACGTTCATTAAAATTAATAAAACAAAATTTTTTTAAAAAAAGAAAGAATAATTAAAGATATTTAAACTTCAGAGGAGACCAATAACGCCAAACTGATGGTATTTTATTTTTATTTCTTTTAATAATGGAGGATTTTGCACACATCTTCACTGAATATGGAAATTGTTTTACTTTTAATCATGGTGAAAATATTGAAGCAAGAAAAACAGTGAGTGTGTCAGGACGAGGCTTAAAATTACTCTTCAATGTCAACCAGGTAAATGAAATATCTTCAGTTTATCCATAGATCAATTCAAATTAGGATAGAGTCTCAAAATAGTTCATCTAAATATTTTGCCTTATCAGATCTTTCTCATATAGTTAGATACTAGCTTAGTCATTCTTTGTTTGGACTATAAATTCATAAATACAGTTATTGATTTAGACATTAAAAAAGCCAACTTTAGAGGCATAATCCTGATTTTGTTAACTATACTATTGATGTTTATTGTTGCAACTTCAAGAAATGTCAAGACAAAATTAAGAAGCAAGAGATTTATAAGGTGGTGTGCATATTGTTAATTTAGATCTGTATCATTTTAAAAGATTTTCACAAAAATGAACTTCCATGAAAATAAAGAAATCTGTTTCAGAAAGAACCTTTATAAACACATTTGAAAAACCATAGAATATTATCTATAAAGATAATGAAATAAATAATTGTTACGTAAAAGATGTTGTTTAAATGAACTTTGCCAAAATTTAGTTTTTCTAAAGTAAATATCCTGAAAGGTTAAAATATTTGAGCCTGGGAAGAAGGTATTAAAATACGTAAGAAATGCAGTGATGTAAAGCTCCAAAGCCCAGTGTCCAAACACGGCAAAGCCAAACTGTTTCAGTACCACAGTGCAATAAAGCTTCTTACCTTCTGTCTTGCACAACTATTTTCCGTATTATTCATCTAGAAGTATTCTAATCCATTGTTGTGACTTTATGTATGAGCGTTCTTAAATGTTAATGAATTAAGTTTCCAAAATCACATAATTAATGACAAAAAATGTGAAATAAATCTATTCTCCAAGAATTCTACCAAACCATTTACACTTCAATCCAGTGGAGAAATCATTGACTATTTTCAAAGGATTTCTGTTGACGTGTACTCATGACTTGAGGAAACGTCATTAACAATCTGTGATATGCAGGTATTACCTGCTTCTTTAAGAAAACTAAAGTGGATTGAAGCACTTACATGTGGAGATTAAAGACTATAGACTTAACTAAGATGTATATCTCAACAAAAAGAAAATAAAAATCTTCATAATTGGACAAATAATTAATATCTCTTTAATTAAAGATTACTATATCTTTAATTAAAGAAAAGATCAGTGTTTTCAAGGGTTTTATCTTACTTTAATTGACAGTTTATATTCATGGAAGCAGCAACCAGCAGCCAAATGACATATTTCATTCAGATAACTTGCTACAAAATACCTCTTTAAAATATTAAAGAACAATGATGCCACTTTGAAGACTAAGATGTGCCCAACTCAAATGTTAATATTTTCAACTGCTTTATATGAAAGAACACTAGAAAGATACTTGTGTTTTATTAACCAAACAAAAGCATTTGATTATATGGATAATGAGAAATTACAGACAACATTGAGAAAAATTGGAATTCTTGGGCATCAATTTGATCATGAAAGGTGTATACAAAAAAAACAAAAAACCAAAAACCAAACAGTTCTTGAACAGAACAAGGGATACTGCATGGTTTAAAATAAAGGAAATGTGTATCAAAACTGAATTACTTATCCATACCCATTCAGTATGTTTGTTGTTGTGTTGTGGCTTGGAGTCAGAACTGACCCATAGCTGACCCTACAGTGGGTTTTCAGAGAAAGTAAATCACGTGGGAGGAGATTGTCACATCTTTTCCCATGGAGCAGCCTGGTGGATTTGAACCACGTGCTCTTGGGTTTGTTTCATAGTTCCTTAGTACCTGGACACCAGAGCTATACTGGGCTAACCATTCAAGCAACTGAACCATATGAAGAATAAAGTGGCATCAAGAATTAGAGGAAGACTACACAGCCATCTATGTTATGTAGATGGCACACAAAACTGCTTGCAGAAAATGAAGATAACTGAAGTACTTACTGAAAAATATCAAAGATTGCATCCTTCAGTATACATTGTATCTCAGCATCAAGAAAACAAAACCCTTCTCAACTGTACTAACAGACATGTCATAATAAGAGAAAACTGCATTAGCAGCACTGGAAAAACAAGAATAAACCATTCTAAATATAAGGTCCAATGTTTCAGAGGCTGTCAACATTATGGAGGGACATATGAGCAGAGTTGATGAGATGGAACACAGAATCAGTGAAATTGAAGACAAAATTGTCACCACTGATCTGCTAGAGCATAAAGCAGACTCAAAAAAGAAGGAAAAAGAAGAAAAACTAAGAATAATGTGGGACACCATCAAGAAAAATAACATGTGCATCATTGGAATCCCAGAAAAGGAAAAAGCAAGTAAAGGCATTGAAAAAGTTGTGGAAGAATTACTAGAGGAAAATTCCAGGCATAATGAAGAATGAGAAAATGTGCATTCAGGAAGCTCAGAGAACACCATCTAGATTAGACCCCAAAAGAAAAACATCAAGGCATATCATAGTTAAATTTGCCAGAACCAAAGATAAGGGGAGGATCCTGAAAGGAGCAAGGGAGAAACAAAGAGTAACCTATAAGGGAGAACAGATAAGATTAAATGCCGATTTCTCAGCAGAAACCATGCAGGCAAGAAGAGAGTGGAAGGACATATATCAAACACTCAAAGAACAAAACTGTCAACCAAGAATACTGTACCCAGCAAAATAATCCATCAAATATGAAGGACAGATCAAGATATTCCCAGAAAAGTAGAACCAAGGAGAGTTTGTAAAAACAAGACCAGCATTGCAGGAGAGACGCAGAGATGTCCTTTGTACAGACATACCACAGAAAGCTGCATGGTCCAAATTAACTAGCAACAACACAAAAAGAAATCAATACGATGACAACAATAAAACCTAGCCCCTTGCTCATGGATAGGAAGACTCAATGTTGTGAAAATGGCAATACTACCAAAGGCAATTTACACATTTAGTGCAATCCCAATACAAATGCCCATCCCATTCTTCAACGAGATGGAAAAGAAAATCTCCAGTTCAATATGAAATGGAAAGAAGCCCCGAATAAGCAAAGCACTCCTTAAGAATAGAAGAA
>NW_006399784.1:13792865-13794208 GCF_000299155.1 Elephantulus edwardii
AATTAAAACAACTATGAGATATCATCTCACCCCAGTCAAAATAGCAAAATTTAACAGAACAGCAAGCAACAAATGCTGGTGAGTTTGTGGAGAAACTCAAACCCTTATTCACTACTGGTGGGAGTGTAACCCCTGTGGAAAGTGTTATGACGCTTTCTCAAAAAGTTGCAAATAGAGATTCCATTTGACCCAGCAATTTCACTACTGGGAATATACCCCAAAGAGACCATAACTGACATTCAAGCAGATATATGCACACCCACGTTTATTGCAGCTTTGTTCACAATAGCAAGGAGTTGGAAACAACATAAGTGCCCATGTACAAACGAATGGATAGAGAAGCTGTGGTATATTCACATAATGGAATACTATGCTGCATTGAAAAACAAGGAATTCATGCAATATTATTCAAAATGGTTGACTCTGGAGAACATTATGCTGAGTGAAATATCCCAGTCACAAAAGGACAAATATTTCATAATGCCACTGTTGTAGAACGGGACTGACCTTGGGCTTGGGGAGAGACTGAGTAAGATTGGTTCAATAATGTGTATTGCACTGATACAGAGGAGGGAGAAAACTGTTTAAAAGAGGTATGTGATTAGGCATTTCTGTCATGACAGGAATCTAGAGCTATGGCTACATGGTGGTCTGAGGGGGAGCCTTGGGAGGGGAGAAATGTGCAACAATGAATGAATGGAAATCCAAATCCTCTGTAAATTTTTACTGAAATTAATAAGAAATTTAAATTTTAAAAAAGAATTAAGTTAGAGTAAGGATGGCAATGGATTTATGACTGCTCATGCTAATAACACTATGTCGTGGCATGGAGGAGGAATAGTGGAAATGTATCCACATTTACAATATTCCTCTTACCAAAATCATCTATGGAAAATAGGAACTGCATTGGAACATGTATCTCTGGATTGGAAATGATCATATTTTTAATATTTCTAGCCTCAAGCTTAAAAGATTATGATGTTCAAAATTATTTGTTATACATTTGTTTAAATTTTTCCCTCTTTTAACAACTGGGATCTAGAGGGAAGAGAAAAGACCAGAGAATTACCAAAATTATTGGAGCAGCTATTTCTGCCAGTTTAGGGCCTGTGTCAGGAAAAGGAAGTCTTACTAATAAACAGTTCCACCCAAAGGTAATAAAGGAGGTCAAAATTTCTTCCACTGTGGAAAGCTGGGCCACTTCAGTAGACAGTGTCACAGACGAGAGCCACAGATAGGCAAGGGAGTAGAGAGAAAGCTCCCACTCACTTGCTTTAAGTGTGGATCTGAAGGACACTTGGCCAAGGGTGGCCCATATCAGGTCCTCATGGCTGACAGGACTG
>NW_006399784.1:13794443-13796386 GCF_000299155.1 Elephantulus edwardii
ACTTCCAAGTTGTACAACGTGCCAGTGATAGATGGAATTTTCTCCAGGACTTAAGAACAATAAATTACATAGTTGAACCTCTACATCTTGTGGTTCCTAACCTTTATACTATAATAGACAAAGTGCTAGTCAGTAAGCCTTTTATTTTAAGAACTACCTTCCTTCTATAACCTGATTTGTGCCACTAGTAGAGCCTTGCTTTTTAATTTTTGACTCATGTACTTTTTGTTAGTTTTGTTAGTTAAATGTGTGTCTTCTAGGCTGCAACAGTTCCATGATACATCTTCAAGGATATGAACGTGTACAGCTAAGCACAATGGATAACAGTGCATCTAAATTCCAAAATCAATCTCCATAATAGTCTGTGTGTTTCCTATTGCCAAAGGGGCCCTTTTGAGTAGTGAGAGAAGATCTTCACCCTGAAACCTACAGCGTCTTTTTTCAGCAGGAAGTAACTAAGAGAATACGCCGTCCCCTTTTCCTTATGAATCAGGGTGAAATCTCTCTCATGGAGGAGTAATAGGGAATGGCAAAGGACACATTGACAAAAGAGGTTACTCAGAACTGGCTTTGACAAGCACTGTGGCATTGGACAATTAAAACAGACTTTCAAGAGGGGGGGAAAGAAGAACTGGGGAGGAGGGTAGAGAAAATAGTGCAACAATGAATGAATGAATTAATGAAAACCCAAAATCTCTGTAAATGTTCATTAAAAATAATAAAATTTAATAATGAATTTAAAAAACCAGAAAACTTATTATTTCATTTACTTGGATACACACTCATCACCTTATGGTAGCAACAGTCAAGAAATCTAAAAACATGTTAGATTGTGCAAATATGCTGTTAAGTATGTCTTTAAAGTGCTAAAGAGTAAAGCTATCATTTTCAAGATTAGGGTAACCCTTACCCAAGTCATGTTATTTTCAATTGCTTCTCATATATTTGTAAGTTGGACAAGAATGAGGAACACCAATAAAAAATTATTGATTTTGAATTATAATGTTAGTGAAGGATATCAACTGTCTATCTCATGAGCTTCCAGAAGAACAAACAAATCTATCTTGGAGAATGTGGAACTAGAGTTCTCCTTAAAGGTAGGCCTCATCTCACAAATTCAGTGTTTTGTTAAGGGGTGCCAATTCTTGGAAAAAGACATCATGCTTGCTAAAGTAGAGGGTCAGCAAACCTCGAAGACCCTCAGTGAGTTGGAATGACTCAATGACTGTATCAATGAGCTAAACATGGCAACTACTATGAGACAACTGTAAAACTGGGTAGTTGGGGGGTGTTTTTTGTTATGTTTGTTTGTTTTTTAGTTGTACGCAGGATTGCTGTAAATCAGAATCAACTCAGTGTCATATAACAACATATCCTATTCCTCCTTGAATGAATCTCATTCAAGATACTTTCCTTTAGACTTTAACTCATATACATTTCAAGGCATATGACCATACTCATATGTATGCTTATAAGTTTCATTAACACTTTAAAGGAGCTTGAATATTAGCCACATGACCATAAAAAAGACTATTATTTTAAACTAGTAGTTTACAGATATCAGAAGGAATTGGCTGACACAGAAGAATTTCATGAAATGACATATGAGCAAGAGCTTATGTTGATGAAAGAGGAAGTTCAAATTGCTCTGAAGGAATTGGTAAGAAACAAGGCTCCAGGAGTTGATGGCATACCAATTGACATATTTCAACAAACAGACGCTGGCCCGGATGTGCTAAGTTGTGCCAAGAAATTTAGAGAACAGGGAGCTGGCCCATTGACTGGAAAAGATTGATATTTGTTCCCATTCCAAAGAAAGGTGACCCAACAGAATGTGGAATTTATCGAACAATATCATTGACATCACATGCAAGCAAGATTCTGCTGAAAATTATCCAAAAACGTTTGGAACAATATGTCAACAGAGAACTGCCAGATGTGCA
>NW_006399784.1:13797437-13809365 GCF_000299155.1 Elephantulus edwardii
ATCGATTCTGTGACTGGAGCATTGGGAATAAGTGCATTTGAGATGGCTAGGTTGGCACAGGATAGAATAGCATTTAGAGCTCTTGTACATAGGGTCACTGTAAGTCGCAAGCGACTCAATGGCAAATAACAAAAACAACAACAACAACAACAAGTTTACAGATACTTTAAAAAGGAAATAAAAATCTTCCTGCTCAATGAATTACTTTGTAAATTAATAGTACTGAGAAATTTATTTAGAATTACTTGAAAGAAATAGACTACAATTACCCAATATACATAAGTTCCTGAGTTACAATTAGAATATAAAGTGGATTGACTAAATTCAGTATCTTGGATAGTTGACTCATTCACAAGAAAAGCTAGCATTCTTTCTTTTTGTAGCCTGAATTTAAAAATAACAAGAAAGTCTCCAAAATTTTAATGTTAAACTTCTTCATCTGACAGATCTATAAGAAGAGAGTTTTGGTGCTAAAAAAATACGGTTTTCAGTATTACGGGGAAAAGAACTTGATAATGATTTTGACAAAGAAAGATTTATTTTAAATAGAGTCAGAAATTTTGCTGCTAAAGAGAAATAGAGACAAATTATTTTCGAAAACAATGAAGCTAACAGCTCAGGTTATAAGTAAAAGGTAATAAAATAAAGAGTCAAGAAGAAGAAGATGATTAACAATCATGACATTCATCATATCAATCTAGGGTGAAAAGTGATCTATGAAATAATGTTGGGGATTTTATTTTCATAATGTTTATATGAAAAACAATGAAAGTCTAATGTTGAATAATCAATGTATGTGGAATTGATATAATCTATTTACAATGTGTAAAGCAATGCCTTTTTTTGGTTGCAGGAGGAATTCACCGATGACCCATCCCTTGGCTTTGTTGATGCAGGGATCATCTTTGTTATCCATTCACCAAAGAAGGTGCCACAGTTTGATGGTTTAGGTCTTTCTTCACCTGTGGGAACACACTCATGGGTGACTATCAGCCAAGTGAAGGTAAATATTCACAAGCCGTAGATTCTGAGAGAATTTTGGTGATGTGTGACCTTTGCTTGCCTGTTTTAGCCAACAAAGACCGAAGGGCAGAGGGAATGAGCATTTATTAAGTGTATCTTTAAAATTCCATAGGGCCTGAGGGAAATTTATGAATTAGTTAATTTATTAATGTTAACATTAACATTCTTTAAGTAGTACAGCAGTTTGTCTATTTGCTGTACTGAATGACTTGGAGTTTCTGTGATGCTGGACACTGTGCCTTAGTTGTGTCAAATATAATGGTTACACATTTTGGACAATGTTTGGAGGAGCTTCCCGATTGATTAAGGTTTGGAAGCAGGAGTGGCATCCACTTCTTAAACCAGATAGATACCTCTGGAAACTATATAAACTCCATATACTCTATCAACATGAAGAAATAATGTTAAATATAGAACAGCGTCAGGTCTTTTGTTCTTAGGGTCTCTATGAGTCATATTCGACCTGAGGCCACTTAACCATGGCTAAGTGAGACTGGTGTTATTATATTTTATTTTGGAGGAACATTCTTCTACTTTGTACATCACACTTTGCCACTTTGCTATACTGAGGTAATCTGGGTTTGCTGTGACGCTGAACCTTGTGCTATTGGGGTGTCAAATACCATAACGGTTTCCCAATGTGGACAGTGGTAGTTGGAGCTCTCAGTTGTAAAACAGGTTTGGAAGCAGGAGTGGTATCCTCTTCCTAAAACCAGATGCCTCTGGAAACTCTACGAACTTGGAGAAACGATGATAGTTCTAGAAAGTCACTAGGTCTTTTGTTCATGGAGTCACTATGAGTCGTGCTTGACTTGATGGCAATCAACAACAACATGTTGCTGTGAGGCATAGAGGAGCATCCAGACTAAGATAGACTAGAAAGAAAGCCCTTGCAATCTCCTTCTAAAAATCAGGTAGTGAAAACACTAAGGATCATAGTGATATAATCTCTTTGTGCATCAGGCTCACTGTGAGTTAGGGACTAGCAATGACAAAGCAAATTTAGAACACCACTGGAGATTCTAAATTTCAGGTTATTTTCTTTTACCTAAATACACTCTGATTAGAAGATTGATTTCACATATGCAATATAGTCGAAATCCAAGAAGCCTACCAAGTCTATGGACATTTTAAATTTCAGTAGAAATTACAACTGTCATTATATAGAGGAGAACTGTGGGTTGTCTCAGTTGTATTTCCTGGGATAGAGAAAAATAAAATTTAAAAAAGTAGGGACTGTGGAATCACACTGGTCTAACAGGTCCTTTTGCCAGCCAATGTCCTTAAATTGCTTCCTGAATTTCTACCATCTTTCATCCATATTGTTGCTGTTAGGTAAATTAGAATGGTAGCCACCCTATGAACCTTGCCCTAACCTGCACCATCATCAAGATCTTCACGACTAAGACTATTGTTGCAGTCATTGTGTCTATCTATTTTGTTGAATGTCTGCCTCTCCTCCTGTAAGGTTCTACTTCTCCAAGCATGGTATCTTTTTTTCAAGAACTGGCTACTCTTGACAACATGTCCCAAATATGTAAGACAATGTTTCTCTACCCTTTCCTCTAAAAAGCATCCTGGTAGCACTTCCTACCAAGACAGATTTATTTGTTCACTGACTGTACATAGAATGTTCCATTTATTTCAATAATACAATAGTCCAAAGGCATTTGTTCTTTGGTTTTCCTTTTTCATTGTCCAACTTTAAGAAGCAGAAAGAATTGAAAACCATGGTTTGGGTCAGAAGCACCTTGGGCCTTAAACTGATGGTTTTGGTTTTTAGCACTTTATTTTTTTATATTTTTTCCCTTTTAATTTCTTTTTAAAAAATATTTGTATTGATTTTCATATAACAAGTATGTTTCATTTATATTCATTATTTTATATAATCTTTCATTAAATTGTGTTTCATACAATCATTTATATGTGTTCTATTTTATATTTTTTAAATACTAGTTTATTTACAAAATTCAAATACATTGTTTTCCACACCACATTCTTCCCATTTCCCTCACCCCCCAATCAAACTGTGTGACCCTGTGATTAATCTTCCCAGTCTTACTCATCCTCTGCTTCCACCCTCCTCCCCGCTTTGGATCCTCACACTCATTCTACAATAACTGTTTTATACAGTACTTGTCCTTGTGGGACCAAGTTAGTTCACTCAGCATAATGCTCTCCAGTCTTTTGTATGTTAGTTAGTAATTTACAAAATCATTGCTCCTGTGTGCTGCATAGTATTCTATTGTGTTCCATAATTTCTCAATGCATTTGATTGTGGTTGGGCATTTGGCTGTTTCCATATTCTTGCAGTGGTGAATAATGCTACTATGAATATTGGTGTATAAGTCTCCATTTGTGCCTCAGTTTATATTTTCTTAGAGTATATTCCAAGCAGTGGCATAGCTGGGTCATATGTAATTTCTATGTTCAGCTTTTTGAATAAGTACCAAACTACCTTCCAAAGTGGTGATACCATTGTACAATCCTACCAACAATGTAGAAGAGTTCTCATCACTATCCTCTCCAACATTTATTACTTGCTTTCCTGTAAAACTTTGCCACTGCTACTGAAGTGAGATGATAGCTCATCATGGTTTTGATTTGCTAAGCATTTTTTCTCCATGTGTTCTAATATCTTCCTTTGTGAAAATTCCATATTTTTTGCCCATTTTGTAATTGGGTTATCAGTCTTTTTCTTGTAAGGCCTAGTAGTATTCTGTAAATTTTCCTTATGAGACTCTTATCTGAGATGGTATTGCCAAATATTTATTCCTAGTTGGTAGGTTTTCTTTTCACCCTGTTGGGAAAAGTTTTTGATGCACACAAGGATTTAATCTTTAGAAAGTCAGGGGTGGGGGTGGGGGGAGGGTCGGGTGTTGGTGAGCTCAGCAGGAGGGTTCCCAGTGGCTGCAGGAGGCCTAGGCTGCGGGTGACACCTGGGTGGCTCCTGCCGCTGCCCCGCCTGCTGCAAGAGGGCAATCTTGGGAGCCGGGTTTGTCTCTTCACTGGACTATGAGCTGCTTGGAAGAAGGATTCGCGTCTTACTCATCTTTATATTCCCAGGTCTGGCACAACTCTTGGTACATAGTTTAAGCAGACTTTTGGGACATGGCCACTGCTTCACCAAGGTCTGATACTAGTAATAACCACAGTGGAAGGTTACAGTTACAGATAATTGTTTCTAGTGCCAAACTAAAAAGGAAAAAGAACTGGTTTGGAATAGCAATATATACAGAAGTAGCTGTAGATGGAGAAATTAAGAAAACAGCAAAATCTAGCAGTTCTTCAAATCCAAAATGGGACGAATGGCTAACTATAAATGTAACCCCACAGACTACCATGGAATTCCGAGTGTGGAGTCACCATACTTTAAAAGTAGATGCTATGTTTGGAAGAGCAACTGTGGATTTGAAACAAGCTCTCTTAGTACACATAGAAAGCTGGAAAGAGTAAAAGAACAATTAAAACTATCCTTGGAAAACAAGAATGGTATTGTGCAGACTGGAGAATTAACAGTTGTGCTTGACGGATTGGTGGTTGAACCAGAAAACCTAACCAACAGCAGAAATACAGCAAAATGGTGATGCCTTACATGAAAATTAAGAGTCTTCAGCAAGGACAACTACCAGGTCGGCTGTTGAAGGTACTAATGGAATAGATGATCATGTACCTGCTGAAACTCTAGCCCAGAATTCCTGCTGTTCATAGGTAGTTAATGGAGAAGACACACCTTTATCTCCATCTCAGGTTGCTGCCAGACTCCAAAACACACAAGCTCCAAAGCCACTTGCATCTGAGCCTGCCAATGGCAGTGTTAATGGAGAATCATCCTCATCTGCACCAATGTATGATCAATGCACCGTGAGGACTGCAATAGTGTCTGAAGAAACCACTATGTCTTCAGATTGCACTAGTACTACTGTTGAAGACCCGTTAGTTCAAGAAATACCAACTTCCTCAGAAAATAATGAATGTATATTCCTTCTACAAGTGCAGCATTGGAATCTGAAGCTAGAAGTACCTTAGACCCTGTGACCTCTACTTCTGGAAGTGGAAATGGTTCTGCTTTTGAAGCAGTCTGATGGCTCTGAGGAACCTTTACAGCAACAGTCTGGAAACACCAACACAGAAAGTCTACCCTCAGGGTGGGAGCAGAGAAAAGATCCTCATGGTAGAACCTATTATGTGGATCATAACACCCGAACGGCCACGTGGGAGCCACCACAGCCTTTACCTCCAGGTTGGGAGAGGAGAGTTGATGATCCTGAAAGAGTTTATTATACGTATCATAACACTAGAACAACATCATGGCAGCGGCCGACCATGGAGTCTGTCTGTAACTTTGAACAGCGGCAGTTGCAGTGGAAACAATTGCAGGGAGCTATGCAACAGTTCAACCAACAATACCTCTATTCGGTTTCTATGTTAGCTGCGGAAAATGAACCATATGGGCCTTTGTCACGAGGTTGGGGGGAAAAGGGTAGATTCAACGGACAGGGTTTACTTTGTGGATCATAATACAAAAACAACCCAGTGGGAAGACCCAAGAACTCAAGGCCCACAGAATGAAGAACCCCTGCCAGAAGGCTGGGAAATCAGATACACAAGAGAAGGTGTTCGATACTTTGTCGATCATAATACGAGAACAACAGCCTTTAAAGACCCTCAGAATGGGAAGTCATCTGTGACTAAAGGTGGTCCACAAATTGCATATGAATGCAGCTTTAGGTGGAAACTTGTTCATTTCCATTATTTGTGCCAGTAAGGGCCGAACTCATTCAGCATTTCTTAAGCTCAAGGAGCTGAAGAACAAATTCAAACCTCGAGTTGCTACAATCAAGGATGCTTTGGGCAGAATGTTAAATGATCCAGGAGGTATCAAAAGAAGATGGAAGGAATATACAGAGTCATTGTATAGAAAGGAATTGGCAGATACAGAAGAATTTAATGAAATAATATTTGAGCAAGAGCCTATGGTGAGGAAAGAAGAAGTTCAAGCTGCTTTGAAAGAAATAGCAAAAAATAAGGCCCCAGGAATAGATGGTATACCAATTGACATATTTCAGCTACCAGATGCTGCCCTGGATGTGCTCACCAAGTTGTGCCAAGAAATCTGGAGAACAACCACTTGGCCAACTGACTGGAAGAGATCTATATTTGTTCCCATTCCAAAGAAGGGTGACCCAACTGAGTGTGGAAACTACAAAACAATAGCATTGATTTCACATGCAAGCAAGATTCTACTGAAGATTATCCAAAAACGACTGGAACAGTACATTAGCAGAGAACTGCCAGAAGTCCAGGCTGGGTTTAGAAGGGGTCGTGGTACTAGGGATATTGTAGCCAATGTTAGATGGATCTTGGCTGAAAGCAGAGAGTACCAGAAGAATGTCTATCTGTGTTTCATTGATTATGCAAAGGCATTTGACTGCGTGGATCATAACAAACTGTGGCTGACTCTGAGAAGAATGGAAATCCCAGAACATTTAATCGTGCTAATGCGGAACCTATACTTGGACCAGGAGGCAGTCATCAGAACAGAGCAGGGCAACACTGAATGGTTCAAAATTGGGAAAGGTGTGCGCCAGGGATGTGTCCTATCTCTATACCGTTTCAACCTGTATGCAGAGCAGATTGTCTGAGAGGCTGGGCTCTATGAGGAGAATTGTGGCATCAGGATTGGTGGAAGATCTATCAACAGTCTGCGTTATGCAGATGACACAACCTTGCTCGCTGAAACTGAGGAGGACCTCATGCACTTACTGCAGAGGGTCAAGGACTGCAGCCTTCAATATGGTCTGAGGCTCAATGTCAAGAAGACAAAGATTCTCGCCGCTGGACAAATTAGTAGCATCAGGATGGATGGCAAAGAGATTGAGATTGTTCACAGCTTCAGTTTGCTCGGCTCCACAGTCAACACTTTTGGCACCAGCAGCTAGGAAATCAAAAAACGTATCACGATGGGAAAATCTGCTGTTAGGGACCTCTCAAGTACTCAAGAGAAACCGTGTCTCTTTGGAGACAAAGGTGAGCCTGATACAGGCCATGGTCTTTCCAATTACTTGTTATCCATCAGAGAGCTGGACAATGACTAGGGAGGACGGAAGGAGAATTGACGCCTTTGAGCTGCGGTGCTGGAGAAGAGTATTGAATGTACCATGGACTGCCAAGAAAACAAACAGATTTATCCTAGAGAGGGTTAAACCAGGCTACTCCTTGGAGGCAAGGAATCTGGGGCTTCATCTGACATACTTTGGACATGTTGCAAGGAGAGACAGGTCTTGCTGGGTAGAGTAGAGGGACAGCTCAGGAGGGGAAGACCCTCAATGAGGTGGATTGATTCAGTGACTGGGGTAATCTGGATGGGTCTGTCAGAGGCAATGAGATTGGCACAGGATAGAGCAGGGTTTAGGGCTGTTATACATAGGGTTGCTATGAGTCGCAAATGACTCGACGGCACATAACAACAACAACAACAATGTATATAAGCTGTTGATTCTGTACAGTGAATTTTCTGAACCTCTCAAAGTATAAATGTTTTTCGTTCTTTCACAGAAATAGGCAAACAGTTCATTTTTCTACTTTATTTATTGTTTCCTTGAAGTGACTGATCAGGAAAAAGTTCATCCTTAAATTTTGAAGCAAGCAAGACTTTATTAAAAAGTAATAAGTATATATCTATAATGGCTCTAGTTTTATAGAGCCGAGTGTATGAAACATGACAGCCATTCAGTCAGAAAGACCTGGATACGCTTTACTTTATTTCTGTTAGCCAGGGAAAGGTGTAAATTGCTTCCCATTGTCTGTCCTCCCTTATGCAACATCTCTTAAGAGTGTTTAGTTGCATGGTTGTTCAGGAAGGTATTATGGGCTTAGACCAAATCTTACTTTAAATATATTACGAAATGCTGCTGTCTTTTCTGAAAACAGGTGCTTTAACCTGTCAATTTGTTTTAAATAAATACAGTAGTTGAAAATCTTCCCTCTTTGCTATATTAGTAATACAGTCAAAGTAATAAATGAAACCATAACTTACATAAAAAGTCATCTATTAGAACTGATACCCTTTAGTTCATTGTAGAGAATGGGAAAGAAGACCTTGGGAAGCATAGAGATTTGTTTACATGTTATTTTGGGATGTTAGGTATTTGTAGAATTGAAAAAAAAAAAAGAATCAGGCACTCTGTACTTGGTTTTAAATCTGTGGTGTTCTTCACATTTAACTCATATAAATTGATGCAATTTATATATAAGAACTTCTTTAAAAAGTCTCATTCATCAATTGTATCCTCTTCAGATTGTGTTATTTCTGGCTGTATTTGACAGTCTTTATACTGTAGACTAGGCCTTCTAAGCTTGATCCTGGTTTGTCTCTTATGAACTTTCTGATTTGAGGCTTTACTCCCAGGTCTCTGATCCACTTTGAGTTGATTTTTATCTATGGTGTGAGATGTGGATCCTGTTTCAGCTTTTTGCAGGTGGAAGTCCAATTTTACCAGCATCATATGTTGAAGAGGTTGTCATTTCCCCATTTTAAAGAGGTTCTCAACAACAGATTTACAAAATACAACATATCTTTAGATTTTTTGACTTTTTCTACCACGGTGTAGATTGTATACCATCAGTTGTGAAGATTTATATTTTCCTGAGGTTTAAGAATGAATCCATATTGAAAGCTGCAGCCTTTCATCTTTTTCAGTAAATACTAAACCTAAACTCTCTGCAAGCAAAGTGGTGTCATCTGTGTAACATTAACTGTTGATGAATTTTCCTCCAAACTTGATGTCATGTTCTTCTTCATATGGTTCAGCTTCTCGAATGATTTGCTCAGTATACAGGTTGAATAGGTATGGAGAAAGGATACAGCCCTAGTTTAAAACCATACGCACTCTCAAACTCATTGCCCTTGAGTTGGAGCTTACTCATAGCTCATTTCCCAACAGGTTGTGGAGGCTATAAATCATCTGAGAGAAGATTGCTCATCTTTCAGCCATGGAGCCACTGATAGATTCAAATCAGTAGAGAGGCACCACTTTTGGACTAACAACAAAACTCCCTGGGAATTAGGCTGCCAAAGATTCTATAAAGTCAGTCAGTATCCTCTCATTTTGTTCAAACAATTGTGTCTTGGTCTATGTATACATTTCATATGAACATGATTAAGTGTTCAATGATTTCATTCTTTTCAATGTTATCCATAATTCATTTTGGGCCTCATATTCACACGCCTTTTTTCAGTCAACAAAACATAACTAAACTTTTTTTTTTATTAATCTCTGTTTTCAACCAAGATCCATCTGACAACAGCAATGATATCTCTTGCTCTATGTCATCTTCTGAATACAGGATAAATTTTCCAACAGTAGCTTTCAATGTACTACACAGTGGCTTTTCAAAATCATGAGCAAAATTTTGCATGTTATATTAATAATATTGTTTGGTATTTTCCACATTCATATTTTTGCATCATACTTTTTTTTTTGCATGGGAACAAATATAAATATCTTCCAGTGAGTTAGTTGGACAGTTGTCTTCCAAATCGCTTGGAGCAGTCTAGTGATTCTTAAGATCTTATGTTTTGTCAGTGCCTTTCAATTAATCTTGAACATCTTCTTTTGTTATCATTGACTCTTGATCATGTGTCATTCACCAATTCTTAAGATTCTTTTCATTTTCTTCATATTCTTTCTGCATTCAATATTTTCATAAAAATCTTTCAGTTACTACATCTCGAAAGTTGAGTTTGTTCTTCAGTACTTACAGTTTAAAAATACTGCATGTGTTCATTCTTTTTTATTTTCTAACTCCAAATCTTTGTACATTTTATTAAAGGTGTTAGTTTTGCTTCTCTATTTGCCCTTTGAAATCTTTGGTTCAGTATTTCTTTTCTTTGTTTTGGCATCTCTATGTTCCAGTGAAAGTTCAGCTATTTTACTATAACATTTCTTCCCTTTTGTTTTTTTTTTTCCAGCTTCCTTGTATCTTTACTGTTCTTCCCTTTTGTTTTTACTTCTCTATATGCTGGTGTAAATTTCAGGGAATCTACTGATACCTGTTTTGTCCGTTGTTTCCCCCCCTGTCTTTTCGATTACCTTTTCTTTCTTCATTGGTGATATTCTTAACATCGTCCTGCAATCCATCTGATCTTCAGCCATTAGTGTCCAAAGCATCAAGTCTGTTCTTGAGAAGCTTTTCAAAATCAGTTGGGATAGGTTGAAGGTTGTATTCTGGTTTTTGAGAATTTATTTTCATTTTTTTCAGCTTCAGTTTAAACTGGTACATGAGTAACTGATGGCCTATTTCACAGTTTTCTGCCAGCCTGGTTTTGACTTCTCATATTGAGCTTATCCATCATCTCTTTCTTCGATGTAGTCAATATGATTCTTGATTAGGTGAAGTCCATGTGTATAGTTTTCCTCTTATATGTTTAAAAAGTTATTTTCATTGAATAAATCCTTTCCTGTGCAAACTTTCTGTCATTTGTTCTCCAGTAAGTATCATTTCTATCACCAATTACAATTTTCCAATGACATGTCCTTCTTCTTTGTTTCTAACTTTTCATTCAAGACATCAATTACTAGATATACATTTTTAATGCATATTCAATCAATTTCATACTGCAAAAATCAGTAAAAATCCTCAATTTCTCTATCTTTGCTTTAATGGTATATATATATATATACACACACACACATATATATATATATATACATATATATATAAAGAGTTGTATTAACAGGTTTTTCTTGTGTGCTTATGTACAGTACGTTATCACTCAGAGGATTGTACTCCAGAATGTATTTTGAATGTTCTTTTTTTAAGGTAAATGGGACATCATTCCACTTCAATTTCTCACTCCCGTTGTAGTGAATCATATTCTGATTCTAAATGGCCAATACAAGTCCACCTCAGCTCACTAATGCCTAGGATATTGATCTTTATGGGTTCCATTTAATTCTTGATGACTTCCAATTTTTCTAGATTGATACCTTATATATTCCACCTTTTCACTATTAATGGTATTTGTGGCCCTTTCTCTTCAATTTATGAGTTGGTCAACTATAAAAAGTAATCAAGGAACTAAGATAGAAAAGCAAAATTGAGCAGAAGTCTTTCGTTTTTCTCTTGGGGTGGAAATGGATTAATTGTTCAGATCTTTATCCAGATATTTCATTGATATTATCTTAAGACAGTTCACCAGGAATATCCTTGGGGAGAATGCAATCCTAACATCAAGTTGCAGAATTTTTGTAGCTACAGCACATCTGGTTGTTTGAAGGAATGCAAAGCACGACACATAGAAGAGCAATGTGGATGCTTGCCTTTCCTGCTGCCTGGTAAATATAGAATATGTTCATTTTTATTCATTTTCATTTACTCTGATCAAAATATAGGAAATCAACATACATTTATGTTATACTCCATTAAGACACAATTATAAGCTGGAAAAGTACTTATTTGCCTAATACAACTTCAAGTTACAGATAATATCAGAAATTTCTGGAACAGAAAATCATGTTATCAGTGACAATTTGTTAATATTCAATTATGAAGTCTGAAATTTGTCACTTCCAGAAATTAAAAAAAAAAAAGCCCAGCGAATCAAAATTTCTCAATTTGGAATAAAAATTAGATCATCTGTATAAGTGTCGGGAGATAGATGTGAAGGGAGTGGGTAGAAGTGGATGGGTATCCTGGTGGATGGTGGAGCAGGGAAATAAGTGAGTAAAGACACAAGTGCCAAAGGCAGGGACAACACTGACACTAATGGTTAACTCCACAATAAGGGATATACCTTTCACTCTTTCTACAAAATGGTGGTCTGTTTGATACTTTTCTAAATCTGAACATTCAGATTAAGACAGACTAGGAAGAAGGATTGGCCATCCACTTCTGAAATAG
>NW_006399784.1:13811922-13818257 GCF_000299155.1 Elephantulus edwardii
AGTATTGAGGGTACCATGGACTGCTAGGAAAACAAACAGATTCATCCTGGAAAGGGTTAAACCAGGTGGCTCCTTGGAAGCAAGGATTCTGAGGCTCCATCTAACATACTTTGGACATGTTGTGCGGAGAGACAGTTCCTTGGAGAAGAACATCATGCTTGGGAGGGTGGAGGGACAGCTCAGGAGGGGAAGACCCTCTATGAGGTGAATTGATTCAGTTACTGGGTTAATTGGGATGGAAGTGTCAGAGCCTGTGCGATTGGCACAGGACAGAGCAGAGTTTAGGGCTGTTGTACCCTGGGTCGCTATGCTTCGCAAGCGACTCGACAGCACATAGCAACAACAAGAACAACATATAAGTGTAATCAACCCAAACTATTTCACTATTGGGAAACTCTTCCCTCTTGGCTGGAAAAGTAACTTAGGTCCTTTCTAAATGCAATTTAAAGTTTTCCAGAATCACAGATATCCGAGGTGAGTATTTGATGGGACAAGAAAGTAGGATAGATAAGACTGGACTCTTGTCCCATTTCTGCATCTTCTACATTTATCACGTCCATGACATTGAGCATGCTATGCTGCCCTTGTTTTCAAATAGAGTAAATGTCTAGCAGAGAATTGATTCCTATTTTTTTTACATTTTGCTAGTCATCTATAAACTAGTGTTTTTCATATCTAGTTCTGTTTCAGTTTTGCCACGATTTAATTAGGAGGGGAATCTCCTCCCTTGTGATTAACTGCCTCTAAAAATGAACTGAAGGGTCGGCTATGGGTCAGGTTAGACTCAATGGTACTCAACAAAAACATTTATAAGCCCTAGATTAAATCATCTTTGGCATGTTGTGACTTTCCTATTTATCTCAACTCTACAGCTGGTGATTAGCAAATACTATAGCATAGGATAGAACAGAATGCCTGACTCCAACCCACTCCTAGAAAGTAGGACTTGTATATTCCTACTGAGAACATGTACAGAAATGAAAAGGAAGAAGAATATGAAAGGCATCCAAAATATCTTGAAGGTGTCCTAAAAATGGGATCCAATGTATCTTTTCATTAAGTGTTCTTCTGTTTTTATGATTTTCTTTCAAAAGTGCTAGTTTGTGTAGGTAGGTAAAGAGGTAAGAAAGATATGTTTATCAGTATGTTTCTTTTTTAGAAGATTAAAGTGTCTCTATAATACATTCATTGTTTGTTTTTGTTTGTTTTTGTTACATTCATTGTTTTTAAGGAAATGGGATAGAGTGTGACCTACAAAAGTTTTACAACTGTGTTTCTCCTGTACTTGGTAAGTAATTTAATACTTATTTTTAAATTTTTTTCAGTATTTTTATAACGGTATCTAAGAATAATAAGATTAAATCATATTCCATATAACCTGTTGTTAAGTGCCATCAAGTCGAGCACAACTCCTAGTGACAGTATGAACAAAAGACCTGAACACTGGTTCTATAGCTATCATCATTCCTCCAAGTTTATAGAGTTTCCATAGGCATGTGGTTTAGGAAGTGGATGCCACTCCTGCTTCCAAACCTGAATCAATCTGGAAGCTCCACCAGACACTGTTCACCGTGGGTAACCATTATGGCATTTGACACACTAGTGGCACAGCACTCAGCATCACAGCAACCGCAAGTTACTTCAGTACAGCAAATTGATAGACCAGTGCTGTACCACTTCATCCAGGGGAGCTCTGGTGGCCTAGTGGAAAAAAGCTGCACTGAAATCCCAGAGGTGCATGGTTCAAATCCACCAGATGCTGTGCTGGAGAAGGAGGGGCAATCTCCTCCTATACTAGTCAAATCCAATTTGACGGTACACACACAAAAAAATAATAAAATTAAAAAATATTAAAAAAATATTCATCCCAAACACAACACCAGGCCCCAGGGCCCTTCCACCTTTTAAATACAAGGTCAGTCCACCAGGTCCTTGTTGGCTGTAATCTGAGAGACTTCCAGCCCACAGTTCATTGTTAGCTAAATCCAACAAATCCAATCAGCTCACACCTGATTGTGAACAGAAAAAAAAAAAACAAAAAAACACCACCTAACCAAATAGCCCACACCCAACCCTCACGGAGACAAGAGAAACCATCTTCCAGAATCCAACCACTTAGCTAACTAAACACACACACACACACACACACACACACACACACACACACACACAGAGTTATTTGCTGTTACCAAGTTGAGTACAACCTTATGAACAACAGATCTGACACTGTCCTACCCTGTGCCATCCTCACACTGTTTGACATACTCAGGTCCCTAACAGCAATCACTGTGTCAGTCCATCTGGTTGAGGATTCAGTACTCTTCTCTAACACCACAATTCAAAGACATTAGTTCTTTTTCTGTCATCCTTATTCACTGTTCAATATAGATTGCATCTCAAAATCAAGAAAACAAAAATCCTCACCATTGGACCGATAGGCAACATAATGATAGATGGGGAAAAGATTGAAACTGTCAACTACTTCATCTTACTTGGATCCACAATCATTACACTTGGGACCAGCAGTCGGGAGATTAGGAGACATACATAATACATTGGGAAAGTCTGCAATTGGGGATCTCTCCAAATTATGGAGGAGCAATGTTAGTTTGAGGACTAAGATACACCTAATTCAGGCCATGTCTAGTGTAATTTGCTTTCATTTCCATTAGTTTGTTATGTAATGTCTCAGCAGCAGGGAGCATCTTCATGTGACAAAGTAAAACTGCACCAAGTCATATCCCACAGAACTGAGTTCAAACAATCAACCTTTAGATTAGTACCTGAGAAGTCTACTAAATTATCCTAAAATTAAAAGAATAGCTTTTATAGCCCTAGATAGAGACTAACAAGCAAATAAGAACAAATAAAACAAACCATAAGTTCAAGACACAGCATAACCAAGTAATAGTAAAAGCTTTCAATTTTTTATATCTAAATAACAGACGTTTTTTTCTATTTTTAAAAAAGTTAATAATAAAAATAATATTGTTTTCTTATGATACCAAGTAAAACATTTTTGTGAAAACTGTAGACTGCAGCTACAAAAAACTATTAAAATTTAATAAATATTACAGTACTCTAAAAATTAATCTTTAATTTAGGTGACCATCCCTTTAGACATTCATTTTTAATAAATATATTACGTTTTTTATTTTAAATTTTTATTTCAGTAAAGTTTTTACAAATCATTGGTTTTTCATGCAATCATTCACTGACATTTTGTTTTATAACAATTACTGTTGATAAATGCAATTAATTAATGATAGCGTTTCATTAACCCCTTATGAAATATTACCCTTCTGTTCACATAATTTATCTGTTTTATTAATTTTTACTACTCTATTCCTACCTTTCTATTCCACCAGGATTGATTTTGTTTGTAAACATTTCTTTAGCATTTTATGAAAGTGGTCTTATACCGTAATTATTCTTTTGTGACTCACTTGAGTCACTCAGAAAAATCTGTTTTAGATTTATCTATGTTACTATCCTTTTTAGTAGTGTATAATACTCTATAATGCTTTAAATATAATTCTTAAATATATCATAAATATAATTCTTTAACATTTATCCATTAACAGACACATGGATTTTTTTTACAACACTTTACTGTTTTAAACAGTGTGTATGTTGTGTCTTCGATCTTATTTCCTTGTTATATACTTAATAACTGGATTGTTGTCATTGATTGCCATTGTGTTGAGCATGACTCATTGTGACCCTGTAAACAAAAGGCCTGAAGCCTTTCTATAAAGATCCTCATTCATCAAAGTTCATAGGGTTTCCTGAGGCATGTTGTTTAGGAAGTGAATGCCATTTCTGCTTCCAAGTAACTGGATTACTGAATCATGAAATTTCTTTACATAGTAGTTGTACCATTTTACTTTCTAATCATCATTATATGAGAGTTCTAATCTCTTCCATTTAAACACTTTTTTGGAGCCTTTTTCAATTAGTATTTTTAATTGAGATTTTAATGAAAGTTTACAGAGAACTTGCAGTATTTGTCCTTTAGTGACTGAGCTATTTCACTCAGCATAATGTCCTCCAGGGTTACCCATTTTGCATATATTATGAGTTTCTTGTTTTTTTCCGTGCTGCATAGTATTCCATTGTGTGAATAGACCACAGCTCCTCTATCCATTTATTGATGGGCACTTGAGTTGTTTCTATCTTTTTGCAATTGTAAACAATACATCAGTAAATAAGGATGTGCATTTATCTGTTTGGGTGGCAGTTCTGATTTCTTTAGAGTATATACTCAGTAGTGGAATTGCTGTTTCAAATAGTATTTCTATTTCAAACTTTTTGGAAAAAAAAACACCATACTGCCTTCCATAATGGATGTACCATTTTACACTTTCACCGACAGTGGATAAGGGTTCCAGTTTCTCCACAACCTTGCCAGCCTTAGTTGTTTGCTGCTCTGTTGAATTTTGCTGTTGTTGTTGGAGTGAGATGAAATCTCATAGTTGTTTTGATTTGCATCTCAGAGCTAGGGATTTTGAATATTTCATCATGTGTTTGTTTGCCATCTTAATGTCTTCTTTGGTGAAAAGTCTGTTCATATCCTGTGCCCATTTTGTGATCCAGTTGCTTATCTTATTGTGGTGTAAACAGTTTTCTTAACTTAAAAAAGAAAAACCGTGACTGTGTGCGATACATACTTCTTTTTAAGCAATAAACTTTTTCAATATTTAAATAACTTAATTGCCAAATAGTTTTATTCTTCAAGTATAATCAGCTACACTTCTGTCCAAAATATAGCATTATGATGCCTACAATATAAATCTTTAAAAATTTGGTTTCAGACTAGGAAGTATTGGTCATCCATTTCCAAAATAACAGGCCTCTAAAACTGATGTACAATAGAGCACACTTGAGTAGACTAGCAGATATGGTATACATATTCTATTCTAAGAAATGTAACTGGTGACTATGCAAATGGATTTCACCTGAAGGTACTCACAAGAATTAAATCAATTACATCTGTGAAAGGGAGCTCTGGTGGCCTAGTGGCAAGAGGCTACACTACAATCCCAAAGGCATGTGGTAGGTGCCCCCAGCTGCTCCTTAGGAGAAGGACGGGCAATCTCCTCCTGTGTGATTAACTGCCCATGAAAACCCACCAGAGGGTCAGCTATGGGTCAATTCCTACACTATGGTACACAAAACAACATCTGTTGAAAGAATCATTGGAAAAACTCCCTATCAGCTGTGAAAACTAGGCCACATGCCTACTACAAAACAGACCATCAACTACTTATATGCAAGCTCAAACTAAAAACTAAGGAAGGTTAAATCAAATCCACAGGAACCAAAATTCTACTTTGCGTCTATCCCACCTGAGTTTAAAAACCAACTCAGAAACAGATTTGATGCCTTGAACACTAATGAATGAAGTTCAGATGAACTGTGGGAGAAGATCAAGAATATGATCCACAAAGAATGCAAAAAGTCATTACAAAGACAGAAGAGGAAAAAGAGGCAAAGATGGATGTCAAAAAATACTCTGAATATTGTGCTTGAGCCAAAGCGGAGGCAAGAAAAAAAGGAGTTAAGGAGCTGAACAGAAGATTGCAAAAAGTAGCTCAGGAAAACAAAAGAAAATGCTATAATGAATTCTGCGAAGAGCTGGAGTTGGAAAATCAAAATCACTCGACACTTCTTAACCTAAGTGAACTGAAGAAAAAATTCAAGCCTCAAGTTGCAACACTTAAGGATGCTATGGGCAGACTCTTAAAGGATCCAGGAAGCATTAAAAGAAGATGGAAAGTACACAAAGTCACTGTACCAAAAAGAACTATCTGACATAGAAGAATTTCATGAAATAATATATGATGAAGAGGCAATGGTGATGAAATTCATGCTGCTCTGAAGGATTTGGCAAAAAACAAGGCCCCAGGGATTTATGGAATACCAATTGGCATATACCAACAAATAGGTGCTGCCCTGGACATACTCACCAGATTCTGTGCCAAGAAATCTGGAGGACCTTGCCAACTGACTAGAAGAGATTCCTATTTCTTCCTATTTCCAAAAAACGTGACCCAACAGAGTGTGGAAATTATAGAACAATATCACTGATATTACACACAAACAAAACCTACTAAAGAATATCCAAAACAAGTGGAACAGTACATTGAAAACTTCCAGAAATACAAGCTGATTTTAGAAGGGGCCGTGGCACTGCAGACATTATCGCCAAAGTCAGAGGGATCCTGACTGAAAGCAAAAGGTACTAGAGCAAAAATGTACTAGAGCAAAGAGTGCTGTGTTTCATTGACTATGAAAAGGCATTAGACTGTGTGGATCACAACAAATTGTGGCTA
>NW_006399784.1:13819027-13839703 GCF_000299155.1 Elephantulus edwardii
ACTTTGGGCACAAGGCCATTAGTTGCAAGTCCCTGGAAAAGGACATCATGCTCAGGAGGGTAGGGAAACAGCACAGAAGAGGAAGACTCCAGAAAAAAATGGATTGATACAGTGACGAGGAAACAGAGGTATGTGTGTCAGAGTCAGTGAGCCTAACTTAGGACAGGACAGATTTCAGAGCTATTGTATAGAGTCACTATGTGTCATAGGCAACTCAGTGACACATAACACCAACAATTTGGTTGGATTTATGACATATTCTAATTTTCCTAGATTAAGACTTTATACATTGAATATTCTTATTATTAATATATCTTTACATAAATTTATTTTTATTTTCAATTGTTTTACTTGAGTAAATAAATGTGATACTTTTCCCCATTCACATCATTAAGGTCAGCTAGGTTGAGGAAACTAGCACTTACATAGACGTGTTTTTAGTATTTTCCAAACTGAGGCACTTTTCTTTCAACATTATGCCTTCCACTGCTTATTTTATAGTTTTTTTTTATTTTATTTTATTATTTTTGTGTGTGTGTACCATCAAATCAGATCTGACTGGTACAGGAGGAGATTGTCCCTCCTTACCCTACAGAGCATCTGGTGGATTCGAACCGTTCGCCTCTGGGATTGTAGTTGCAGCTCCTTGCCACTAGGCCACCAGAGCTCCCCTATTTTATAGTTTTCATTTGCCAGTTTTTTCAGCAAGTCACCAAGTTCTGCATCTTAGATTATCTTGTTGGTGTTGTGAACCATAAAGTAGAAACTGATCCTTAGCTAACTCTCCAGAGGGTTTTCAGAGGCAGTTAATACATGGGAGGAGATTTTAACATACATTAAAACCTGTCCATTTTTAAGGTATTTGAAATATTAATACAGTTCAGAAAAAAACAGATACTCTCTTATTTTGAACTGAACAAATATATGGTGTACTATTCTATGAATGAAAAACTTTAAACAAATGGCATAGCATTTATCAGCCAAAATATTTCAAGATCTATCATCTATCTGTTTTATTGCCTATGCAAAGGCATTTGACTGTGTGGATCACAACAAATTGTAGCTAATCTTGAGAAGAATGGGAATCACAGAACACTTGATTATATTCATGAAAAACCTATACTTGGGCCAGGAAGCAGTAGCCAGAATAGAGCAAGGAAACGTGCATCATTTAAAATCAGTAAAGGATTGAATCGAAGATATGTCCTGTCTCTATGTCTCTTCAATCTATTTGGGGACCAGAACATGCAGGAGGCTGGACTTTATGAAGAGGAATGTAGTGTCAGGATTGGAGGAAGACTCGTCAATAACTTACATTATGCAAGTAAACACAACTTTGCTCACAGAAACTGAGAAGGTCAAGGACTTTTATATGGATTTGAGTTCAACAAGAAGACAAAGATTCTCACCACTGGGCCAGTTGGCAACACAATGATAGATGGAGAAGATATTGAAGATGTTAGCAATTTTAGCTTGCTCAGCTCCACAATCAACACTCTTGGCATCAGAAGTCAAGAAATTAAAAGACAAATTGCTCTGGCAAAAGCTGTTGTCAGGGCCCTCTCAAAAGTGCTAAAGAGCAAAGATGTTAGTATGGAGACTAAGGTACAACTGATCAAGGCCATAGTCTTCACAATCACTTGCTATGCATCAAAGAGCTGGACAGTGATGAAAGATGTCAGAAGAAAATTGATGGCTTTGAGTTGTGGGACTGGAAAAGAGTTGAACACACTATGGCCTGCCAAGAGAACAGGTTTATCCTGGAGACGGTGAAACCAGGCTACTTCTTGGAGACAAGGATTTTGAAGCTCTGTCTCACATACTTTAGATACATGGCCAGGAGCAATCAATCCCTAGAGAAGGAAATCATTGCTTAAAAGGGTGGAGGACAGCAGAGGAGAGAAAGACCCCAAATGGAATACATTGCATAGAGTGGAGTAACAGGGGTAGTTGTGTCAGAGACAATGAGACTAGGTCAAGATAGAGCAAAGTTTAGAACTATCAAACATACAACTGGATAGCATATAATAACAACAACAATATCCTCAAGTACAATGCTGTCAGTAATTGAGAGTTCTAGTGGCTTAGTAGAAAGGAGTTGTACTACCAACCCAAAGACAAATCCACTAGTAGGTCTATTAGAGAAAGATGAGTAAACTCCTATCTTGTGATTTACAGCCTCTGAAAACCTATGAGAGGGTGAGCTATGACATGATTCTGACTTGAGGTTATATAACAACAACAAGGAAGAGTAGTTAATATGACTATTATTTAAATTTAAACATCTAATGTTAAGGGTGAAAACATCAAAGATTTTTTTTCACTAAATTCTGCAGTAGAAAGTCATCAAACATGCAATCCAGATGCACTGATAATTACAAGTGATTGTAATACAAAAATTTCAAGAAAGAAGGATTAACATATGGACTTGGTGATAGAACAATATGTGGTAGAATTTTGCAAGATCAAAGATGCATTCACTGCAAGTGCATTTTTCAACAACAGAAATGGAAATTATATGCATAGAATTCACTGAATGAAGTATACAAGATTCAAATAATTATCATCATTCTATGAACAGACATTATCAATTGCTTACCAACAAATTTAAGTTAATGCTGAAGAAAAATAAGTTCACTAGACCCCAAGAATGACCTTGAGCATATTCTATGTGAATTTTTGTTGAGAATAGATTCTTGTCAAGATAGATTGATGACTAGGCACTGATGACTATAGATAAACTGAAGATCAAAGACATCAAGCATAGAAAAAGCAGAAAGTTATTAAAGATAAACACAAAAAATAAAAGACAAAAATGGCTCTCAGAAAAGACTAGGAATCTCATTCTCGAAGAATAACAAAAATGGACAGAAGAACTGACAATGTAAGAAAACTATATAAAAAAAAGAAAAATGCTATACAGAAGAATTTAAAGAAAACTTGAAAATAAAAAGGAAAGTATTAAAATGAAATGCACAAAAATCTGGTGTTAGAAAACTAAAAAATAACCTCTCTTGGTATTTCTCAAACTGAAAAAAAACTAAGGAAAGAACTTTAAGCTTCACGTTACAATATGGGAGGATTTTGTGGGCAAAACACAACACTCCTCTTTCACTGTTATACTGTAGGGGTTTGTGTGTTGCTGTCGTGCTAAAAGATACATCAGTATTTGAAATATCATCAGGGTCACCAGAGATTGAAAGTATCTAGCAAAGTTTTCATACTAAAATCATGAAATGCATTTATCAGGCTGTATCCTATAAATGTATCTATTCAGGATGTACGTAAAGCAAATAATTCAAGAAACTAGACTATATTAAGACGAATATGGTATTAGAATTGGAAGAAAACTCATCAGAAATCTAATATGATGATGACACAATCTTGCTTGCAGATAATGAAGAGAAAGAGCAGTACTTATTGATAAAGTTTTAAGCTATTGTCTTCAGGATGATTTACAGTTAAACTGAAATAGAAAACCACAAAATCCTCACATTTGAACCAATAAACCACGTAATGATAAGTAGAGACACACATGGAATTTTCAGTGATTTATTTTTCTCAGATTCACAATCAATATCTGTAGAAGAAAGTCCAACTTCACGGTGCTCCTTAGAGGAAACTCTGTCTCATACACTTTGGGCATGTTGTTAGGAGGAACTAGTCCTTGGAAAAAGATATCATTCTTGGAAAGGTGGAGGGCCTGAAAAGAAGAGGAAGATTTTCAACAAGATGAATCTCTACAGTGACTGGTATAATTGCCTGGAGTATGTCAGAAATGATAATGATGTTAGGAAATAGGGCAAGGTTCAGAACGGTTGTTCATAGAGACACTATATATCATAGTTGACTCAATTTCACCTAACGACAACTCATGCAAACAGCAATCAAGAAATCTAAAGATGTATTGCATTTAAAGTGCTGAAGAGCAAAGATGTCCATTTAAAGACTAAGGTACACTTCACCCTAGGCATTATGTTTTCAGTTGCTTTATAAGAATGTGAAATTTGCTCAATCCATAAGACAATAAACAAGGGAGACCAAGAAGAAATTGACGTTTTTAAATTGTATTGTTGCTGAAGAATATTTAACACACCATGGAGTTGTATAAGAAGGTCAGCAGTTTGTATTTGCCAGCTTCACTGTGGTAGAAAAATAGGTAGTCTTCTCTCATAATTTTTTACAGCCTCACAAACCTGATTGATAGTGCCTATGAATTGTAATAAACTTTTTAAATACTAATCACTTCAACTGAATTTTGTAATCAACTCAGTTTTAATGGAATTACAGCCCAACTCATTACTGTTGAGTCAAGAATGAACTCATTGGATTTCCAAAGCTGTAACTTGCACAGGAGATTGATAATTTTTTTCCCTTCAAAGTCACTGGTGAATTTAAACCATCAAAGAAGCAGTGTTCTTTTCATTTCTTTGAGAAGATTGGGAGTTGCAAAAGAACAAAAAAATAAGTCTTGTCGAAAGTTTCACCAGAGTGGTTGTTAGAAACAAAGATATTTAGACTATGTCTTAGAAACTTTGGACATGTTATCAGGGTATGTTCACAAGAACAATTCTTCAGGGACAAAACCAAAACCAAAAATAAAGATCCTAAGTACCAAAAAAGAGTCATGAGCCGGAAATAGTGAAGGTGTTTTCTGGGAAGTGGCGTGAGTGATAGCTGTAGACATGTTGTGCCTTGTGCTAGTACGATTTTCCAGTGTATATTTACCTAAAGTACCTGTACATATTTATATAGATCCAGATGGTGCTAAATAAACCAAGATAAGGTAGAATATAAAGAATCTCAGAAAAAAAAAAAAAAAAAAATCTTAGAAGTTAACTTAGAAGTGACTGCGCCCACAAAGATCACACTTACTAAATTGGAAGCCTTTTTAATATTAAGACATGTTGAGAAAAACCTAAAAATAAATTTAATTCAAATATGAGGCACTGGGTTTAAGGATATGTTTGAAACTTCCTTTCAAGTGACAAAATAGCCCATAAAATACTTTCCATTTTTCTCCTGTGTAACTGTCTGATATTTTATGGAATTAGACAGAGACACTTCCTGGAAAGTTTTTATTTCTAGCCAAGATCTACTTACTCAATAAATTCAAACAAAAGAATCCCTATGTTTTATGATCCATTTACTTTGCTGTATTTGGTGTTTTTTAAAGACATGAGTTATAAAATTTGTTAACCACTTTTAAATAGTGAAAATCAAATTATAAGCCTCAAAAACATTGTCATCTCCACTCCATCATATTTATCTTCTGTGCATACCCTTTGCAGACTACATTGAAGCTAAAGAATTATGTACAGTGGGAACACATAATTCTACCTGCCCTGTTCCTTGTGAAGAAACAGAATATCCTGCTACCATCTCTTATTCCACTTTTCCAAGTCAAAAGTCTTTGGCATACTTTTCTAAAAAGTTGAATCAAAGCCAGGAGTTTATCAGGTACTTTTTATAATCTTAAAATTTTCATTTACACGAATGTCTCTTTACTTAGACTTTTCCAAACACAGGAAGTTGAAGTATATTAATCACAGGAGGCACTGACTTTCAGTACTGCTAAACTAACAATAAAAGTGTAACATTTAAAATTTAGATAATGTCATGTGTTTTAATACCTTAATTTAACAATTTCGAAAATAAGTTACACTTCTTCATATTACCTGATCTTGGTAAGACTTTAAATGGCCCAGATGGGAAAATAATATTGTGCAATAATCAATTAACACTTTAAAACAGAAAAATTGATTACTTCTATCTTTTACAGTTTGAGCTACCTAATAATTGTACAAGGTAAATGAAGCAAAAGTTGAGGAAACTGGCATACCCTGTAGGTTCAGTGACTATCTTAAAGTTGACTGAAAAAAACTGGACAAATTGTGTATACTGCACTGAAACAGATGAGGGAGAGAATAATTTAAAAGCTATGTATGTTAGGGTACTATGGTTATCACAAGAGTCCACAATTAAGGTTGCATAGTGGAATGTACTTGGGGCGGTAGGAGGGGTGCAGGGGGATTGTGTACCAGGGAGGGAGTCTTTCTTTTACTTTCCAAAGAGAGGAGAGAACTGGGCTTGCGGCGGGGAGAGGGCTGGGTAGGAGAGAAGTGCCGCAATGAATGAATGGAAACCCAAAATCTCTGTAAATGTTTATTAAAATTATTAAAATTTTTAAAAAATTACAAAAAAAGAAAGATAGAAAATGAATTTGTGTTGTACTTTGCCAGTTACATGTACAAGTGCTTGCCTTAGAGTGAAGACTGGACAAATGAGTGAATAAGGCTTTGGTTAACAACCAGCCATTAAACTGATTCATGTGATTAAGCAATTCTCAGTGAAAGGCAATCAAAAGAAGGAAAAAAAAAAGTTGTCTAGTGCTAGGAGAATTTATTTCCAAGACGACTCTAGTCTCCATATGCATTTTAAAGACTTACTCAAGTCTCTTGGTTAATTGACTGTTAAATTTGTTCTCAATGGTGTCAGTTTGAGGAGTAAGATATATCTGATTCAGGACATATGCTATGCATATGAGAGCTGGAAATGAATGATGATGACCAAAGAAGAACTGATGATGCTTTTGAGCTGTGGTGTTGAAGAAGAACACTGAACATCCCATGGATGGCCAAAAGAAGAAACTGATATGTCTTGGAGAGAGTGCAGCCAGATTGCTCTTTGGAAGAAAGAATGATGAGGCTTCACCTCATCTTCACCTCACACTTTGGGTGCGTTGCTAGGAGGGGCTATTTGTAAAGGATGTGATGCTGGGAAGAGAGGAGGGTCCACGAAAGAGACAAAACCCCTCAGCTAGGTAGATTGACATTGTGACTGCTGCAATGGGCTCTTGTGTGTCAGAAAGTGTGAGGATGGTGAAGGATAGGACAGAGTTCAAATCTTTTGGTCATAAAGTTGCTATGAGTCTCATTCGATTTGACAATGCCTAATAACAACAACAAGCACTATATCATGTTGTCCTTAGAAATTACAAATGAAGCTGTTATGGCAGAAAATACGAGATTCTAAATACTCAATGTAAGTCTAGGGATCAACAATTGAAGAGAAGAAAAGCAAAGGAATTATCTTTGTACTCATTCATATCTGCACTACAATCCATTTTCTGGAAAACTTATTTACTTGTATTATTTCTGTTATGCTTAAATATGAATGAGAAGAGCCCTTTATGTGATTTCTAACTGATGGAACTCTCTTGAATCATGGCCATCTAAATGTAAAAATTGGTGGCATAAGCCTCATTTTTTAGAAAAATATTTGTATATTTGTTGTTGTTGTTGCTGTGTACCATAAAGTCAGAACCAACCAACCCGTAGTTGACCCGCCGTCGGGTTTTCAGAGGCAGTTAATCACACGGGAGGACATTGCCTATCCTTCTCCCTTGGAACAGCTGGTGGCCTCAAACCACGCGCCTCCGGGATTGTAGTGCAGCTTCTTGCCTCTAGGCCGCCCGAGCTCCCTTTTGTGCATTAGAAAATCTTTATATAAGTCAAGATGGTACTAGAAAATATTCTTCCCCCCACTTGTTGTTCTTTTTGTTGTTGATATGTATCTAGTCGTGTGAGATTCATCGAGACCCTATGTACAACAGTCCTAAACCCTGCTCTATCCCTTGCCAACTTACTGTCTTTGACACACCTACCCCCATTTCCCCACTGATGGACTCAATCCATCTCATCGAGGGTCTCCCAAGCATGACGTCCCTCTCCAAGGACTGATCCCGCCTTGCAACATGTACAAAGTTATGTCAGATGAAGCTTCAGAATCCTTGCAATGGCTGCTCAAAATTAGTGTCTCTCCAGCTTTGGGTTTTTTGTTTTGTTTTTATTATCTTATTTTACTAGTTTTAATGAACTTTAACAGAGATTTTGGATTTCCATTCATTCATTGTTGCACTTTTTTCTTTACCCACCCTCCCCAGTCAGCTCCTTTTTTTGAAAAGCAAAAGATAAACTTCGTTGGTATGCAATCCCCCGCCTGCGCCCCCCACCCTGAATGCACTCCACTATGCAACCTTAATTCTGGATTCCTGTGATAATCATAATGCCCTATAATATATACAGTCTAAGTATAGTTCCACCCTTCGCTCCGGGGAGGCAGGCTGGGACCAGCATGGCAACGGTGGTGGCTCTTGTCGCTTCCTCACCCTCCCTGCCGGCATCATGCTCCAGTTTCGGCTTGGATTTACTTTTAGAAACATAGTTGGAATGCACCTGACTCAGAACTACGGGATACCAAACCTGACCAGAAACTTGAGGACATGAAGAAGGACTTGGATGCCAAGAAGAAGTCACCTAGCTCGTGAGGGCCCCCTGCTGTAGGCCCTCTGGACCCTCATGGATCAGTCCTCTCCAGAGCCTCCTCAACCTAGAACCAGCAGCGCGTGGTCATCACAGCTTCGGGGAGGTTCCTGTTTGCTGGATCCTGAGTTGCCTTAGAGCAAAAATGAGGCCTCGGATGAAGAGCTCCATCACCACCCCACATGCTCTCTCCCCACCCTTGCTCAAGTTGGTGGGAGAGCCCAAGACTGGATTATGGTGCTAGATAGTAAACATAACTTTCAACTTGTAAAAAAAGAATAAAATAATAACCTAAGTGAGGCCATCAGCACAGGAGATGTTGTGTACTTTCAAGTCAGAAGTGACCAGTAGCTAACCCACCAGGAGGCTTTCAGAAGCAGAAAATCACACAGGAGAAGACGTCTCATCTTTCTTCCCCAGGGCAACTGGTGGATTCGGATTGCATACCTTTGAACTGGCAGCACAAATCCTTACCACTAAGCTGCAAACCTTGGTGGTTGAAAAGAGGAGGATATGAAATGCTTGCTGCAGAAATTCAAGGACCACAACCTTCTATATAGATTATATCTTAACATCAAGAAAATAAAGGTCCTCACCACAAAACTAATAGTCAACATTGTGATGGGTGGAGAAGACATTAAGTTGGTTAACAATTTACAGCTTGTTCGGCTCCATGGTCAACATTCTTGACACCAGGAGTGAGGGAACCAAATGATGACTTGCACTAGGAAAATCTGCTGTCAAGGACCTCTCTATAAAAGCAACAATGTCAGTCTAGAGACAGATCTGATCCAGGCCATGGTCTTTGCAATTACTTACTATGTATCAGAAAGCTGAACAATGACTAAGGGTGACAGAGGAAGAATGTATGCCTTGGAGTTGTAGTGCTGGAAAAGAGTCTTGAACATACCATGAACCATCAGGAGAACAAATAGGTCTGTCTTGAAGAGGGTGAAACCAAATTTCTCCTTGGAGGCTAGGATTTTGAAGCTCTATCTTGCATACTTTGGGCAGCAGAAGAGCCTGGTCCTTGGAGAAGGACATCATGCTCAGAAGGGCGGAGGGACAGCGTAGGACAGGAAGGCCCTGGATGTGATGGATTGATACAATGACTGGGGTAATGGGGGTAGGTCTGTTGGAGTCAGCGCGATTGGCTCAGGACAGGGCAGGCTTCAGAGCTACTGTCCATAGACTTGCTATGAGTCTCACTCAAAGGCACATAACAACAACAACTGGTTTACTTACATGTTTTTTTGGCTTGGTGTTTTTTGTGGTGTTTTTTTTTTCCAAATCTCTACAAGTCTGACTTAAAAGTTGTTATTTTTAGGAGCCTTTGAGTTGATTATAGTCTTTAAATACACATACGCGCAGGTGCACACACACACGCACACCCCCCCCCTTTAAAAAAAGGAAATGCAAGGCTTTTCTTGTTTAGGTGAAGTATTAGTTTCTTCACTATCAGTGGCATTGTGATGCTGTGAGTGTTCCAAACATTTTGAAGTCATAATCAACTGAGGGATAATTGATACTGGGACTGCCCATTCGTATATACATTTTATTGTTGTTATTAGATGTCTTGAAGTTGACTTTGACTCACGGTGACTCTGGTATTGCTTTTATTGTGTACCAATTGATTGGGAACAGCCTCATAGCTGACCCTCAAAGAGGTTTTCAAATGCAATAAATTGCATAGGTGGAGATTGCCCATCTTTCTCCTTCGGATCAACTGGTGGATTTACCTTTGGATTGACTGCTCAACTCCTTACCATAAAATCATCACAACTTCCTGAGAGACTTAGTGATTTAAATCACCAGCTCATCTGCAAGAGAAGGATGCACAATCCCCTCCTACGTGATTTACAATCTCTGAAAACGCACTGAAGATCTGTTCAGAGTAAATTCTGACTTTGTGGTAATGATAGAGAGAGAAAGGTATAATGGCCATAGGAACAAAACATCAAAACTCTACATATATGCATCTTCTTGTTAATCTTTCTCCATACTTAAGTGCATTGCTGTAGTCACTGTGTCGATCTGCCTCATTGAGAATCTTTCTCTTTTTCACTCAAGAGAAAAGCAATCGAAGAAGAATGCCCAGAGACAAGAGGGTACTTTGTGTGTTAAAAGAACAGAAATGACGTTGGTAGGACTGGAGAAATGTAAACAATGTCAAAGAGTGACAGAAGATGAGTTGATAAAGGTTATGATAAGAGACATGATACAGACTTTACAGGAACATGTAGGACTTTTACTTAGACGGAGAGGTTTCTGTGGAATTTTAAGTCAAATATTGGCATTGAAGGCTTCCTTTTATTACTGCTGGAAGTACAGAGGGTATGTATTTTGAAGGATCAGTTTCAATCAAATTAGACCCAGAGAGAACAGTCATAGAACTATCATTAAAATCTGGCTGAGAAACTGAGTAAGAATGGTAACAACGGTGTGGATGTATAGTAATAGTATTTGGAATATTTTAAAAGTAGAACAAATAGGATTTTTTGATAGATTAGATGTGGAACATGTAATGTAGAGTTAAAAATGGAGAAATAGCAATAGAATTACATAGAATAAATTAAATTATCTCATAAGCATCTATGTGGAGCCACAAAGAGGCGTAGATAAATAACAGAAGATTAAATTAGTGATCCGAGCTTCCAAGAGAGCAGGGTTTCCAAGACTTTATAATCTACATTTTATAATAATATTGAATCACTAGAATGGTATAAAGGTTCATACAAGACACTGATAGTTCAGAGTCAGTGACTTAGCATATTAATAACATAAATTACTAGCATTTATGGAACATGTCCTTGTTTTGTGCTGATATATAGTTTAACTTCTCATTTTAATTCTGAGAATTTAGCTTGAAAATTCCAACTTTGAATGAGAACCAAAATCTGGACAATATGATTTATTTAGTAATATATAAGAATAGATCCAGGAGTCAAATTAAAACTAGATACACATTTAAATAGTTGCTAAGGATTTTTTTTTGACCCATAATCAGCATTCTTGGCATCAGCCATCAGGAAATCAAAAGATAAATTTTGCTTGGAAAATCTACTCTTAAAGATCTTTCCAAAGTGCTAAAGAGCAATGATGCCATTTTATAGACTAAGATTTGTCTTATCCAGTTTATGATCTTCTCAATTGCTTGCCATACTATGAGAACTGGACAATGAATAAGAATTACAGAGGAAAAATCAATCAATACCTTTGCATTGTGGTGCTGGAGAAGAGTACTGAACATAGTATGGACTGCCAAGAGAACAGGGAGAGACCTGCCTTGGAGAGAGTGAAACCAGTTTACTCCTTGGAGGCAAGGATTTTGAAGCTCCATTTCACATACTTTGGACATATTGCCAGGAGAGACAAGTCCTTGGAGAAGCACTTCATGTTTGGAAGAGAAGAGAGTCAGCCCCGAAGAGGAAAACCCTGGATTAGATGGATTTACACAGTGATTGTGGCAATGGGATCAAGTGTGTCAAAGATGGTGAGTTTGACCTCGTATAGCACAAGGTTCAGGGCAAGGGCATTGTTCATAGGGTCACTAGTTGTGAATTGTAGTTGACTCTATGACACATAACAACAACAAATATTTAAATAGAAATATACTAAATATTTTTCCGGTTTTTCCTATATTAATCATTTATATATGACATTAATCAGTAATTGTGTAACTATTATATACCCACACATATACATATATATGTATATAATAGTATATTAAGATATATAAAAGTTATTACACCTTTTCTGTGGAACCTTAATACATTAAGAAGGGAACTCTGGTGACATAGTGGTAAGAAGCTGCGAAGGCATATGGTTCAAATCCACCAGCTGCTCAGCAGGAAGGTGGGCAATCTCCACTTGTGCCATTAAGTGCCTCTGAATGCCCTCTGGAATGTCAGTTGTAGGTTGGTTTCAACTCAATGGTGCTCAATAACAACAACAATACACTAAGAAACTAGAAAAAGTAGTAAATATAAATATACATGCAGCACAGTAAAATATTTGCAAATATCATAAATATATGAGAAATAATGACAAAAAGAGAAAGAGTGAGGCAGGGAGGTTTAACGCTAAATATTGTCAGTGTTAGCAAGTCAGGAAATCAATTAAAAATTCTGACAGTTTTGAGTTCAAAATCAATTAGCCAAGTGGAAAAATAAGAATTCTAACAACTTTCCTACATTATGGTCTTAAGGAAAAAGAATTTTCCTTCCCTGTAGAAAACTTCATATTTTGCCATTAAGGTATTCGAATGACTGGACAAGGCCTACTTACATTATTAAAATCTGTTTTCAATAGATTTATATAGAATCATAGGTAAGTAAATACCTTCATAGCAGCATGTAGATTAGTGCTTATTCAAACGACTAGACACGATAGCCTCGCCATGGTAACACATAAATGTTACCATCACGCTTGGGAATGATACACAGAAAAAGTCTTGATTCTACTGATTTTTTTGCTGCCAACAAAAACATATGCCATTTCAATTAACTACCTGGCCTGGGAGGAATATGGGCTGTCTCCTCTATGTGCGTTTTACTGCCCTTAAAAACCCGCTGGAGGATCAGCTATGAGTCAGTTCCAACACAACAGTATACAGCAACACCTGATATTTTATTACTGGTACCTCAAAAGAAAAAGAATGTTTTGATTAATGTTGACCATAGTTATCTAATTCAGCATTAATTTCTGAACAAGAGTTGATGTTACTTTTGTCAAAAGAATTAAATTTATACCTGGTTGTTGTTGTTGACTGCTCATAGTGACTCTATGAACAAAAGACCTGAAGCCTTTCTATAACTATCGACATTTATAGAGTTCATAGAGTTTCCAGAGGCATGATGAGAAAGTGGATGCCACCCTCCAAAATTTTAACTCTGTTCTAACCTACAGGGAAAATCTTGTTTACATTGAAATAAACTATAATGATTTAAACTACAAGATAACACAGCAGCAAAAAGCAGTGAGTGTATCTGAGTTACTTGGTAAGTGTTATTTACTTGCTCCTCAATTTCATTTTGTATCAATTTTTGAGATTATTGACATAATATCTATACCCAGATTCATTAATATTTGTTACTTAATAGTGAATGTAATATATGTGGTCACCATATGTCAGAATTAACTCAGTGACCACTGGCTTTCTTTCAGCTTTGTAACGTGTTTTTAAATTACAAAATGAATTCTACTTTAATAAAATACAGTTGTGATTAATTTGTTTCTGTTAGACAATTTAGACTCTAGCAATGTTTTGTTTTCTTATAGAAAAGCTATGGCTTATTTTATTTGTTTTATTACAGCAGATGTTGGTGGTCAACTGGGTCTCTTTTGTGGGGCCAGCCTGATAACAATTATAGAAATTATTGAGTATATATTCACCAATTTCTACTGGATTTGCATTTTGCTTTTGCTGAAGATATCTGAAATGACCAAATGGGCTCCTCAAACTCAGAACCAGCTAAAGGGCAAAGAAATAATACAAGAATGCTAATGTTCATGTGGAATAAAATACTTTCTTTTCACAATATTTGCAGATTTATTCATGAGTATTTCATTTTAATGGAACAATGTTTTTATTATTGTGGTTGTGCACTGTTGAGTTGAAACCAACCCATAGTTGATCCTTCAACAGATTTTTAGATGCAATTAATTGCAAGGTATAAGAATGCCTATCTTTCTCTTGCAAAGCAGCTAGTAGATTCAAATACATTCCTTTGGATTGGCCAAGGAATCCCTTAACACTGTTGTTGTTATATGGCATAGAGTTGCTTACAACTCATAGCGACCCTATGTGCAACAGCTCTGAACCCAGCTCTATCCTGAGCCAAACTTAACATCTCTGGCACACCTACCCCCATTATCCCAGTCACTGAGTCAATCCATCTCATTGAGAGTCTTCCTCTCTTGCGCTGTCCCTCCATCCTCCTAAGAATGATATCCCTCTCCAAGGACTAGTTCCTCCTAGCAACATGCCCAAAATATATCAGATAAAGTTTCAGAATCCTTGCCTCCAAGAAGCAGCCTGGTCTAACCCTCTCCAGGGTGAACCTGTTTGTTTTCTTGGTGGTCCATTCAGTACTCTTCTCCAACACCACAGCTCAAAGACAACAATTCTCCTTCTATCCTCCCTAGTCATTGTCCAGCTCTCTGATGCATAGCAAGTAATTGTAAAGACCATGGCCTGGATAAACTGCACCTAGATCCATGTGACATTATCATGTATTATCTGTAAGAACCTGAAGTTGTGGATGCATTATTATTGCAGTTGCCATCTATAGAGAAGAATAATTGGTAAAAAAAGGTTTGAGTCTCATCAAAAAAAGGAAAATGACTTGGAATGAAAACGAGCTAAGAGAAATGGCATATTTTAGGAAGATGTTAACAAGGAAGTTGAGGGAAGAGAGACAGACAAGATTCTTACAACAGGTCTTGATGACATATCTTTTGCTATTGGAAAGAAATGAATGATATTTTTACCACATTGTTATTGTTGTTGTATGGTGTCTAGTCAGAACCAACCCATAGCTTACCTTCCAGACGGTTTTCTGAAGCAGTAGATCACATGGGAGGAGATGGCCCATCCTTCTGCAAAGCAGCTGGTGGATTTGAACTGCATACTTTTGGGATTACAGCAAAGCTTCTTACCATTAGTCCATCACAATTAATCCAATGACACTCAAGAGGAATGAAGTTGAAAGAGAGAAAGTTTTGGAATAGGGTGCTGAATATTCTCTGATAAAGTGTTGGCAGAAGAAAAAAAGTTTGACTTTAGAGTCAAAACCTAGAATTAAACCATATCCTATAAATAAATAAAATTATCTAGTACTTTAAACAAATCTTTTTTGCAATTATTAGATGTCAGTAACAAGACAATGTTATTCTTGCTATGGAGTCAAAGGGCAAAATCTAGGAGTAAAGGAATAACTTAGCAATTAGAGTGCTACTGTGGTGCAAGACATTAGAGTATAAACATGAAATAACATATTGGAAATCAAGAAAATAAAATTGATGCTGTGGTTGCATCGCTGACCTATAAATGAATCCATAATTGGAGTATTAGAATGCATTTATATATGAGTAGTTGTTTTGGCATTCTTGATATAGTCTCATACAGGTCAATTTCACTTTTTGTTGGATGTCAATGATACTAAGATAGAATATTTAGAATCTTCCAATCTCCTTCCAAAGTATTTCTATTTTAATCAAAATATAAAAAATATCTGAAGTATTTTAAATTAATGCACTTTGACTGGAATTTTTGCCAGGACAGACAGTGCATCTTAGCATCAACTGCTAGGAATTTGAAGCCATAAATCATTTGATGCAGCAACTATTTAAAATTCTTTTGAAAGATAATTGATAATATTTTAGTACTTTGTGATCAAAGACAAATTTAATAAAAACAAAGAGGTAGTGATTATAAATGAAGGTTTTATTAGATCAGTAAGTCAATAGCCAGCTCAAATGATTTTGAGTGATTGTTGTTGTAAGGTGCCATTGAGTCAAGCACAATTCATAGAGACCCTATGAACTAAAGATCTGAACCCTGTTCTATCCTGCATCATCCTCACACTTCCTAACACACAAGATCCCATTGCAGCATTAACCATATCAATCCACCTGGTTGAGTATCTTTCTCTCCTTCATCGACCCTCCACCCTTCCCAACACCATGTCCTTCTCCAAGGAATAGCACCTGTTAGTCATATGTCCAAAGTAAGTGAGAAGTAAGCCTCATCATTCTTGCCTCCAAAAAGCATTCTTTTGCACCCTCTCCAAGACGTATGTATTCATTCCCTTAGCCATCCCTGGGATGTTCAGTCTTCTTCTCCAACACCACAGCTCAAAAGCACCAATTCTTTTTCTGTCACCCTTATTCATTGCCCAGGTTTCAAGTGCATAGGTAGTGATCACTTGATCTTAGTCAAAAAGGCCAAGAAGCGATCATAGGTAGTAATCAGAAAGACCATGGCTTGAATCAGATGCATCTTAGTCCTTAAACTGGCATCACTATGCCTCAATACTTTGCAAAGGTCCTGCAGATTTTTCCAGTGCAATGTGTCTCCTATTTCCTGATTGCTTATTCCTAGGATGTTAATACTGGATCCAAGCAAGATAAAGCTGTTGACAGTTTCAATCTCCTCTCCATTCATCATGATAAATATATTGATATATTGAATGACCTAGAAAGCATCAAAAGGAGATGGCGGGAATACCAGAAAAAATTGATTGGAACTGAAAAATTTCAGGAAGTGCCATATGAACAGGAGCCAATGGTAATGAAAGAGGAAGTAAAAGCAGCATTGAAGGCATTGGCAAAAAACAAGGCCCCAGGAATTGATGGGATACCAATTGCCTTGCTTCAATTAACAGATGCAGCCTTGGATGCATTCACCAATCTGTTTATGGAAATTTGGAGAATAGTTTTCTGGCAAATGGATTGGAAGAGGTCCATACTTTCTCCCATTCCTAAGAAGAATGAGTCAATTGAGTGTGGAAATTAAAGAACACTATCTACTGCTTTCAGTCATTTTCTTGTTATTTTTTAACTTTTCTATTTTATTTTTTAGGTTTTCTTCTAGTTTATTTACAAAATTTGAATACATTGCTTTCAAGAACAAATTCTTTCAATTTCCCACACCCACCACCCATCAAGTGTACAACCCCATGATTAATCCCCTCTCCCCCTGCACATCCTCATCCCTCTGCTTCCAACCTCTCCCGCCCTTCTTGGATCCTTATACTCATTCTACAATAATGGTTTTATACAGTATTTATTCTTGTTGGACTGAGTTAGTTCACTCAGCATAATGCTCTCTAGTCCCTCCCAAGTTAGGTAATAATTTACAAAATCATTGTCCCTGTGTGCTGCGTAGTATTCCATTGTGTGAATGTACCATAATTTCTCAATCCATTCATTTGTGGTTGGACATTTGGCCTGTTTCCATGTTCTTGCAATGGTGAATAATGCTGCTATGACCATTGGTATACAAATCTCCATTTGTGCCTCAGTTCTCATTTTCTCAGGGTGTATTCCAAGTAACAACAACAACAACAATTCCAAGTAATGGAATAGCTGGCTCATATGGAATTCCTATGTTCAGTTTTTTGAGGAAGTGCCAAACTGCTTCAGAATGGTTGTACCATTTTACAATCCCAGCAATGTATAAAAGTTCCTTTTTTTGCCACACCCTCTCCAACATTTATTATTTGCTGTCCTGTTAAATTTTGCCACTCTTACTGTCTCAGACAAGAGTCTTATAGAAACAGTTTACAAAACACTCCTGGGCTTCCACAAGAAAATGATTTAATTTCATCCTCTCTAGGATGAATCTGATTGTTCTCTTAGCAGTCCATGGTATATTCAATATTCTTCACCAGCACCACAGCTCAAAGGCATCACAAATATATATGTATACACATATATGGTAATAAATATATGCATATACGTAGTCATAATTGCATATACATATGGCTGCTCTATGCTGTTGAGTCTTAACTGATTAATATCTGACTCTCCATTGAATTCTCAGAGGCAGTTAATCACACAGAAGGAAATTGCTCATTATTCTTCTTCCTCAGAACAGCTAGTGGAGTTGAACTATGTACCTTTGCAATTGTAGGGCAATTTCTTGTTTCTTATATATAGCACTTCTTGTATATAGCACTGGTGGCCTAGTGGGAAGAAGCTGTGCTGAAATACTGAAGGCACGTCACTCGAAATCACTCGAATTCACCATCTGTTTGTTCTGTGGGGGAAGGATGGGCAATCTCCTCCTGGGCAATTTACTGCCCCTGAAAACCTACCAGAGGGTCCACTATGGATCGGTTCCACCTCGATGGCAAACAACAACAAATTTTTATATATACTGCTTTAATATGTAGGACATATATTTATATTGTTGTTATTAGGGGCCATTAAATTGACTACAATTCATTGTGACCCCGTGAACAACAGATCTGACCCTTGCTCTTTCCTGCACTATCCTTGCCGTCTCTTTTATGCTTAGTCCCATCGTGGCAGCTCCTGCACCAGTCCTTTTACTGAGAGATCTTCCTCTCTTACAGATTCTGTATCTTTTTCAGAATGATACTTCTTTCCAAGGACTAGTTCTACCTGAAAATGTAAACAACGTGAGACAAAGTTTCACAATCCTTATCTCTAAGGAGCACTGTGGTTGGACGTCATGATACATCTGGTTCTTTCTTTCTTTGGATATTCAGTCCTCTTTGCCAAAGCCACAACTTAAGGAAATCAATTCTTCTGTATTTCTTCTTCATTGTTTAAGTTTCATATGTATGTACACACACACATTTGAGAGGAAACTCTGGTGGCCCAATGGCAAGAAGTTGCATTGTAATCCCGAAGGTACGTGGTTTGAGGCCACCAGCTGCTCCACTGGAGAAGGATGGACAATCTCCTCCCATGCGATTAAAAGCCTCTGAAAACCCATTGGAGAGTCAGTTATGGGTTGGTTCTGACTTGATGGTACACAATCACAATAACAGCAACAATAACAACAATGTGTGTGTGTGTGTGTGTGTGTGTGTGTGTGTGTGTGCGCGCGCGCTACTATTCTTGTTAGTTGCTTTTGAGTCCACTCCATGTCATAGGTGTAGAATAGAGCTGCTATAGGGTTTCAATTTTAGGTCTCTTATGCGTCAGTAAATAATAGAGATAACATGACTAGACTAAACGTAGGGAGATCTGAAGGCTTAGTGCTTAGGAAGCTGAGCTGCTAACACAAAGGCGATGCCTTTCTGATGGTTTGAATCCACCAGCAGCTCCATGAGAAAAAGATCAACACATTTTCCCATGCAATTTATAGTATTGGAAACCCAAAGAAAGGTCAGTATGAGAGTTTTAATTCATTGTCAGTGAGTTTATGGGTTGAGGCTAAAGGTGGTTAAGGGGTCCACAGGTCAAAGCAAAGTTACACCTATCAAGTCAATTTCAACTCATGGCATCAGGTTTCACTAAAAGGAAAATGACTCAACATTCTGCAACTGAGAGCCTTGTAGATTCAAACCATCAAACCTTTGTTGTTGCTGTTGTTAGGTGCTGTAAGGTTGAGTACAACTCATAGCAACCCTATGAACAATAAATATAAACCCTGTGCTATCCTGTGCCACACAAGAGCCCATTGCAGCAGTCACTGTTTCAATCCACCTGGTTGAGGGTCTCCTCCTTCGCTGATGCTCCACCCTTCCAAGCATTCTGTCCATCTATCTCCAAGGAATAGCATCTCCTAGCAACATGCCCAAAGTGTATGATCTGAAGCCTCATCATCTTTGCCTCCAAAGTGCACTCTGGCTGCACCCTCTCCAAGACATACTTGTTTGTTCTCTTGGCCGTCCCTGGAATGTTGAGTACTCTTTTCCAACACCACAGCTCAAAGGCGTCAATTATTTTCCCGTCATCCTTATTCATTGTCCAGCTCTCACATCCATAGTAAATGATCGAAAAGACTGAATCAGATGCACCTTAGTCCTCAAATTGACAGCATTACTCCTCAGTAATTTGGAGCAGTCCCTAACTTCAGACTTTCCAATTGCATCTAACTGCAGACTTTCCCAATGCAAAGTGTCTCCTTAATTCATGACTACTCGTACCAAGGGTGTCAATTGTGGATCCAAGTGAGATGAACTAAGATGAAACTTTAGTTAGCATCCAATACATTAAACATGAAACTCCATTATTCTTAGTTAAAGATTATATTGTTGCTACAGGAATTATATATAATACAGCAGTTAGAATTTACAAGCTAGAGGGACATGGCCAAAAAGCTGGATAGTTTTTAAAACTGACAAATAGAATGAAATTTAATCCATTCCATGTCATTTAAATAAACACTTTTACCCCTTTATAAAACATTTGTTAAATCAGTAGAAAATCTAGTGGGGTAACAAATGAAAAATCAGGAATAGAGAATGAAGTACAAAAGTAATAAAGGAACATGTAGCTGTATATGTTGTTGTTGCTTAGTACACATGGAGTTCAGCTGCAATTTCAAAGTGGAGTTTCTCAGCCTGTTCAAATACACCAGTGACACCAAGGAAGGAAGATGAGTAATCTCCTCCCTTGAGATTTACAGGGTCTGTAAACCTACTGGATGGTCAGTTATGAGACAATTCCAACTAGAAGGCAATAAGTTTGAGAGGTGTTTTATTATTTTTGTTGTTGTTATAAAAAAGTATCTCATCACACTTTAATAGGAAATTGTATTTCTTTCAACAAATTATGTTTACCCCCTTGATCAGTGGAAATGGGTTCTTTAAAAATAAAAAATAAAATAAAAAATCCTGGAAACAATTGAGCTACTCCTGAGCCCTGTAAT
>NW_006399784.1:13839803-13852942 GCF_000299155.1 Elephantulus edwardii
GGGGGGGGGGGAGGGGGGAAGAGGAGTTAAAACCAAAATGATACATTGATGAAATCTTGTACTTAATTTTTATTGTCAAGGGCAGTTGGGGATCCTTAGGAGTTTAATTACCTTATACAGAAAGCACACTAGGCATTGTCTCTTCAAGAAATCTGGAAAAATCACTGTACTGCATTGAATGATGCACATAGCATCAGAATTATCAGCAACTACAATGAAGTAAAATAAAGGCAATTTAAAATTACCACAGGGGAATTAAAGGCGATGAATGCTTTTTCCCAACACACCACACCTACCATCCCCAGTTTCTGTTTTCTCCTGGATGAAACGATTTTTCAGCTAATAAAGGTTTCCCCCTTTGAATTTGGTCCTGTGGTCCGGTGGTCCACCGCCCTCTGCTGGTAAAATGTACTCACAACTCCACATTAGAAAGCATGGACTTGGTGACAGAAATGAGGCTGGAGATAGAATGATAGAATTCTGTACAATTAATGACGTATTTATTGCAAATACATTTTATAATAAACATAAATGGCAACTCTACACATGGACTTCACCTAATGGTCTATACAGGAAATGGATTGATTACATCTGCGGAAAATATAGCTGGAGAAGTTTAATATCAGCTATGAAAACTAAAGCCAGGTGTTGATTGTAAAACAGACCATCAACTCCTCATATGCAAGTTCAAACCGATGCTAAAGAAATATCAAATCCAATGCACAAGAAACAAAGTTTGATGTTTAGTCTATATCACCACAATTTAAATACCATCTCAGGAACAGGTTTGAGGCTTTAAATATGAACGAAGACCAAATGAGCTCATGAAGAATGCAAAATGTCAGACAAAGGAGGAAGAAAAGACCAAGATGGATATAAGAAGAGATTGAATATTGCACTTGAGTGCCGAGAAGCCAAAGCAAAGGGAAGGAATCGAGAAGTTAAGGAGTTGAACAGAAAATGTCAAAGGGCAGAGTGGGAAGACAAAGTAAAGTACTATAATGAAATGTGCAAAGAGCTGGAGTAAGAACATCAAAAAGGATGAACTCAGCATTTCTTAAGCTTAAGGAACAGACGAATAATTTAAAGCCTCAAGTTGCAATACTTAAGGGTGCTAAGGGCAGAATGTTGCATAATCCTGGAAGCAAATAAAAAAGATGGGAGGAGTAAACAGGGTCACTACACCAGAAAGAATTGGCTGACACAGAAGAATTTAATCAAACAACACATAATCAAGAGCTATGAAGGAGAAAGTTCAAGCTCCTATGAAGGAATTGATGAAATACCAATTGGCATAATTCAGCAAACAGATGCTGTCTTAGACACAGTCACCAGGTTATACCAAGAAATCTGTAGGAAAATTACCTGGCCAATTGACTGAAAGAAATCTACATTTATTCCTATTCCAAAAGGTGACTCAACAGAGCGTAGCAACTCTTGAACAATATCACTAATATCACATGCAAGCAAGATCCTGCTAAAGATTATCCGAGAACGACAGGAACAGTACATCAGCAGAGAATTGCGAGGTGTGCAAGCTATGTTTAGAAGAGGCTGTGGAACTAAGGACATCATAGGCAATGTTAGATGGATCTTGGCCGAAAGCAGATATTACCAGAGGAATGTCTATCTGTGTTCTATTGACTATGCAATGGCATTTGACTGAGTGTATCACAACAAATTGTGGTTAACATGGAAAAGAATGGGTATCACCCAACACTTAATTATGCTCATGTGAAACCTTTACTTGGACCAGGAAGCAGTAGTCAGAACAGAACAGGGAACAATGGTTCAGGACCAGGAAAAGTACATCAGTGAGACATCCTGTCTCCATAACTTTTCAATCTATACACAGTACAGATCATTCAGGAAGGTGGACTTTATGAGGAGGAATGTGGCATCAGGATTGGAGGAAGACATTAACAACCTATGTTATGCAGAAACCTTGCTTGCTGAAACTGAGGAGGACATGTAGCACTTGCTGCGAAAGGTCAAGGACCGTAGTCTTCAATATGAATGGAAGCTCACCAACAAGAAAAGAAAAATTCCCACCACTGTGCCAATTGGCAACTTCATGTTAGCAGAAAAGAGATTGAAGTTATTGATAAATTCAACTTATTTACTGGTTCCACAATCAATCTTTTTGGCACCAGCAGTCAGGAAAACAAAAGAGGAATTGTACTGGGAAGGTCTACTGTCAGGGACCTCTCTAGAGTACAAAACAGCAATGATGTCATTCTAGAGATTAGGGTGCACCTGATCCAGAGCATGGTCTTCACAATTACTTGTCATGCATCAGAAGGCTTGATATAAAAGGCTTGATATATAAGGATTATAGAAGAAGGATTGATTCCTTTCAGCTGTGATGCTGGAGAAAGGAGTTGAACATTCCATGGACGGCCAGAAGAACAAACAGGTCTGTCCGAGAGAGGGACAAAACAAGCTGCTCCCTGGAGGCAGGGATTTTTAACCTTCATTTTACGTATTTTGGACATGTTGCCAGGAGAGACCAATCTTTGGAGAAGGACATCATGCTTGGAAGAGTGGAGGGACAGTGCAGGAGAGGAAGACCAGAATGAAATGGATTGACTAAGAGAAGAAGTGAAATTAGGTCTTTCAGAGACCATGACATTGGCTCAGGATAGGGCAGTTCAAAGCGTATACGTGCACATGGGGTCGCTATGAGTCCCAGGTGACTTGACAGCACATAACAACAGGAACTACACATTATCAGAGCATAGAAAACAGTGTCAAAGATGTTTCTTCTGTATTTGTAATTTTAGAATGCCTTAGAATGAAAACTGGACCAATAAGTAATATCATGATAAGCAGAGCAAAGATTAAACTTGGCAAGAATATTGCACCCATAGTCAACAGTCATGGAAGCAGCAGTAAAGAAATCAAAATATATGGTTGAGTTTTCTATCCAATCTGCTACTACTTTTACCGAATCAAAAAATATATGGTTTTATTTCTTTTGAACAAAAGAATGAAAACCCCAAAACACTCCATAGTTCAAGAATATCCATAAATGAGATTAATGTGTATGTTTTGGGGGATGGGGAAGAGTGACAGGAGATAGAGGATGATCAGTTAAAAAGTCCATCCACATACGCGTACAGTGTGCTGTCAAGTCAGGTCCAATGCATAGGGTCCTCTAATATAGCAAAATGAAACTCTGGCCAAATCCTGCACAATTCTCACAATATTTATTATATTTACGTCTTTAGCGTCATTGACTGTGTCAATCTATCTCCTTGAGGATCTTCCCCTCTTCCATATGACTTTAGTTTCCCCACAGATGTCTTTTTTCAAGGACTGACACCTCCAGACAATGTGCCCAAAGTATTTGAGATTAAATTTTAATATTCTTTTATATTTTTTATTTTATTTTCTTTTATACTGGTTTACTTTAAAAGTTCGTATACATTGTTTTTCACACAAATTAAATTTTAATATACTTGTCTCCAAGGTGCACCCTAGTTACATTTTAACTGAGGCAGATTTGCTTGTTCTTTTGACAGTCTGTGGTATATTCAATATTTTCCACCAGCATCACAATGCAAAGGCAATTCTTCAGTTTCATTTTGATTGCTGAACTTTCACACTCATATAAATTAACTGAAAATATCATATCTTAAATCACTTTGGGAGATTGAATGTCAGCTGAATCCTGACTCTGGCTCCTTGAGGCATGGCAGGTTTGAGGGATCAGGGCAATTTTGGTGTTCTTTGGGCCCCACGTAGGTGTCAGCAGAGTGGACATGACAGATGAACTGGGAGTCTGGCGGAAGAACTTTGCCAGCATTTGGGTGTGCCAGGTTGGTAAGATCCTGAAGGGCCCTCGGGCCTGCGGCCCTCAGGCCTGTCTTTTCATTGTTATATTCCTTGTTTTTATTCAGACATTCCTCTAGGTTGTATAGCCCTGGTGTACAAGTTTCCATACAGCGGTAACTTGTGGTTGCTGTGAGGCTGAACACTGTGACACTGATGTGTCAAATGTGTTAATGGACATCTTCAAGGATATGAACATGTACGGCTAAGCACAATTAATAACAGTGCATCTAAATTCCAAAAGCAATCTCCATAATAGTCTATGTGTTTCCTACTGCCAAAGGGGCCCTTTAGGGTAGTGAGAGAAGATCTTCACCCTGAAACCCACAACGTCCCTTTTCAGCAGGAAGTAGCTAAGAGAATACGCCATCCCCTTTTCCTTATGAATCAGGGTGAAGTCTCTCTCAGGGAGGAGTGATAGGGAATGGAAAAGGGCACACTGACAAAGGAGATTAATCAGAACTGGCTTTGACAAGCACTGTGGCAATTGGACAATTAAAACAGACATTCGGGGGGTGGGGGAAGAAGAATGAACTGGGGAGGAGGGTAGAGAAAACAGTGCAACAATGAATGAATGAGAACCCCAAATCTCTGTAAATGTTCATTAAAACTAATAAAATTTAATAATAATTTTAAAAAAATGTGTTAATGGTTGGCTACCCAATGCGGACAGAGAGTGGGGTGGAGCTCCCCGATTAAAACAAGTTTGGAAAGAGGAGTGGCGTCCACTTCCATAATAGCTTGCCTCCGGAAACCCTATGAACCTGGAGAGAGGATGAGAGACACCAAAGCGTTGAGGACTCTCCTTCATATGGTCACTATGAGTAGCCTGCGACTTGATGGCACTGAACAACAACAACAGGTTGCAGGTGACCTAATGGCACATAACAATAACAACAACGACATCCAAGAAGACTATTCACTTTTATGGAAGATTTGGTCACTATTTTATTTCTTGAGATCTATACCATTCAGGATAGGACTGCAGGGTCAGTTGTGTGTTGGTTCCAACATGATCATACATAACAATGTGTTGAACTATCATTTACCAAATCTATATGCATAAACGTGGAGAAATGATGAATGTTATGCAAGCGTTCAGGTCTTTTGTTCATAGGGTCGCTATGATTCATCTACAACTCGATGGCACCTAACAACATATCAGGTGTAGAACAACTGTCAAAACTCAACATGAGAAATATGGCAAGATATGAAGGTAAGCTATCTTAGCAATGTGGGTAGTCATTTTACACCAAAATTGTAACCATTTGAAAACCTTGAGTTAAAGAAAATATATGAAACAAATGAACAAAAAACATTGGCATCAAGTCAACTCCTGCTCATAGTGACCTTTTAGTGCAGACTAGAATTGTCTCTGCTTTTCCATGGCTGCATTGGAAGCAGACTGTCATAACCTTCTCCTATGACGACGGGTCAGTTTCAATTATTCAGCTACTTTTCCATCAGCGGCTGAGAGATAAACCACTGATCCACTGTTGTGCTCATTTTTGTGTGCAATTGGGTTGAAACCAACAGGTTTTCAGAGGTACTCTATATATAGCACAGGGGGAGATTGTCCATCCTTCTTCAGCAGAGTTGCTGGTGGATTCAAACTACGTGCCTTTGAGAATATAATGCAGCTTCTTACCAGTAGGCTGCCAGAGCTCCTAGAATTTTAAAATAAAATATATGATTAAAATAAATGTCACCTGCTTCTGCTCTTTATAAGAATTTTTTTCATTGCAAGTTTCACATATATTATGTGTGACTAGCACTAGTGTCATACACTACATTTCTATTAGATTTTGTTCAAAACATTGCTCTAACAGTTTCCTAAAAAGATATAAAACAGTATTCCACTTTAGAGGAAAAAATAATCAAAATAATTCTACAAATATATTAAAACATTGCAAACCCCTTATAGTATTTTATATCCTGTTCCTTATTTACAGCTGATAATATAAAATTCTTGAGTAGGTATTACCTCATGCCAGTTTAAGACAGGTTTGGAAGCAGGAGTGGCAACCACTTCCTAAACAAAATGGCTCTGGAAACTCTATGAACTTTGAGAAATGACAATAAGCTTCAGGTCTTTTGCTCACAGTGTTGCTATGAGGTGTCCTCAACTAGACAGTAATCAACTATAACAATCTTTGAATCGGTAAATATCATTGCTCACATAAACCAGTGTCCTGCAAAAGATTATGGTCACCAGATATACCTAATTCCAAAAGTCTTGCTGCTTTTAAATTCTGCTAAAAGTAAGCAGTCTCCTGGACAGAGGCTGACAGGGAATTTACATACTTCCTGACACATATTTTCTTCAGATCCTTCCTAACCTCATCCCGGATTCCAGGATACAAAGACCTCATGGACCAGCCTACTCCAGCCCTTTCAGACTCTAGAGTGCCAACGAGGGAGCCAGAGTCAGTGGATACCTCAGCCTGTGTCTTAAATTATGGCGAATATTTTTTAACATAAATATACTAAAATCTTTTTATTTACATGAACTATTGTTGTTAGGTGCATCAAATCAAGTATGACCCATAGCAACCCTATAAACAGCAAATGTGATTTCTCTCCTATTCTGTGCCACCCTCATCATCTCTGACACAGTGGAGCGCATTGAGGCAGGCAATGTGTCAATCCTAGTTGAGGGTCTTCCTCTCTTTGGCTGACCGTTTGCCTGTACAAGCATGATGTCCCTCTCCAACAAATACCCTCTCCTAGCAATGCTCATGGTATGTGAGAGATGAGCCTTTATCATCTTTGCCAACAAAGAGCATTCTGGCTGCACTTTCTGCAAGATATATTTGTTTGTTCTTTTGGCAGTCCATGGGATATTCAGTTGGGATCCAGAAGGAAGACCTTTTTGATTAACAGTAAGTTGGGGTTGGGGAGCCTCTTATTTAAAGTAGTTGTGATCTAGAAGACAGTCCAGTTTAATAAAAAGTCAGTTGAGCCCTAGCGCCTGTGAACTCAATCAAGCTTTGGGGAAATACTAGAAGAAAGGATTACAAGACATTAAACATTATATGGCATAGTCATTAATAGTGTTCTGTCTTTATTTCTTTGGTTTTTATCTCACAAACACTTAGTCATGGCACCAGTTGAGTGATGGCGGTTTCCTGTGCGGTGGAATAGTGCTGCAGTTAAGTAAAGGTTATAGGAGCACGGCAAGGGTGTATTGCTTGCTTAGATTAACAGCTTTAATTCTGAACAGATCAGTTTTTGTTCCAAAGGAATATTTGACTTGGGTGTTTATTCCCTTTAGGGATGGAGTGTGTGATAGTCAGGCCATGTGAAATGGAAGAGAGTAATCGCAATACATGTCAGAGTTTGCAAAGCTAACCAAAATGCAGTGTCTCTGTGGTGATTGGAATCCACCAAGGATTCCTCAGGAAAAGATTCACAATCTCCCCTCCTGCAATTTACAGCTACGGAAAACCCAGTGGAGGGTTAGCTAGTAGTGGGTTCCAAATCGATGGCAGTAAGTTGAAGTTTAATTTCAAATATTCAAAACCTTAATTCTTATTTAAAAATGGTAATTTAGGTAACTTTGACTTGGCATATAATTTAGAACAACATCTTAAGAGAAACATACAGATTAGTATCCTTTCATGCTAATAAGGTCTTATTTGTTCTGAATTTTTTCTTTTTTATTATTAATGATTTTTTAATGAAACACAGATATTTTTACAGCGTATTCTTTCCATTTGATTTTTCCCCATTCACTCACTCTTGTATATTTCCTCCTTGAACACCCCTCCCCCCAGATCGGTTTCCTCTTTGAAAAGAAAAAAAAAAGATTAATTCATTGTAATACAATCCCCTCCAGTTCTGCATTTTAATTAGGTATCATAAGTCCTCTCCATCTGTTTTTCTCTGATTTGTTTATTTCTTGGAGTTTAGATTTCAAATGCCTCAGCTGATCTCCCCAATATTCCTTAACTACTAAAGTTATCGCAGATAAGATGTTAGATTTGTTCTCTGGCACTTCTAAAAGGGCCAGGTCCAAGTCTTAGCACTAGATCATTGGAATTTTTTTAATAAGGAAATGTTGTAATTCTAGAGATAGAATCAATTTTATATATCATCTTGGTTATATTTTATTTTTACAGATTAGAAATTGAGTCTTAAAATGTTAAATGGCTGACCTGGGCTCACCAATGTTTTAGTGTTGTTGTTTTATTTTTGTGGCTTTTATTTTAAAATGTTATCCTATAATATTTATCTCTGATATAATAAAAGCTGCCAGAGAAAACCCACAAGTTAATTTTTTATTAATGAAAAATCAGATTTTCTCATTTCCCTTCTGTAAAGTATAATCTATTTGTATATTGTTGTTGTTACATACCCTTGAGTCACCTGGCTCTGAACCTTGCCCTGTGCTGAGCCAGTCTCATTAACTCCGACACTCCTACCCCCATTGTCCCAGTCACTACATCAATCCATCTCATCTGGGGTCTTCCTCTCCTGTGCTGTCCCTCCTCCTTCCGAGTATGATGTCTTTCTCCAAGGACTCGTCTCTCCTGTCCACTTGCCCAAAGCATGTTAGATGGAGTTTCAAAATCCTAGCCTTCAAGACTGGGGTAATCGGGATGGGTGTGTCAGAGGCGGTGCAGTTGGCGCAGGATAGAGCAGGGTTTAGGGCTGTTGTGCATAGGGTCGCTATGAGTCGGAAACGACTCGACGGCACATAACAACAACAACAGCCTTCAAGAAGAAACTTGGTTTCACCCTTTTCAAGACCTTTTTGTTTTCTTGGCCGTCCATGGTATGTTAAAGATTCTTTTCCAGCACCACAACTCAAAAACATCAACTCTTCTGTCATCCTTAGTCATTGTCCAGCTTTCTGATATATAGCAAGTAATTGCAAAGAGCACAGACTAGATAAGGCTCACCTTAGTCTCTAGACTGACATCGTTGCTTCTTAGCACTTTGGAAAGGACCCTGACAGCAGATTTACCCAATGCAATTCGTCTTTTTATTTCCTGACTTCTGATGCCAAGAGCATAAATATTTCAGAACGTGTAAGTATTGACATATTAGGTATTGGTGAAATGAGATTGAATTGTCCTGGACAATTTCAATCAGACTATCATATGATCTATGCTGGAGGTGAAAAAGTGAGAAAAAAACGAGGTCACTTTCATGTTAAAAAGGCCGCTTCTAGATCTATCTTGAAATGTGTAAACATCTCATAATAGGATATAAATAATCATTTTTTATGATGATATTCCTTTGAACATGGGAGACCTTAGAAGGGGTGAAGCGAAGATTTCCCACAAGAAGAGTGTAATTTCCTTTTGATGTTGAAATGATAAACTGCACTTATAAGTTTGAGCAACTATTTTTCCCCAAAACTCTTTTCAGATTTCGAACAGTGTTCTCTGCTGCCCTCTACTGGTGCTAAGAGTCATAGTTAAATATGTTTTTTTAGAAAATCAAACGTACTTAAAGATATGCAGAGCAAGTTTAAGGGACATCACATCGGGAAAAGACAGGTTCTCAATGAAGGATGGCACAGGATTCTGATCTGTTGTTGATAAGGTCTCTATAAGTCATACTAGACTGTGGCACTTAGCCAAAACAAGAACATGATTCTTGGAGACATAAAACAATAGCTTTTAAGACATCTGCCTCAGGCAATATCCAAGGCTCTGACGTTGCTGTTGTTCAGTACCTTCAACTTTAGTACGACTCATATTAACCTGTGAACATCTGATCTGAACACCGTCGTCTCCCTAGTTGCTATGTCAACCCACCTGGCTAGGGTCATCCTCTCTCTTGCCACCCTTTCCAAGCATGATACCCTGCCCCAAGGAACAATTTCTCCTAGCAACGTGCCCAAAGTATGTGAGAAGATGCTTCATCATCTTTGCCTGCAAGAAGCACTCTGGCTGCACCTTCCCTAAAACATATCTGTTTGTTCTTTTGGCAGTCCATGGGATCTTCAGCACTCCTCCACACATTCAATCTACATTTAGAAGAGGCTGTGGCACCAGAGATGTAATTGCTGATGTCAAATGGTTCCTGGCTGAAAGCAAAGAATACCAGAAGAAAGTCTATGTGTGTGCTATTGACTCTGGAAAGGCATTTGACTGTGTGGATCATAACAAATCATGGCTAACATGAGAAGAATGGGAATTCCAGAACACTTGATTGTGCTCATGTGAAACTTAGACCTAGATGAGGAGGCTTTTGTGTGAACACAGCAAGGGAATATAGCATGGTTAAAATTAGGAAAGGTATGTGTCAGGAAATAGATCAGCTGGCCCAGTGGACAGAAAGCGATGCTACCAAGCCAAAGGTGGGTGACTTTAATCCACAGCCCTTGGGCCTGTCTTTAATTGTTTTTGTTCAGATATTCCTATAGGTCATATAGCCATGGTGTACAAGTTGCCGTACAGCGGTAACTTGTGATTGCTGTGAAGCTGAACACTGTGACACTGATGTGTCAAATGCTTGGTTGGTTGGTTGCCTAATGAGGACAGAGAGTGGGGTGGAGCTCCCTGATTAAAACAAGCTTGGAAGGAGGAGTGGCATCCTGGAGAGAGGATGAAAGGCACCCAAGCATTGAGGACTCACCTTCATAGGGCCGCTATGTGTTGCCTGCAACTCGATGGCACTTAACAACAACAACAACATGTGTCAGGTTTGTATTCTTTCTCCATACCTATTTAATCTGTATGCTGAACAAATTATATGAAAATCTGAGCTCTTATGAAGAAAACTGTGTTTTCCAGATGAGTATGACCATACAAAGAGAGAAGGGTAGAGGACAGGGGGCCCAAGAGTGGGTCAGGGGAGAAATCACAGGGTAGAAGAACTTGGTGAGTGAAGGAAGAGAGTGGAAAAATGTAATTTTTTAAAAATGAAATGAATTTTTTAAAAGGGAAATTTGGCATCAGGATGGGCAGAAGACTCATAAATAACCTTCATTATGCAGATGACATAAGGCTCTAATCTAGGCTGTGGTAATTTCACTAGCGAGATATAGGAGCTTAGGCTTCATTTGCAGGGCTGATTCCACAGAATTTAGAGGCTCAGTGTCCTCACCTTCCTGATTTTCTGCTAAAAAGTCAAATGACGTTTCAGGACACTTTTCTCTTCCCTGTAAGTGCCCTCACTTTATCTTCAGTTGGTGGTGTGATTTGGCTATGCTTACAATCAGGTTTGAGATTTAGCTTTCAATACTACCAGATTTGTGACTTATAAGATATAATGCGTGGTTCAGGGCATAATCAGAAACTTGGAAATCTTTTATGTGATGCCGCAACTGTAACCTGGAAGTTCTGAGCTCATCACTTTCTTTCAACACTTGGGCTCCTGTGAATAAGACTAACCGACTAGCTTCCCTAAAGTTGCAATGTGATAAAATTATAGAAAAATGTCAAACAACTGATTACAAGAGCCTCATTTCTCACTAGGACTTAGTGATATGTGTTACTTTTGGGAATCGTCACTCCATGTCATGGACTAAAAGGGCTGTTTTTATGACTGTTGTTGTTGTGTACCATGGAACTGGAACCGATTCATAGCTTACCCTCCAGCAGGTTTTCAAAAGTAGTTGATCACATGGGAGGAGACTGCCCTTTTCCTGCAAAACTGTTGGTGAAGCCAAACCATATGCCTTCAGGTTTGCAGCACAGCTTCCTACCACTAGGCCACTAGAGGCATAAACATCTCAAGTGACATAAAAGTATGGATTATTTCTCACTCAAAAAGCGTATCGCGATGGGAAAGTCTGCCGTTAGGGACCTCTCAAACGTACTCAGGAGCAACAGTGTCTCTCTGGAGACTAAGGTGCGCCTGATACAGGTCATGGTATTTGCAATCGCTTGTTATGCATCAGAGAGTTGGACAATGACTAGGGAGGACAGAAGGAGAGTGGATGCTTTTGAGCTGTGGTGCTGGAGAAGGGTACTGAATGTACCCTGGACTGCCAGGAAAACAAACAGATCCATCTTGGAGAGGATTAAACCAAGCTGCTCCTTGGAGGCAAGGATTCTGGGGCTTCGTCTGACATACTTTGGACATGTTGCCAGGAGGGACAGGTCCTTGGAGAGGGACCTCATGCTTGGGAGGGTGGAGGGACAGCACAGGAGGGGAAGACTCTCTATGAGATGGATTGATTCGGTAACTGGGGTAATCGGGATGGGTGTGTCAGAGGCGGTGCGGTTGGCGCAGGATAGAGCAGGGTTTAGAGCTGTTGTGCATAGGGTAGCTATGAGTCGGAAACGACTCGATGGCACATAACAACAACAACAACATATGAGCCTCAGTTAGGCTTGGTTTTAAATGCAGAGATAACTTCAGATATTTTCCTGTATTTCTCCATTTGTATGAACCCAAAACTTCTAGAGTCATGGTTAAAAGCATGAACACAAAAGGACAAGACCACCAATATCACTTTATTTATGCCATGCCTGCTAGTATCCCAGGTAAGTCACATATCCAAATGAAAATAATAGGCAAGCACACACTAACTGTCATTTTATAGATATGAATCTACACAACTGTCTCTGGGAGAGAATTGAGACCAATAATTCAATCTTTTCCTTTAGAGCTTAACCAGGTCATAGATCCAAACCAAAATGACCTGTTGCTGTGAAGTTCTTTCCAATTCATAGTGACCTTACAGAACAGAGTAGAACTGCCCAGAAAGTTTCCAAGTTTGTAATCTTTGCTTTCTCCTGTGTAGCTGCCGATGATTTCTAACCACTAACCAATATTTTAGCAGGTTGGCCAGCACTTGACCCATGCACCACCAGGACAGCCAGAGGGCCTGCTCTTACCTTACCCTTATCTTATATAAGCAATAAGTTACTGTGCACTTTTACTTTTGAATCTTGATCTCTTCACAATTAGTTTTCTTGCTGTCATCACTTAAATTAAGTCCATAACAATCTATTACAGTGGCTCCCTTACCCCCTCCTGACCACAACTTACCTAGACCACGGGCACTGATGACAGCATGATTTTCTCCAAACGTAAATTTAACAATGTTACTTTTAAAAGTTGTTGCTGTTGTTGTTGTTAAGTGTCCTCGAGTCGTAGACAACTTATAGCAACCCCATACAACTTATAGCAACCCCATGAATGAAACACCGGAGCACTGTTCATGGAGTTTCTGGAGGCAAGCCATTTTGGAAGTGGATGCCACTCCTGCTTCCAGGCTTGTTTTACGGGGAGCTCCACCAAACACTGTCCACCATGGGTTACTGTTATCACATTTGGCACATCAGTGTCGCAGTGTTTAGCATCACAGCAACCACGAGTTACCTCTGTACAGCAATGCA
>NW_006399784.1:13853377-13872190 GCF_000299155.1 Elephantulus edwardii
TTGTAAACAATGTTGAATTAGAAAAAGTTGTGTGAACTATATTTTTAAAACAATCAAGGGGGGAAACTAGATACAGAGCACAGAATACCACTCAGTCATAAAAGAGACTGATGGCATGCCACATGAATGAACTTGGAAAACAACATGCTAAGCAAATCAAGTTAGCCACAAAAAGGCAAACAGCGTATGATCTTATTTGTGTGGAGAATTGGAGAAACCAGAGATTACTCGTGGTTACTAGGAGTGAGAGGAGGAGAAAGAAAGGGAACATTTTTTCCTCAGGAGGCGCTCAGTATACTTAGTGCTGGTGGAATAATTTGGAGAATTAGAATGATTGCACAGCATAAAGAAAAGAATCAGTGTCATTGTATCATTGCTAGGTGCACTCAAGTTTGACTCAAAGCAAACCTATGAAAAACAAATCTGACTGGTGCCCTATCCCATGCCGTCCTCACCATCTCTGATACACTTGAGCTCACTGTTAAAAGTCATGTGTCAATCCATCTTTTGAAGTCTTCCTTTCTTTTCCCTGACCCTCCCCCTTTTAAAAACGATGTCCTTTTCCAAGGACTGGCCCCTTCTAAAAACATGCCTATAGTATGTGAGACTGAAGCTTTGCAATCCTTGTCTCCAGGGGGTACCCAAGTTTCGCTTTCTTTGAAACATACTTGTTTGTCCTCTTGGCAGTCCATGGGCTATTTAGTATTCTTCTGCAACATCACAACTCAAAGGCATTGATTGTTTTTCTGCCTCCTTATTCATTGCCCAACTTTCAGTTGCATTTGTTGTTGTTTGCTATTGAGTCAGAATTGACCCATAGCTGACCATCCAGCAAGTTTTCAGAGGCAGTAAGGATGATGAGAGAAGAGTACTGAACATACCATGAGCAACCAGGAGAACAAATAGGTCTGTCCTAGAAATTGTGAAACCAAGTTTCTCCTTGGAGGCAAAGATTCTGAAGCTCCATCTCACGTATTTTGGGCACAGGAGGGACCAATCCTTGGAGGAGGATATTATTCTTCAAAGGATGGAAGGACAGCACAGGAAAGGAAGATCCTAGATGAGATGGATTAACATGGTAACTGGGGCAATGGGGTTAGTTGTGTTGAAGTCCGTGAGACTGGCTCAGGAGGGTTCAGAGCTATGTACACATAGGGTCGCTAATTGCTGACAACTGGCACATAACAACAAAACAATAACAACAACAACAACAACAAATAATACAGGGGGAGATTGCTTGTCCTTCTCCCTCACAGCATCTGGTGGGTTAGAATTGCATGCCTTTGGGATTGCAGCACAGCTTCTTACCACTGAGCCACCAGAGCTCTTTCTCAAATATATAGCAAGCAATTTAACTCATGACTTCAATGAGGTACACTTTAGTCTATCCTTACTCCTTAGAACTTTGGCTTGACAGCAGATTTCCCCAATGTGACATGTCTATGAGGAGAAATGTGGCATCAGGATTGGAGGTACACTCATCAACAATCTGCATTATGCAGATGACACAATCCTGCTTGCTGAAACTGAGGAGGACTTGAAGCACTTGCTGCAGAAGGTCGACTGCAGCCTTCAATATGGATTGAAGCTCAATATCAGGAAAACGAAGATACCACAGGGCAGATTGGAAGCATCACAATAGATGATGAAGAGATTAAGATTGTTAACAGCGTCAGTTTGCTTCACTTTACAATCAACACTCTTGGTACCAGCAGCCAGGAAATTGTGACAAAATTGCATTGGGAAAGCCTGCTGTCAGAGACCTCTCAAAAGAACTGAAGAACGATGGTGTCAGTCTGGAGATTAAAGTGTGCTTGATACAGGCCATGGCCTTTACAATTACTTGCTATGCTTCAGAGTGCTGGAAAATGACTAGGATTATAGAAAGATAATTGATGCCTTTGAGCAGTGGTGCTGGAAAATATTGAATATACCATGGACCGCTAAGAGAATAAACAAGTTCGTCCTGGAGAGGGCGAGACCAGGCATCTCCTTTGAGGCAAGGATTCTGAAGCTATGTCTGAAATACTTTGGACATGTTGAAAGGTGGGATCAGTCCTTAGAGAGGGACGTCATGCTTGGGAGAGTGGAGGGACAGTGCAGGAGAGGAAGACACTCTATGAGATGGATTGATTCAGTGACTGGGGTAATCAGGATGGGTGTGTCAGAGGCAGTGAGATTGGCAGAGGATAGAGCAGGGTTTAGGGCTGTTGTACATAGGGTCGCTATGAGCTGCAGACAACTTGACGGCACATAACAACAACATCATGTCTTTTGATCTTGACAAGGTCAACATGTCTTGATTGCTGGTTCCAACAGTGTTGATTAAAGACACAAGCAAGATGAAATAATGGATAATTTCAACTTTTTCTCAACTATCATGATGTTGCCTATTATCCCATGGTGAGAAATTTTCTGTACTTGTCAACTTTTTAATTAATGATGTTTTGCTGTTTTTATTTTTCACCACGTGTTAGAAAAACAGCAAAATGTTCTTGTCTCTTAAGTTGTTGAGAACATTGAACCATATAATTGCTGGTATGGTAATTAAATCACAATTTTTATTACAAACACTGAAGAAGAAAAAGAAGAAACACTATGAGTAAAGTTAAGCAGAGAACAAAGCTGATAAACTTATTAACATTCTGTTATTATTTTAAAACTTACAACAAAGTTATAATAAGCAAGACTATATAGTACCATATGATATTGAGGTGGATTGATTCAGTGACTGGGGTAATCGGGATGGGTGTGTCAGAGACAATGTGATTGGCACAGGATAGAGCAGGGTTTAGGGCTGTTGTACATAGGGTCGCTATGAGTCGCAAGCGACTCTATGGCACATAACAACAACATAGAAAATAATGGGATTGAGATTCCAGAAATAGGCTTTTATATTAATTTTTATGGTCAATTGATTTTAAACAAGGTTTTAGAAATCATTCACTTCTAGAGTGTTAGTGAAATCTGGTCATGTAGTTCTGACATATAGATAGAGATAGAGAGAGATAGAGATAGAGATAAATAGAAGATAGAGATAGATATAGAGAGATACGGAGTTGTGCTGCTAATTCAAAGTTTGGTTACATTTGAATCCACCACTGGCTTAGTGGGAGAAAGTCCCCCAACTCCTTTGTGAGGCACAGCCTCAATAAACAGATGAACGGTTGCTTGGAGTAGGAACCTGGAGATGGACATTGCCACCTGGTGTAATACTTACCTCACAACATACATAGAAATTAACTCACAATGGATCTATGACCTAATTTTAAGAACTAAAACTTTGAAATGCTTAGAAGAAAAGAACAAACTGTCAAGCCAGGACTGACTTATAGCTGACCCTTCAGTGAGCTTTCAGAGGTTGTAAAATGCCTAAGAGTATTTGCCATATTTCTCCCCTTCAGCAGCTGTTAGATTCACACGGTCTTCCTGTAGTTTGGCAGTGGAAGTCCTACCAGAACTAATATAGGTGTGTTTATATGATCTTGAGTTAGATCATGTTTTTATCAAGATGTTGTGTTTTATGTTACTAAGTCAGAACCGATTTGTAGCTGACCCTCCAGTGAGTTGTCAGAGGCAGTAAATCACATAGGAGATTTCCCATCTTTCTGTAGGGCAGCTGGTGGATTCAAACTGTGTTCCTTTGGGGTTGCAACACAGCTTCTCACCTAGGGCACCAGAGCTCCCTGTTCATTTTAAGTATAAAATTAAAATGGAAGGAAAGTAAAAAACCCAACTTCATGGAATGTAATAATTTTATATTTCAAAGTACATTATCAAGAAAGTGGTAACTCACAAAATGATGGGAAATACTTTCAAATTGTGTTTATGTCATGAGTCATGCACCAAAACACATAAAAGACTCTTTACAACCCAATACTAAGATATAAGAAATACAATTTTTAAAATCAACAAAGAACTTGTACAGACATTTCCCCTAAGAAGAGACAGATGGACAATATGCATATGCAAATATACTCAATATAAGTATTTGTAGCATTATAATCAAAGCCACAGTAAGTTACCAATTCATACTCACTAGGATGTTACAATAAAAAAGACAGATAATAACAAAAATGTGGAGAAATGAAACTCTTTTTTGATTCCTTGTGGATGGTAAAGAGTTGCAGTCACTTTGGAAGACAGTCTGACAGTCTTAACAAAAAGTTAGAGAGTTGTCATACGACCCAGTTATTCCACTACTAGGTCCACCCAGGAGAATTAAAAATGTATGTCCACACAAAATGCTCATACAAAACTTGTAAGCAAATGTTCATAACAGTGCTATTTACAGTAATCAAAATTTAGAAAACCGTCAATTTCCATGAATTTAGGAATTCATTTCAGTTTGGTGTCTGTACAATAGAATATTATTCAGCCATAGAAAGGAATAAAATATTAAAATGCAGATTTGTGATACAATGTCAATGAATCTTGGAAACATTATTCTAAGTTAAAGGAATCAAATGTAAAAGCTATATATTGCATGTTTCCATTTACACGAAATGCTCAGAATGGGCAAATTCGTAGAGACAGAGAAGTAGATTAGTGGTTTCTAGGAACTGAAGTGTGGGGAGGATGGGGATCAATTGCGTATGAGAACGCTGCTACTGTTTTGGGGTGATGAAATTATTTGGAAATTAGATGATAAAGGTCATAGCACCTTTTAAACATACTAAGCCCACTGAAGGGATGAGTCTGGAATCTAACACAGAAAGCAGGAAAAGGATATAAAAGGAAATGGTTATAAGTGTAGAAAACTGTTAGTAAATGTATAATCTAGATAGTGAGTATGTGATTGTATGATTTCCAACTCTTTTTTACTGCTAGTAGAAGTATATACAACAAAATGAATACCAATTCTACAATGTCTTTCACATTCAATTCAATGATAATGATTGCATTCTTTCAAGTTTATAACTGTACACATCTTTCTTTTTGAATTTGTTCTTCCTGTACAATATCTGTATGAGGCTTTCCACTTCTCTTCATGTTTTAATATTCATTAAAACTTCAGGGAAGTAATTTCTCAGAAATAGTGAAAAGCAGGTAAAAAGAAAGGAAAATTTGAAACAGTCATTAATATTGATGCTGCAGAGAGAACAAATAAGTGAAAGCTGATCAGTGTTCACTGCATAATCAAGAATGTATCAGTGAGCTTATGCAATGTAAACTCAATGCACAGAATACATACAATACAGTGCACTGAGGACTAAACAGGAGAAACTAGAGACAGTGAATGTACAAAACCAGTGGACTCCACTTTGATTACATTCATTCATCTTCAAACTAGACCATCATAAAACCCAGCTGGTCTCTCAGTCTCCCCTCCTCCCACTCTGTCTCTATCCTCTCAAATCACTCATTTTCTATGTGCTGCATCTGTATCTATTTTATGATTATTAATATTACATATTTTACATGTTTATGTTTTTCATCCCTATCAGACTGTGGGAACTCTAAGGACTGGCTACACTTTATATTTATTTACAGATCCTTCCCTTGTCTAGTTTATGTCATTTTCTAAAAAAAAAAACCCCAGCATTTTCCCCTGTACCTACTTAAGAGAACCCATTCAAAATCTGTAATAGTAAAGGGTGAAAAATCAATTTAAAGTCTATAATGTGTGAAGTTATAAAATGTGTTCACAAAAATACACAATAAATAAAAAAGGGTAATAAAAGAGACATAATTTACTTAAAATAAAAATTGTCTAGAAGAAAGTGGAAAAAATAATTTATTGCAGATTCTTTTACACATTAACATGAAACACTTATACATATATGGATATGCTGATATGAAATATTAAATTTAAAGACAAATATTTTTACACAAAAGTAGCTGCACTATGGTTTATAAAGACAGATATTAATAAGTTATCAGAGACATTTAAGAAAAACAGGCCATTATTCCAATAGTGATTATTCCAGATTGAAATTAAACTAATTTTTCTTAACATGATGTCCTGGGTATAGTTACAATCTTTGAAATAAAGAGGAAAAAAAGCTCATTTCTGGGAAAAAATAGGCAGAAAAGGCTATTACAGGAATGTTCAGGATTGCTTTGTACAGCTTTATTTTCAGACTTAGCTAAAACTTCTTTTAGCCCAAGCCAATGAACTAGCTCAGTGTGATTCTGTGCAGCTTTCTATGACAGTTGCATGTGGCTACTGACATCAATAAGAGGGTTACAGTATCAATGGCAGTATTTTAGAGGAATCATAATAGCCACAAGATTTGTGTTAGCAACACAAATTTAATAATAGAAATATCTATTCCTTATTTTTGAAGGAAAATTAGCAAACTTCAAAATGATTACTGTTCTCTTAGCATGATATATTAATTCCTACTCTGGGAACATGAAAATAAATTGTATTTTCCCTAAAAGTTACAATTCACTCCTTTAGAAAATAATATATATAATGATATACACCAACACTATATAAACTTTATTACATATTATAGTCATTAAAATAGATATATACATATATATGGAGAACTAAACATATTTGGCAAACCATGCTAGGTATATACATGGTCAAATAATGCTCAGATTCATTTCATCAAATACTACAAAGATTGAGTGCCCACTCCCTGCAAGTCACCATGAGGTGTAAAGCTTGCAGTAAATTTTTAAGGTACATGAAGCTCACAACAGACACCTCTAAAGCCAGACTTTAAATATACCACAGAAATAAGCTAAAACTTGGAACATCATAACCAAAAGCTGAGTCAAAGCTGGATAGCAAGAAGTGAAAGATTTATCTAGGAGAAAGGCTAAGAGTAAATGAAAAGGACATTGCAAAGTAGGTATCTATAGCGAATAAATGCTACTGGGCTTGGCACAAGTTAGGAGACAACTGGAATTTCACCTGCAGTCCTCTTCATTCTGTAATCCAAAATTCAGTCCTCATCCTGTTTTGTTTCCTTAAAGGAATAAAAGAAATAGATTAATTTTCAGCAATTAATATATTTACAAAGACAGTCAAACCGAAACCACCAAGTCCATTGCCACTGAGATGATCCTGACTTAGAGTGACCCTGCACGTGAAGAAGGAGAACTAACTGCTCCATAGGCTTTCTTGGCTATCTTCATAACTGAATGTGATTACTAGGCTTTGCTTCTTTGGGCCCACTGAATGGTTTGAAACCTCTAAACTTCCGGTTAGTACTCAAATTGAAGCTGTTTTGGCCACCCAGATCACTTTCTTCTATTTACTCTTTATGACAGTAAGTCCTGGATTGACGTTAGCTATTTTTGTGAATCCTTTCCACATTAATTCTGAGTAAGACAACTGAGATGACTGACTTGGAAATTTTGATGTATCTGTCCGAAGCAGCATTAACAATCCCTAGGAAAATTATTTAAAATAAAAATGATGATATAAAGTAGAGATAAATACTAAAACTCTTAATCCATTTACTTAAACCAAAACCCACTCATCAAATCAGTTCTAATTCATGGTGACTTTCCATTGGGTTTCTGAGGCTCTAAATTGTTATGGAAGGAAACCTCCCATTTTCTCCCCAATAGCACTCATAATTTTTTTTAAATTGTAATTTGAGTGAACATTTACAAACCATGGTCTTGTAATCAATGAGTCAGGCATATTTTGTTCTACAATTGTAAGTACAATCTCCACAATGTACAAACACGCATCCAGTCATTCCACAGCATTTTTCTCTTTTATCTATCTTACTAAGTTACTATTATATACTGTTTTGTTGTTGTTATGTCAGGAATGACCCATAGTTCACCCTCAAAAAAGGTTTTCAGAGGCTGTGAACTAAACAGGAGAAAACTGCCTATCTTTCTCCTATGGACCAGCTGGTGGATTTGAACTGAATGCCTTTAATATGGCAGCAAAGCTCCTTACTTTAGGTCACCAGAGCTACACTTACTGAAAAACAAAAGAAGAATTGTGTTTCATTTGTAGTCTAAAAGTCAATTTCATGTTCTATCCTGAAATACAATGCTGTAAGTGATAAGTTATTAACTATATAGATACATAGAAGGGCCAGTTTGAAGGCTCATGTGTGAAGCAGCTGGATTCTGGATGGTGGGTTCTCTTGTTTTGGTTAAGGGTCAGGTGTGGACTGATAGGTTGTTTTTAATTTTGTTCACAATTGTATGCGAGCTGATTGGATTTGGTGGATTTAGCCAACAATGAGCTGTGGGCCAAAGCCTCTTGTTTAGAGTCAATCAGAACCTGGTAGGTGGGCATTTGTATTTAAAGTTGGTTGGGGCTGGCAGGCCCTCATGCCTCTTTTTAATTGTGCTTGGGACAACATTCTTCTAAGTGGTACTGTAATGGTTTGTCAATTTACTGTACTGAGATAACTTGGGGTTGCTGTGATGCTGAACACTGTGCCACCAGTGTGTCAAATGTCATAATGGTCACCAATATGTTTGATGGAGCTCCCAGATTAAGACAGGTTTGGTAGCAGGAGTGGTATCTACTTCCTAAACAACATACCTCTGGAAACTCTATGAACTTAGGGAAATGTTAATAGAGCAGGACTCAGGTCTTTTGTCACAGAGTCGCAATGAATTGTGCTCAACTCAATGGCACTTAGTAACAACACAACTACGTACAAAGAAGGGTCATTAATATGACTATTATTCAAATATACACTCCTACATCTAGAAATATTTTTGCCAAACTTGCAGTGCGAAATTGACCTAACATGCAATCAAGATATGCTAATGATAACTGTCAACTAGAATGCAAAGGTTAGAAACAGTGAAGAAGGAATAGTAGTTGGAAAATATGGGTTTGGTGATAGAAAGGAGCCTGGAAATAGAAGAGCTGAATTTTTTCTTTTAAGTGATTAATTCGGAAATGCCTTTTTAAAAAGATACAAATGATGGCTTTATACATGGACCACACCTGATGGGCTGCATAGGAATCACAGTGACTATCTCTGTGGAAGCAATCATTAGACAAGCTCTGTTATCATTATTGAAAACTAGGCCAGAGGTGGATTGTGGGTCAGACCATCAATTACTCATATGCAAGTTCAAATTGAGGCTGAAGAAAATGAAAATAAGTTCACAAGAATTAAGATATGATTGTACATCTATTCCATCTGAATTTCAAGATCATCATAGGAATAGGTTTGAAGCATTGAGCATCAATGATCGAAGACCAGATGAGTTGTGGGATATTATCAAGGATATCATCCATGAAGAAAGCAAAAGGTCATTACAAAAACAGAGGAGAAAGAAAAACTTGAAAAACATGTCTGAAGAGACTCTAAAAATTGCATTAAATCATCGAGAAGTCAAAACAAAAGGAAAACATACTGAAGTAAAAGAGCTGGAACATATTTCAAAGGGCAGCTCGAGAAGATAAAGCAAGGTATTATAACGGAATATGCAGGGAGCAAAAGTTGGAGAATAAAACGGGAACAACTCAGTCTGCATTTCTCAAGCTGAAAGAACTGAAAAACAAATTTAAGCCTCAAGTCCCAATATTGAAAGATGCTATGGACAATATATTGAATGATCCAGAAAGTATCAAAAGAAGATGCAGGGAATATACAGAATCACTGTACCAAAAATAATTGACTGACATAGAGAAAATTCAGGAAGTATTATATGAGCAAGGAGCCAATGGTAATAAAAGAGAATGTGGATGCTGCATTAAAGGCACTAGCAAAAAATAATGTTCCAGGAATCAATGGGATACCATCCAATTGATGTTTCAATTAACAGATGCATGGCTGGATGTGCTCACCAGTCTATGTCAGAAAATTTTGAGGACAGCTGTCTGGCTAACAAATTGGAAGAGATGCATATTTGTTCCCATTCCCAAGAAAAGTGATCCAACAGAATGTGGAAACTATCTAGTAATATCATTAATATCACATGTAAGCAAAATACTACTGAAGAACATTCAAAAATGGCTAGAACAATACATAGATAGGGAACAGCCAGAGGTACAAGCAGGATTTAGAGGAGGCTGTGGCACCAGAGATATCATTGCTGATGTCAGATGGATTCTGGCTGAAATGAAAGAAAACCAGAAGAATATTTATTTATGCTTTATTGACTATTCAAAGGCATTTGACTGTGTGAGTCATAACAAGTTATGGCTAACATCAAGAAGAATGGGAATTCCAGAGCACTTAATTGTGCTCATGCAAAACCTATACATTAACCAGGAGGCTGTTGCTGCCAACAGAGCAAGGGAACACTACACGTTTTAAAATTAAGAAGGGAGTGTAACAGAGCTTTATTCTCTCTCCATACCTGTTCAATCTGTATGTGGAACAAATTCTTTGACAAGCTACACTCTATGATGAGGAACATGGCATCAGGATTGGAGGGAGACTCATCAATAACCTGTGTTATACAGATAATATAACCTTGTTTGCTGAAAGTGAGAAGGACTTAAAGCACTTGATGCAGAGAATCAAAGAATACAGCCTTGAATATAGATTATATTTCAATGTCAAGGAGACAAATATTCTTTCCAATGGACCTATAGGCAACATCCTGATAGATGGAGAAAAGATTAAAACTGTCAACAACTTCATCTTACTTGACTAGATCCACAATTAAGACCTTTGGTACCAACAATCAGGAAATCAAGAGACGTATTGCACTAAGAAAGTCTTCAGTTAAGTACCTCTCCAAATTATTGAGAAGTAAACATTCTTCCAAATGGCATAGCACTGGTCTATCCAGTTGCTGTACAGAGGTAACTCATGGTTGCTGTGATGCTGAACACTGTGACACTGATGTGTCAAATGTGATAATGGCTACCCATGGTAGACAGTGTTAGGTAGAGCTCCCTGATCAAAACAAGCTTGAAAGCAGGAGTGGTATCCACATCCAAAATAGCTTGCCTCCAGAAACTCTATGAACTTGGAGAAACGATAAAAGTTTTACAAGTGTCCAGGTCTTTTATTCATAGGACCACTATGAGTTGTCTACAATTCGACGGCACTTAACAACACAACAACAATGATGACTGCTGAGGACTAAGGAGCAACTGAGTCTCATCTTGTTCTCTCTGATCACTTGCTATGCAACTGAGAGTGGACAACGAATAGGGATGAAAGAAGAATTGATGCCTTTAAGCTGTAGTTTTGGAAAAGAGCACTGAATATCCCTTGGACTGCCAAAAGAAAAACACATATGTCTCAGAAAGGGTGTAGCCAAAGTGCTCTTTGGAAGGAAAAAAGATGAGGCTTCACTTCACATAATTTGGGCATGTTGCTCGAAGGGGCTATTGCTTGGAGAGGGACATGATGCTTGGAAAGGTGGAGGGTCAGTAAAGGGAAGACAGACCTCCGACCAGGTGGATTGATAGGGTGACTGCTGCAATAGGCTCTACTGTGTGAAGATGGCACAGGGCAAGTAGGACAGGGTTCAGATCCATTGTTCATGCGGTTGCTATGGGTCATACTCAACTCTACAGCACCAAACAACAACTTTTTGTTGTTGTTAGGTGCCATCAAGTTGTAGACAACTCATAGCGACCCTATGAATGAAAGGCTTGAGCAGTGTCCGCACATAGAGTTTCTGGAGGCAAGCCATTTCAGAAGTGGATGCTGCTCCTGCTTCCAGGCTTGTTTTAGTCGGGAAGCTCCACCAAACACTGTCCACCATGGGTAACCGTTACCACATTTGGCACATCAGTGTCCCAGTGTTCAACGTCACAGCAACCATGAGTTACCTCTGTACAGCAATGCACAGACCAGTGCTATACCACCTAGAAGAATGTTTGACAGGAAAACAATTTGAACCCAGCCTGAGGGCCGCAGGCCCGAGAGCCCTTTTGGGCTTAATGCCCCCTCCTGCCTTAAACCCTAGGCCAAGCCTGGCTGCCTGGCCCTTGGAGGCAGAGTAGTCCTTCTCCTCACAAACTTGAAAACTTGAAAAAGCACTCCACTCCAAAAGCTGCCACAACACCTGTGCACTCAGCACCATGCTCTCTCTGGCAACCAGGTCACAGCAACTCTGGGCAGAGCAAACCAGGGAGAAAACATTACTGCCTTCTCTCCCCACTCCCCTTTTGGGCTTAATTAATTAATTTTCTACTCCCCCTTCTTTAACTTCCCTAGTAACCATACTATAATGATTCTATCATTCCAATGTATAAATCTTATTTTAGCTTTTTTAATACTAGTCTTACAGGGTATTTATCCTTTTGTGATTGACATCTTTCACTCAGCAAAACATTCTACATTCATTCATGCTACACAGTCATCCAGAAATTAAACCACCAATATTTCAGTTAGTAGTACAGCATATAAAATAGTATGCCACCAAGGTTCCTTTTGTCACCAGGATGCTACATTAAAAAAAAGTTTAGTAATGAGGCAAAAGCATTAGAATGAAATTTGCAAGAAGCTGGAGTTGGAAAATCAAAAGGTCCAAACTCGCTCAGCATTTCTTAAGATGAAGGAACAAATTCAAGCTGTGAGTTGCAATGCTTAAGGATGCTATTGGAGGAATAGTGAATGATTCAGGTAAGCATTAAAAAGTGATGGAAAAAGTATACAGAGTCACAGTACCAAAAAGAAGTAGCTGACACAGAAGAATTTCAAGAAATAGCAAATAATCAAGAGGCAATGGTGAAGAAGGAAATTCCAGCTGTTCTGAAGGACTTGAGAAAAAAATAAAGCCCCAGGAATTGATGGAATACTAAGTGTTTTCTTTCATCACACAGATGCTGCCCTGGAGGTGCTCCTCAAGTTTTGCCAAGAAATCTGGAGGACAAATATGTGGCCAACTAACTGGAAGAGATCTATATTTATTCCCTTTCCAAAAAAAAAGTGACCTATCAGAGTATGGAAATTATTGAACAATATCACTAATATCACACACTACTAAAATGCCGCTGAAGATTTTCCAGAAATGACTGGAACAGTATACTGACTGACAGACAACTTCCAGAAATACAAGCTGGGTTTAGAAGAGGTTGTGGCACTAGAGACATTATTGTCAATGTGAGATGGATCTAGGCAGAAAGCAAAGAGTACCAGAGAAATGTCTATCCGTGTTTCCTTGACTAATGAAAATGGGAACACCAGATTGTGCTTATGTGAAATCTATACTTGGACCAAAAAGCAATCTTCAGAACAAAGTAGGGAAATACTGCATGGTTCAAAATCAGGAAAGGAGTTTGTCAGGGATGCATCCTGTCTCCATATCTTTTCAATCTGTATGCAGAACAGATTATTTGGGAAGCAGGATTTTATGAGGACGAGTGTGGCATCAGGATTGGAGGTAAACTCATCAACAACCTATGTTTATGCAAATGACAATCTTGCCTGCTGAAATTGAAAAAGACCTGAAGGGCTTGCAGTAGAAAGTCAAGGACTATAGTCATCAGTGTGGCTCAGTATCAAGAAGACAAAGATTCTCACCACTGGACCACTTGGCAGCACCATGATAGATGGAAAAAAGAGATTGAGGTTAACAATTACAGCTTGCTCGACTCCACAGTCAACACTCTTGGCACCAGCAGTCAGGAAATCAAAAGACAAATTACATTGGGAAAATCCGCTATCAGGGACCTCTCCAAAGAGCTGAAAAGCAACAATGTCAATCTAGAGACTAAGGTGTGCCTAATCCTGGCCATATCTTTGCAATTACTTGTTATGCTTCTGAGAGTTGGACAATGACGAAGGATGACAGAAGAATTGGTGCCTTCAAATCGTGCTGCTAGAGAAGAGTTTTGAATATACCATGGACTGCCAAGGGGGGAAAAAATAGGTCTATCTTGGAGAGGGTGAAACCAAGTTTCTCCTTGGAGGCTAGGGTTTTGAAGCTCCATCTCACATATTTTGGGCACGTGGCCAGGAAAGGCCATTCCCTGGAGGAGGACACCATGCTCGGAAGGGTGGAGGGATAGTGCAGGAGAGGAAGACCCTGGATGAGATGGATTGATACAACGACTGGGGCAGTGGGAGCTGGTGTGGCAGAATTAGTGAAACTGGCTCAGAATAGGGCAGGGTTCAGAGCTGCTGTACATAGGGTTGCTATGGGTCACAAATGACCTGATGGCACATAATAACAATAACGTATGCATTCAAAATTGTAATTGAGTAGGCTCATCACCTCTGATAAATATATATACCAACTGGGCATAGAATATCAAATTTGCATCTAATGTAACATATCCTAAGGGGAAGGAAGCTGGGCACAATCTTAATATGTAGATCACAAGTGTGCAGTTTGGATGTGCCATCAATGCGGTCTGTCCAGAGTATAGCCAGAGAACTAACAAGATCCTAGTGCATCACCATGGGATTACTTAGATTCCTGCCAACTATTTATCAGTTTTCTCTCTAGATGAAGCACACAAGCAACTAGGATTTTCTCAATATCCTCAAACATTTCCCAAGAGAAACACTGGCCCTTAGAAGGATGTTAAGCTTCCGGTATGAATTGCAGCCTGGACTTGGCCCTCATAGAGAACTCAGAATTAAATAGAAAACTCAGGGGAAAGGCTGGGTTATTCCCCTCAGAGCCCACTTACCTTAGTCATATTTGAGCCAAATTATTAACGACAACATAAAATGAGTTTCTAAATACAGTATTTTTGTTTCAATTTTAATAGAGGACAGAAGTTGACAACTACAAAACATCCCAAGGAGAGTATTTCTTGTTTTCATTGCTCAGTGTTTCAGTATTTCCACTGTGCTAATTTAAGAGTTAATGCCTGGAAGAGAGAATTCTTTTCAAATGAAACATATTTTTGATGATTCTAATTTAACTGCCATATTTACATTGTCTTTAAAACATGACTCTTTGATTAGTCATACCTCTGTTCCTGCATTTTTTCTGGAGAGAAACCAAACTTGCATTGGCTCTTTTTTGCCCTTCATAGAGACTGGCCCTCTGTGCTCCAAATGGAACTGTGGATCTGAATTCTCTGGTGACATAAGACATCTAAAAGACCGACAGGATGGAGAGTAAGGAGAGAATTATACAAAGATTGCAGGGAGAATGGGCCCTGTGCCAAAGTTACCAACTGGGGCAAGAAGGTCACATACCAATGTTGTGTTTAAAGGAAACTGAAGGTGGTAGTAACAATGACCTTAATAAACAGTTTCTATGGTGGTGCCTGGGAACCATTAAAAATGAAAACAATGGCCTAGCCTTCTTAAACAAACCTGCATAAACAATTATAAGAGAGGAGGTAATAACTGTTTTAAGGGAACACCACCACTCAGATTTTAAATCTCTGGAAAGATACATTTCCCTCAAAAAACAATAAATGATAAGACATTTTATTTTACCTGTATGTATATTCAGACACATTTATTTTCCCCTTTTCTCCAGTGGTTTCTGTTCTGCTTGTGAGGTTAACAGTGTTCCCAAAAAGACAGTACCGAGGCATCCTCTGCCCTATGACACCGGTCACTACCTCTCCAGTGTGGATTCCTATTGTTATCTGCAGAGGAAAAGGTTTTGTTTCAGTCTCTTCCAGTGGTCACACAATACTTTCTGTTAACTCTTTAGTACAGAATAGTGCAATTCATCATTTAAAATGAGAATAAGAATTCCTCAGAACAGTTCCGAGTGTACTCCAGACAATAAAATACCCCTCAAAATTCTTTCTTATGTCTGAAGACTTTAACTATGTGACTCTGGCATCAGACACAGAAAGAGTTTTGAAAAATTAACCAGAAAAAACCCCCAGTAAGTGCTACTGTCTCATTCTCATGACTTCTGCCATAAGGGTGGTTGTTGTTGTTGTTGTTGTTGTTATGTGCCGTCGAGTCGTTTCCGACTCATAGCGACCCTATGCACAACAGCCCTAAACCCTGCTCTATCCTGCCCCAACCGCACCGCCTCTGACACACCCATCCCGATTACCCCAGTCACCGAATCAATCCATCTCATAGAGGGTCTTCCCCTCCTGCGTTGTCCCTCAACCCTCCCAAGCATGATGTCCCTCTCCAAGGACCCGTCCCTCTGGACATAAGGGTGGTACACAAGATAATTTCAAACAAGTAGAGAGATTGTCAAGCTCTATGAAACTATAAAATTGAGTGAGTTTAATAAAATGTGAGCGTCTCTATGACTGAAACATCCTTCCTTGTATGACTTAAATGACTACATGATCAAGAAATTGAATTAGCTGCTTACAAAGATCAACTGCCATTATAAGAATAATTTTTATTTACCAACCTGAACAGATTCACCATCTACTTGAACCTGGCCAGCAATTTCCATCATGTCCAAGGCCAAGTGGCAAATGGATCGTGCATGGTGGATACAAGGCTCTGGTAAACCACTCACTGTCATGTACTTATCACCAACTGTTTCCACCTAACAGAACATATATAGAGATGGGCACCGATTAGCATAAAAATGACTCCTTCATTTTAATCAAACTCTATCAACCCATTGGCATAAAGTCAGAATAACTCAAAATGACACTCCAGGGGATTTTTAGATATTGTAAGTTACAGGGGAAGAGACTGCCCTTCTTTTTCTCCCAAAGCCACTGGGGGATTCACACGGCTAGAGAAGTACCAGCTTTGGGTTAGCAGTGCAATTCCCTACCGATTACTAATCTAAAATATTTTTTTCAAAGCTATTAACAAATTTAAACTTCCTTCTATCTGAATCATCTTAAAATCAGAATGTATTTCATTCCAACATGACAAACCATGTAATAAATATTTGAAATGTATACACAAGCTGGGGTCTTTGAATATGGGCAAGTAAACATGAAGCATTGCTTTTCTTCTGTAGGGATGTAACGGGTTATCTATGCAACTATTAGTGGTAGTTGGGCTGATGCCCAAAAGGCCAGTGCTTCAAATTCACCAGCTAGTCTCCAGGTGAAAGAGCAGGGGTCTGCTTTTAGTAAGATTTAAAGCATTGGAAACTTGATGAAGCATTGCCCTTAGTCAGAATGGACTCACTAGCATGAGGGTGATTTTTTTTTTTTGGTTAATTTTCCAAAATAGATCTTATAATCCAGTGTTATGCCATTAAGTAGGTTCAACTCACAGCAACCATATATTACAGAATACCTCCCAGGGAACTCTCCACTGGCACAGACAGGCAGGTTTTTCTCCTGCAGAGCAACTCTGGTTTTGAACTGCCAATGTTTCAGTTGGCAGCCAAGCACATTAACCACTGTACCATTAACACTCCTTTTACTATCCAGTAGAACATTTTATTACCTTTCCTCCTTTAAAAAATATTAATAGTTTAATGACACAAGAGCCACTGTATGAAGTTCAGAGATTTATAACAGTCACTAATCATTTATTTTTACGATAGGTTCACCAAGTGCTGCACTGTATCTCAGAATACGACGATAAAATAAATAGTCCCTCTAGAGCTTATATTATCCCAGATGTCTAGGGATGGTTTAGTTGACATTCTTGACTTTAAGAAACAGTATTCCACTGACTTCATTTTTCCAATAACATATTCATTTTTTAATGAAACAAAGGACAGAAACTGCTTATAAATATTTATCTTCAGGATGATGCTATCTGAGTCCCTAGGGCCCTTCTTGCGCCCCATCACTTTTTAATTTGCATTTATGTACGTGAGTAAAAAGGCCTCTTGCACAGAACTAAACAGAATGGTGTGTTTATACTAAATATGATAAACCGCTCACACAGAGTTGTTATCTTAAGAGCAAATAAGATGCTGAACATTTCATTTTTTACCAAGAATCATCTGCTCCTTGAACCATTCATTTTAGTTACAAGGAAGAGAAAGTTTTATTACAAGATGAAATTATTTAAGGAAATAGTAAATACTGAACAAATGGAGGCTTTCTCTAAGGTTGCAAATGCAACAGCTAAAAGAACCAAGAGCAGGGGCTCTGGAGAAGGGTCTGAACATCCCAACTCTGAACAGTAGGAGGAAGCAGTGCTGGTTTGCTGGCAGGATTTTCACCTGCCAGGTGGGAGATTGGGTTTGGATTTCTGGCTGACGTTCCTCATGCTCAGCCATCACTTGTTAGGGGAAGCTTACATACTGCTCTGTTGCCAAACAGATTTCAGCAGAATTTTCAAGTTAAGAGAGACAAGAAAGGAAAGCATGGTGAGATGTCCTACTTCCAAAAAGGAATGAAAACCCTTTGGATCACAATGGTCCAATCGAGAACTATGTAATGTTTCCTTTCATTATGCATGGATTCATCAAAAGCCTAGGGTTTATGAAATAGCAGCTAACAGAAACCTCAACCACAAAAAAGATGAAGACGTGCCTTATACACAAATGGATTTTTCCGTGAATCAGTGAGGGTGTCAAATCTGGTGTAGAGGTCATTGAGGAGGTTAACAATCTTCATGGCCCCTTCTCCAGAAGCGTGCTTGCTGCAGAATGTGTTGAAGCCCACGATGCCACTGAAGAGGATGGTCACATTGTCATATCTTTTGGCAGGCACTGGGCGCTTATGTCGCAGCTCATTGGCAACGGATGGAGGAAGGACAGAATATAGTAACCTGTTTAGAGAAATTAGAATAAAGTCTGTTAAGGAAAGTAGGAATATTTTTGGTGTTTCCACCATTTTTTTCAAAGACTTAAGTGTTAGCTATACTGTAAACACTTGCAGTCTGATAAACTAGCCTTTAAAAATATGATAAATTTTAACTTTTATTCAAAGATAAAGAAACAGAAATATAGAAAACATGAATCATTTGTTCATTTTAAACATGTAAAAAGTCTCTAAGCCCAAACCAAATCAAAATAAGTAAAAAATAAACAAAACAAAGGGTTGGCAAAAGAAAAGAAAGAATTTTCACTGGTACTCTGGAATTCTATAGCTGCTGCTCTGTTTACCATATTTTTATTCCCATATGTCTGCAAGCAGGA
>NW_006399784.1:13872495-13878966 GCF_000299155.1 Elephantulus edwardii
TTTTCCATAGGCAATATTGAGCCTTCACTATTGAATCTTGATGAGTATCAGAAGTCCCTGAGTAACATAATGGTAAACAAAAAATTGGCAGTCTGAACTCACCCAGAGCTCTGGCCATCTAATTCTGAAAACCTGTACATTGTTTGTGATACTAATATCAGTTGGTCAATAAACTTAACTACTATAAAATTCTGATACACAAAACAAAACAAAAAACAAACCCCCAAAACCCAAAAAATAAACTCCAGAGAGATTTTTCTAATCTAACAGACAGAGGAAGATACTGAGTAACAGAAACTTACAAAATCAGGCTTGTGACCTTTGACTATCATATTATAACTTCAAAAACAGATGTTATTTTTTTCCCCTTGGATGAAGCTGAACCACATATCAACAAAGTACACCCTTTAAATTGCTTTTCAGTGGAAGAAATAAGGGCTGCAAAAAATTGCTGAAATTTGCAAAATGCATGGATAAATTATTGGGTACAGTTTAGGATAATGAGAGATGAAAAGTTGTCCCTAGTGGATATCATTTAGGACAATGAGGGAAGTAAAACTGATAGAAAACTACTTGCAGCTCCATTACAAAGGCTGTAAAAGTGAGTTAAGATTTTAAGGATAAAGCAGATAGTTATAAAGTTATATTCTATTATGTGCATGTTATTAAAAAAAGTTAATTAATGTCTAAAAGCAGTATGTATTAGGAGAGTGAAACTCACTAATTTTCTGGATATTTAAGTGGAGCAAAATAGTTCTTATAGTAAATAAAGTAAGTTTAATTATCCATCATGATGATGTTGTTGTTGTCAAGTGCTATATTCATAGATGACCAATAGCGACTCTATGAACAAAAGTCTTGAACACAAAACTTTCTTCTTTTCTCCAAGTTCATCAAGTTTCTGGATGCAAGCTTTTTTGGAAGTGATGCCACTCCTGTTTCCAAGCCTCGTTATTTAAGAGATCCACCAAAACCAGCCTTTTTAAAGGTGAGGCCAAATCCAATCAGCTCACACCCTGTTGCAAGCAAGAGCCACACCTAGTCTCAACCCCAAACCAGAAAACACACCTTTGCAAAATCAAGCCATTCCGCTCATCTTCCCTGACTGGAAATAGGCCCAGACTAGCAGCCAAAAGCCTTAGCTTCTTATAAAATATTCAGGAATCATGTAACTTATGAACTTCAGTGATTGGGTGGCTATTAATATTTGGAAACAAGGCTAAGCTGATTATATGATGTGTGTTTTAAACAATTATGTATTCAAATGCATTCCTAGAAAGGAATTTCTTTAATGTTATTTGATATTTCATAAGTTAATAAAATATTCATAGAAAAACTACATTATTTTTATGTTTTGCTAATATATTATCTATCAGGTTCATATTTGCTAAGACCTACAATAACTTACAGTCAAAATAAATAATTATTTTAAATACAAAGATCTGTACTAAATTTAGTGTTCAATTTTGTCAGTTTCTGGCTAGGTCTTAACACACGCACACACACACATGCACACAGAATCAGCAGTACATAGATTATATATGAATTAATCAGTGAGTGAATAAATAAACTGCAAATTATTTGTATCTCATTTATTCTAAAGATTTTTCAGAGAAACTTATTTGGGAATAATTTCAGTCTGGCTTCTAAAAAAAGACATTCCTACTACTATTCAAACTAATTTAATTTCCATGCATAATTTTATTATTAAAAGAGGAGTAGAAGATTTTATCTAGATTCCAGAGGTATTGACACCACACTTTTAAAGTCTCATTACCAGTCTTGATTATAGTTGTTGTCAGCTGGGATCAATTCATCCCTCAGCTCTCAGAAACTTCACGCACAAGGCAACAAAAGTTTGAAGGATCAGATAATTGTGACTCATGGGGGTATCATGAGCTGAGTTTCAGAAGTAGACCAGCAAACCTTTCTCCTACTTAATGACAGGGAGTCACACTAGAACAAGAATACCACTTTTGCCCTTCTTTAACACTATAGTTCAATCCTTACGTGTCTGTCTTTTTCTTCTCATCTTCTAGGGCTCTTAATGTGAGCTGCAGCCTGTCTGTGAGGATTTCCAGTTCCTGGGTGAGTTTGTACTCCTCTCTGAATTGTTCTCCTAAAAGGACAAGGTCCCGAGTAGCATCGTGTAGAGGGATGTCACTCAAGTAGAGCCCCCTCCTTGTCAAATCATCCAGGTTCATCACACTGTTATACAAAGAAAAGCAGACAAAATTAGTACCACTTGACCTATGTGACAATAGGAAGCCTTCTTACTGCTAAGGAGTATAATCCTACCACCTTATTTCATTCAAAAACTCAGCCTAAAAAAAATTGCATGTGGAAAACTTTATGAAGACTATGACTTTATTCTCTTAAACTTGAAATTTATTTTTCCAAATTATACTTTTAGTACCATTTTTCTAATGTAAAAAAAATTGTCCTATGAAACATACTCACAATTTTAATGAAAGGTTGATATATTTTATCCATTGTTTCCTTGTTTCTTTTGGGAAAAAAACCAATTTTATCTATAATAATAGTGTTTCCATAGAAAACCTGTTTTTTTTCCAGTTTGGGAAGATGAGTGGAGCAGCTGGATTCTACAAAGGCGTGTTTTCTGGTTTTGGTTGAGGCTTACGTGTAGGATGTTTGCTCATAATTTGCTCACAATTTGAGCTGACTGGATTTGGGCTCATAGTTAAAAAGGCATTTGGTTGCCAGTTGGGGGCTGGAATCCAGTTTGGGAAGATGTGTGGAGCTCCCAGATTAAAACAGTCTGGGAAGTAGTAGTGGCATCCACTTCGGAAATAGATTGCCTCTGGAAACTCTATGAACTTGGATTAACAACGAAAATGATACATGAGTTCAGGTCTTTCATTCATAGGGTTGCTATGAGTCATCTTTGACTCAAAGGCAATCAACAAAAACAAAAACAACAATAGAAAACCTAGTTCATTTTTCATTTATTGAGTTTGTGAATCTTGTAACTGTCTGTTTTTCATAATGGTTTAAAGTTTACAGTAAGATCTATAATGTGTCTTCCACATGTGTATTGTGTGTGTAAGACCCAAAAATAATATATTTTAATATACATTCTACACATTACTCATACTCCTAAGCTCAGCTTTTTTCTACCACTCTTATCTGCTTTGATTAATTTTCATATTTGATTGAAACATTATTTGGGCTTGCTGAATTTTAATCACTTTTGTAACTTACCTTAGGTCACTTCTGAAATGGTATGCCTTTGGTGTACCCATAGGGAGACGAACTACTAACTAAAAGGCAGAGCTTCCAGGACAATTCAAATCCACTAGCTGCTCTGAGGAAGAAAGATGGGCAGTCTCCTCCTGTGCAGTTTATATCCTCAGAAAACTTACTGGAAGGTGAACTGAGAGTCAGTTCTCACTTGATGACAAGAGTTGAGTAGCGAATTCAGTAAAGATCTTTAATTACAAGACTGGCTGGTTGTTTTTTGTTTTCGTTTTTGTTTTTCAGTTTACTTATTTACTAAAATTAATTAAGATTATATTGTTGGCTTGAATTTTTTAAATTGAAAGTAATTACTTTTGGGAATTCACAATAATGTTGTTGTCATTATACGCCATTGAGTCGCATGTGACTCAGCAACCGTAGGTACACTAGCTCTGAACCCTGCCCTATCCTGGGTCAATCTTACCACTTCTGAAAGACCTAATCCCATTTCTCCGGTCACTGAGTCAATCCATCTTATTCTGGTTCTTCCTCTCTTGCACTGTCCCTCCACCCTTGCAAGCATGACGTGCCTTTCCAAGGACTGGTCCCTCCTGGCCACGGGCCCAAAATATGAGGCCACAGATCCTCAAAATCCTTGCACCAGGCTTCCTTGACAGTCTCTGACTTTCCTACATTCATACTTCTCACATTCCACATTCTAATCAATAATGTCTGGTTGCAACTATTCTTCCTGCTTTGTGATTCCCAGTGAGGAGGTTCTGCCTCTGGTGCCGTATCTGCTAGTCTAATCTAAATGTGCTCTATTATACATAGGATTTCCTGAGGCCTGCTATTATACAATTAAAGATGTGTCATTTTACCAAGGAATCTTGGATAAATAAAAGATTTCCATCCAATGTACTGTCCACCAAGGTAAAAATTATAATCGGGATAAAGAAAAATAATCAGAATCTACTCATGAAGTGCATTACTCTCTTCAGATTGATTTTGTCAAAATGTGTATGCAAGTTAAAGTCCATTTGCAGGAATCAACCCATGTGTAAAAGGGCTACTAGCCAAATCCCAATACATTAGAGCTGGTACAGATTTGTTTTTATATTCTACATGATGCATCTTTTGCAGGTACAAAACTACAGAATTACATAATCCAAGATTAGATAGTTCATTATCTAATGGTCTAAAAACCCAACAAATTGATTGAGGCATAACAAGTAAAATAACAAGATTTCTTCTGAACTTATTAACATATAGTCAGTGAGACTATTTTTGTTGTCCAAACCAAAAACCAAGTCCACTACTATCTAGTCAAGTCAGATTCATAGTATCTCTGCATAGGGTTTCTTAAATTATAAATCTTAACAGAGAATTATCCATCTTTCTCCAGTGTTGTTGCTGATGGACTTGAAATGCCAACCTTTTAGTTTTGGAGCACTACACTTGCAGTTCTCCTCCTCAACTCTTGTTATAGAGAGATGTTTTTAAAAGTTGTATAATAATAATTAATTTCAGAGTATGTTCATGGAATTTCAAGAAATTATCCTGAATTCCTTTGTTAGCTAAAGACAGGTAATTTAAAACAATTATGAATCAAAAAGTTGATACCTTGGTGAGCACAGAAATAGTATGCTATCTGCTTCTGGTAAGTAGATCATTTGACCCTTGAGCCGTAGGCAGCTGATCTCAGTTCCAGTCAATTCATCTTCACATTCTAAGGTCTCAACATCCAACAATCCTTCCTTGAAGAGGTAAGACATAATCATTAAATAATGTGTTCCTCTTTATATCAACAATTCAGCAAAAAGAAGGGCACGAACTTCATTTTAAACCAAACAACTCAGAGAATAAGTGCTTCAACTAGAACAGGAAAAGGCATTTCCCCAGTTCTGCCAGAGAGCACTGCCAGATAACACTGCAGAAAAGGAAGGAAATAAAAACTTAAATATGATTAAAGATATATAGATAGATATAGATATAGATATGCTTTAGCAGCATTATTCACAATAGCAAAAAATTGGAAACAGCCCAAATGCCAATCAACAAACAGAAAAATTGTAGTACATTCACCCAATGGAATATTACGAGGCACTAAAGAATTATTTAACAAAATACTATATAACATGAAAGAGTCTAGAGAACATTATGCTGAGTGAAGTAACTCAGACACGTAAGAACAAATACTGCATAAGACCACTATTGTAAAAGCAGGAAGATATCTGAGCATGATATGTATAATTGCTCAAAAGGGCAAGGGAAAGGAGAAAAGATGGAGCAGAACAGCAGAAAACCACCTGGATAACAGAGACTGATGAGCGGAGAAGGGTGAAGGAGTGGGAAAGGTTCAACAGAAGCTTGCAAAGGTTGGCTGATAAAAGGCATAGGTCAATGGTAATTAATTATATAAAATATCTATGAGTTGTATAAAACACAACATACATGAGTGAACATAATGTATATGAATGATTTATAAAACTCAAAGTACATGTACTAAACATGATGTATATGACTGACTATAATCAAACCAATAAACAATTTTAAAAAATCACAACAAATGAGAAATAAAACCATTTGGAAGTACTCACTGAAAAAGAAAATAAAGGAGAACGGTCCCTTTTGAACCCAGAAATAATAGAATATTAGCTGTACTACTGTGTTTATATGTATTTAGTAACACCTCTTTTCGTCATTGTCTAATGTGACTCTAAGTCACGTTAAAGTGTCTCTCACTCTTAGCTCTGCATTCATACATTCATAGTGTAGCTGATAGTACTCCACTCCATGTTGCCGAAGTTACCTCCAAATCACCTCAAATTTCCTCCGTGCCTTACTGATTTACATTAAATGAAATAACATAAGGATTACCTTGCTTCTTAACACAAAAACTGTATTGATGTGTGAGAGAATCCCATGGAAACTAATGTCAATATGAGGACGAACCAGAGAGAAGACTGACAAAAGGCTGCAATTTCCTGGCTGAAGCTGAAATGTACATAGAAAGAAAAGGACAGCTTTTTAGTTCAAATAATAGTTAGAAACTGATGTAAAATACTAGATTAAAGCAAATTATAATAAAATCATAATTATTCTCTAGATAATTTTAATAAGGACACATGTCTTCACCTATGCAACTCATTGGTTAAATGCACATGAACCAATTGTATGAACATGCAAGCTAATGTGGATTCAAATGACAAATGTCAAATTTTATAGTTGTTGTTGTTGTTGTTGTTATGTGCTGTCGAGTCGTTTGCGACT
>NW_006399784.1:13881891-13887286 GCF_000299155.1 Elephantulus edwardii
GCCAGAAGCTGTGATGCAGTCCTGAAGGCAAGCAGTTCAAATCTACCAGCTGCTCCTCAGGAGAAAGATGGGCAACCTCCTTCTGTCCAATTAAGCTCCCTCTCAAAACCCACTGGAGGGTCAGCAATGGGTCAATTCCAAGTTGATGGTACACAAGAACAATAATAGTGTTCTTTCTAGCTGTCCCCACATTGACTCCAAATCATAATCACTTTATGTATAACATAATGAAATGTTGCCTGGTCCTGTACCATCCTCATAACTGTTGCTACATTTGAGATCAGTACTGTAGCCACTGAGGAAACCACATCCTAGCTTTTCTTAATTTTTCTCTCAGACAGGATAACCTTTCCTAGCAATTAGTCTTTCTGATGATGTGATCAAAGTAAGCTAGTTAAAGTCATCATCCACAGTTATAATAGGAAATTTCTTTTTTGACTACTTACAATGCCTTAGGCACTGAATGAATTGGTCCTCACATCTTAACTACCTTCATGCATAACAAAAGAGATAAGGCAGAGCGAGGTATAGAAAGACACATACAGTTATACACTGAATGGATGGCAGAATCAGCCAAGTGCCCACAAAGCACACTATTCTGCTTCCAAATTTATGAATTTATTATCACCCTCTCAGAGAGTTCTGGTGATGTAGCCCATATGGAGTTGTGTTGCTAAACCAAAGACTAGGCCTCTCAGGTGGTTCAAATTCACCAACAGCTCCTGAGAAAGACTGGTCATCTCCCATGTGTGATTCACAGCCTCAGAAACTCAAAGGCGTGTCAGCTATAAAGTGGTTCTGACTTAACAGCAATGAGCAGACTCTTGGCTGTGTGAGAAAGTATGACTCTATGGGAGTTATTCTTTAATTATAATGTCTTTATAATCACATGGAAAAAGAACCTCAGTTAAGTCAACTTTAAAAGTTAGCTAGCAGATGGAGTAAGAGTAAGAAAAAATAATTTTACAAATGGATCGAAATAATATAAGTGAAGCATGTATTTGCATCATGACCCTACTCATTGTTTTCCGATGCTTTTCCTATTAAATCCTGTTATGGTTTCTGCATTCTTCCTGTTTAGTGTTCTGTGTTGTTTTTTTTTTAAAAAACCTCATCTTTTCCTTGAAAATCCCAACGCTGGGAATTATAGTCAGAGAGATTGTTTCAGTGTTAGAATTCTTGCCTCCATAAGGGACTCCCAGCTTGATTCCCAGCCAACGCCAACCTGTCTGTGGAGGCTTCCACGTTGTAATGGAATTTCCAGATGAATATCAACAAGGAAGAAAGGTCTGACGATCTACTTCAGAAAATCAATCAATGACAATCCTATAGATAACAACATTCTATCCTGTGCATGGGACATCATTATTTAGGGGCTGCCTCTATTTCTGCTAACAACAGATATCTATCCCAGGTATATCCATTCAGTAAGTAAATAATCAACTGAAAGTTTATTATTATTATTAGAAAGTTAATCACCTTTTCATTAAACAAGTCTACTATATCACATTTTTCTAATGTTTCTATAAATGATTAGAACATAAATAAACATATATGTCCTAGAAAAAAGCTTTTTTTAAAAAAAATAAAACACCTACGATCAAGTCAATTCTGATTCATAATGACCTTCCACTGAGTTTCTGAAACTGTAAATCACAATGGGAGGAGACTGCCTACCTCTCTCTTGAGAAGCAACCAGTGGATTTGAATCAGCAACATTTTGGCTAGCAGAGCAACTCAATACAGATTATGTCATCAGAGTTGTAGCATGTGCTTACCTCAAGGTTAAACAATTTATGTGAGATGTGCTAAACTATGTGTAACACAACACACAGTCAAAAAGGTTAAATGAACTGCTATGTGTTTGCCTCAGGCCCTATTAAAGTTAGATACCATTTTACCTGTGGAAGCACTCTGTAGATGGCATTGCCACACTGGGTAACCACCAGGTCCCGGTCAAATATTATGTGAAAAGGAAAAGCTTTGCAGAAGGTATATGGGCTGATGCGTGACTCCTGGGTACCGTTTTCTTCAAATCTGTCAAGATCTTCATAAAAATCCTCTTCCTTTGACTCTTTTTCTTCAATTAAAAACTGAGTATGGTCACATTCTTCATTTCTTTGTTGAATAACCTAGATGTCAAAAGACAGAAATGGTGTCAGTGGCTGGAATATCAGTTTAGTTAAAATATTTAAAGTATCTTAGAAACTGGAGATGAGAACTGTGTTTATTAGTTTAATTAAAGAAGTGTAATATGAGTGTGTGTATATACACACTCACACTCACACACACACACATACACAAATACCATAAACATCTAAAACAAAAATTTTATGTTAATTTATAAAATTTAAAGATTGAATTGAAAATCTAGTAATAAGTGCCCACTAGCCCATATGATTTCTTATGCAGAACTAGGAAGTTGCATTCCTTGTCATGATAGGCTCAGACCCTTTAAATAGAAATACTGGTACAGTGAACAACATACTCAACCATACATGGCAGTTCCATCCAATATGATTAAATTAATGCCTAAAAATAGTGAAAATTGAACTGAAAGAAATACCTATTTTATGATAACCTTTGGCAAGTGTATAAAATTAAAATTAAAATGCCAGATTGTGCTGTTATGTACTATTAAGTCAAAAACAATTCATAAGTTACTCTCCAGTGAATTTTCAGAGATAGTAAATCTCATGGGAAGGGATTGCCCATCTTTCTCCGATGAAGCACCTGATGGATTTGGTCCATGTGCCTTTGAGTTGACAATGCAATTTCTTAAAACACAGAAAAAGAAGCCCCTCCAATGTCTGTAATGAGAAGGTATTTTGATTACTATTTTTTTTTCTTCCTTCCTGTTCACTTTAAAAACAATATTTTATATTGGTTTGCACACAAAATTTGTATACAGTGTTATTTCACACCTTCTTTCATTCACATCATGTTTCACACAATCATTCAAACACATTTTGCTTGAAAGATAACTTGATGACATGTATCAAAATTCATTTAAATACAAATTTAGGAGTTTTGGTTTTGGGGGTTATTTTTTCACTTAATTTCAGCTCTTGGAATTTATTCTAATGCAGTAATCACAATTGGAAGTACAGCTCTATTATGTAAAGAAAAAACCATGCTGTTTGAGACCTCTCCAAAGTACTGGAGTGCAATGATGTCAGTCTGGAGACTAAGGTGCGCCTGACACAGGCCATGGTCTTTGCAATCACTTGCTATGTGTCAGAGAGCTGGACAATGACTAGAGATGATAGAAGAAGGAGGATTGATGCCTTTGAGCTGTGCTGTTGGAGAAAAATATTGAATATACCATGGACTCCTAAGAGAACAAACAGGTTCAACCTGGAGAGGATTAAACCAGGCTGCTCCTTGGAGGCAGGGACTCTGCAGCTTCATCTGACATACTTTGCACATGTTACAAGGAGGGACCAGTCCTTGGAAAGGGATATCATGCTTGGATGGGTGGAGGGACAGTGCAGGAGAGGAAGACATTTGATGAGATGAATTGATTCAGTGACTGGGGTAACGGGGGTAAGTGTGTCAGAGATAAGATTGGGACACTATAGAGCAGGGTTTAGGGCTGTTGTACATAAGATCACTGTGAGTCACAGGCAACTTGATGGCATATAACAATAATAAATATTTTATTCAGGGGAAAAAATCTTCCTTTGCATTTAAGAAATTAAAAACAATAAATGTTCCTTACAAAAGAAAAACTCTACCTTTACTGAAGTCTGATCTAAATGTGGAATTGAAGAGGCAATATTTTTTCAGCTACAGATAGAAAAGGTAAAATATGGCTCATTTTCATTTCATACAGTTCATGGGCTCATACCCTGAGGCTTAAAGAAAAAAATCAAGGAAAAATATGAATGCTATAGTATATCCAAAAATATATTACCCAACATAAAATTAATATATCATTATGATCTATAATTGGTTCACTAAACTACTCCATTGCTACATTTTAAAATTTTGCTATAATAAAGTTGATTTTTGTTAGGTTGTGATCACAAAGAAAAAATCATCAACTTTAATATTCAGACCTAAAGTTGATGCTTCGTTGTGATTCTCTATCAACTCTGAGAAATAATTATAATCACACATAATGTTAGTAATTGACTTTTCAAATCTGCTTTTTTCCTTACTCAAACTGTCAAAACAAACTGGTTTTTCTACACTATTTTAATTTGTCATTATTGTATCACTTCATGACATACACTAATATTTCTTCTCTGGTTCATATTATCTGGCATTTCTGTATCTGTTAAACTTAAGAGATTTGACTTAACAGATCTTTCAGAAAGCTAAAACAGTGACTTTGTAAAAGTAAAAATATAATTTAAATAGAAATATTTCAGAAGTCTATACTAGAGCAATTGAATAAATAAGTCATAAGAAAATCTAAACATTGTGTGTAAAGTGAACCACGTGGTTGTTGATAACTTGAGTTTTACAGAAGATATGCTAAGGTAGTATAATGCATTAGGAGTTGCACCACTAACCAAAAGGTCACTGGTTCAAATCCATCAGAAGCTCCAGAGTAGGAAGATGGACAGTTTCTTCCTATAAAGATTTACAGCCTTAAAATCCAAATGGAGGGTCTGACTGTGAGTCAGAATTTATTTGATGACAGTGAATAATGCCTTTACCATCCCGTGTTAAAGACTAGTAACTCTAATAGGCAGCTGCAATTTCCAAGGAAGTCTATACTGTTTCTTTCTGAAGCATCTATATACCTGCTCTTTGTTCAGCTTAGCTAAATAAAAAACAAAAACAATGCTATGCATAATATGCATTAATTTCTTGATACAGGTTCACTCAACGTAGATATTTGTTTGCTGTCAGGACTGAAAGCCTGGAAATGAGACAGATCTCATAAATCGATTAGATTCCACAGAGATTCTCTTTCATGGATAAATTTCTCTTTTTTTTATCCAATGTCTTAATTTTAAAGATCTCTGTGTTTGTTCATGTGAGATAGAATATTTTAGTTACATGTTGGTTTTGTGTGCCTTCAAGTTAGAAAACACTCCTAGCTGATGCTTCAGGGTGTTCTCAGAGGAAGAACATCTCACTGAAGAAGGCTGTCCATCTTTCTGCTGTGTAGTCACTGATGGATTTGAACTCCCTGTCTGTGAATGTCTGCGACTCCTGACCCACCAGATCACCACAGCGGATAGAATCCTACTTTCCAGCTGAAGAAATATTGAAGAAGCACCCCAAAGTTACCAACAAATGACAAGGACACTGACACTGATTTCTGAAGGAAAGAGCATTTTGAAATATAAAGTAATTTTAATGGATAAATTACCTAGGAGACTTTTTCAAATCTAAAATGTTCTAGGGAATGTTTTTATCCTAACAACTTAAGTGTTAA
>NW_006399784.1:13888446-13899138 GCF_000299155.1 Elephantulus edwardii
AACAACAACAACAACATGGACTTTACACAGAAGCAGGAACAAATGTATGAATCATCTTCAAAGCACAGCCTATTCGATTCTTCCATCAGGGTAGAAAATTGAAATGATCTTTCTCTTTCTACTTGGCTCAATCTTGAGGCCACTTAAAAAAAAAAATACTGATGGTGCCAAACTTACTGAGTGGTTAAAAATCTGCTGCACGAGACACATTAGATCAGAAATAAAGGCCGGAAAAGGGTGGTTCTATTAGTTACATAGTGCTGGTGGCCTCCTGGTAAGAAGTGGCACTGTCCACCTAAAGGCGTGTAGTCTGGGTCCACCAGCTGCTCCATGGAAAAGACATGGGCAATCTCCTCTCAGTCAATTTATTGCGTCAAAACCTGCTGCAGAGTGAGCTATGGGCCAGTTCTGACTTGGTAGTGCATAAAAACAATCCCTTGTTGCACAGTTGCTATGTCATTATTTTGAAATTATCATTCTACCATAACATGCATATTAAGTTGTGTTATTGTTGTGTGCTGTTGAGTTAGAACCAAACCAGAGATGGCCCTCCAGTGGGTTTTCAGAGGCAGTTAATCATATGAGAAGGGACTGCCAATCTTTCTTTCACAGGGCAGCTGGCAGATGTGAGCCACGCACTTGTGCAGCAATCAAAAGCAATCAAAGCTCCTGTTTGGAGTATTATTCATACTGTGTTGTTATCTGCCATAAAGTTGGTCTCAACTCAGGGAGAACCCATGTATGCAGAATAGGCATGAATTCCAAAAATTTTTCAAAGTTGTAACCTTATAGAAGCAAATTTATCTTTTGATATATCTCTAGGTGGGTCTCAAAGCCAAACCTTCAGCTAGTAGCCTGTGGTTTTTATGTGCTGTCAAGTCTACTACAACTCACAGTGACCCTATCTATGAACAGTGGCTCTGAACCTTGTCAGCTTCACCATCTCAGGCACACCAGAGCCCACTGCCACTGTCTCAATCCATCTCCTCCTCATAGGTCTTCCTTTCTTGAACCAAGCCTCTATCTTCCCAAGCTGATGTCTTACTCCAAGAAACGGCCCTCATTACAACATGCCCAAAGTATGTGAGATGGAATTTCACCATCTTTGTGTTTAACCATTTGAGTCACTCAATGACTCCTGTATTACTATCAATAGCAATACAGTATTTTAAAGTGTTAAATTTGGTTCCTGTCATTATCTGTCAATTTGTTGTATTGTGGACTTTGAAAGAAAACCAAACAAATGTCTTTGAAAAGGTGTAGACAGGGTGCTCCTTACAAGCAAAGGTTGTAAAACTTTATCTCACATATTTTGACATGTTAGTAGGAGTGGCCAGTTCCAGGGGGGAGGAGGGGAGATGTTGTTAGTCTTGGTAAAGTAGAGTTAGTAAAAAAGAAGAACGTCAACAAGATGGACTGATATCATGGCTACATCAATGAGCTTAAGCACAGCAGAGATTGTCTAGTTTCATTCTGTTGTACTTAGATGGTGGAAGATTGGACAGTTTCATTCTGCTGTCTATAGGGTCACTATAAGTCAGTTGAGTAGACAACCTCTAAGAACAATAGCAATGTCGGTTTCTTTCACCAAAGTAACTTCCTCTTTAAAACAAGAAAAGCACACTGCTAGTTCACAAATGAAACATTTCAACTATTTTAAAATTCAGGGAAAGAGAAAAAAAAAAATAACAAAGATCTATATAAGAGCATCTTAGAGTTTCTTAAATTTGTATCAATATATGTTATGACTTTATTCTTTTTTTGGAAGTCACTAGCTCAGCCATTTCATATCCTCTTGTTTCTTAGATGATGTGAGCCCACAAAACACACAAACTCAATTTCATGTTGAGTTAATTTCATGTTGTCTTAAGCAATGTATAACTAGGAAGAAAAATCTTCCACACAGATTTGTGTGTAACATATTCCACACTTCATATAGAAGATTTCTGTAATTCCTACTTTTACAGTTGATGTCTATTGTTCGGTCAGTGACTAGTAAAGATAAATGCAGACAAAATACAATATCAATTTTTCATATTCTAAATATCATTGGTTTTCAGGAAAGTCCCCTATGATCATTACCTTCATATCTATTTCAGTGCCATGTATTTGTTGAGCTACGGTTTTAATGATTCCAATGACAATGTCCTGAAGTCCTTCTCTCTCAGAATAGTAGTGCAGAATGAGTCCTTTGCCCTTTTCCGCATCTGTGCACCGAAAGGAAGGTGCACGCATCCCTGGGTAGATAGTAGCAAGGTGGTCGTGCAAAGCATCAAGGTTCTGCAATGAAAAGGAAATCCTGATAATAAACAATGCTTCCACAATGTCTTACCTGCATTTAGGTAAGTAACATACAGAAATAAGACATTAAGCTCTTTTGATAGATCAGTTAAGTAAACATTCACACAGTACATCCTTTGCTTGCTTCACTAAACTACTTGTATGGTAAGAACCATGCTATTGTTATTATGTGTTGTCAAGTTGGAATCACTGATTACCTTCCAGTTGGTTTTCAGAAGCCATAAATTTCACAAGAGGAGAATATTCATCTTCTTTTTCTGCAGAGCAGCTGGTGTATGGCAAGAACCACAGGGTATCAAAATTGTGTTAAGTGTCACTGAGTCACCTGCGACTCATAGAGACTCTATGTACAACAGCTCTGAAACCCGCCCTGTCCTGAGCCACTCTCACCAACTCCAACATACCAACCCTCATCACTCCAGTTACTATGTGAAGCCATCTCATCTGGGGTCTTCCTCTCCTGCACTGTCCCTCCACCCTTCCAAGCATGATGTCCTTCTCCATGAATTGGTCCCTCTTGGCCACATGCCCAGAGTGTGTGAGACTGAGCTTCAAAATCCTAGCTTCCAAGGACAAACTTCGTTTCATCCTCTTTGAGACAGACTTAATTTGTTATCTTAGCGGTCCATAGTATGTCCAAGACTCTTCTCCAGTGCCGCAACTCAAAGACATCAATTCTTCTCTCATCCTTAGTCATTGTCCAGCTCTCTGATGCATAGTAAGTAATTATGAAGATGATGGCTGGAAATAGGTGCTCCTAAATCTCTAGACTGATTTTGTTGCTCTTTAAGTACCTGACAACAAATTTTCGCACTGCAGTTAGTGTTGATTTCTTGACTGCTGGTGCCAAGATTGTTGTGGATTTGAGCAAGCTGTAATTGTTAAAAACATCAATCTCTTCTCCATCTATCATGGTGCTGCAATTGGCCCAGTGGTGAGAAACTTCTTGGTGGTGTGCTTCAATCCATATTGAAGACTACAGTCCTTGACCTTTTGCAGCAAGCACTTCAGGTCTTCCTCACTTTTAGCAAGCAAGGTTGTTTCATCTGCATAATGCAAGTTGCTGCCAATCTTGATGCCACATTCCTCCTCATAAAGCCCAGTTTCCTGGATAATCTGTTCTGCATATAGATTGAAAAGGTATGGGGACAGAATGCATCCCTCATGTACTCCTTTCCTGATTTTGAACCATGTAGGTATGTTTCATTGCTCCGTTCTTAGGACTGCTTCCTGGTATGAATTATAGTTTTTGCAAGAGCACAATCAAGTGTTCTGGGATATTCCTCTGGTACTCTTTGCTTTCTGCCAAGATCCATCTAACATTGGTGATAATGTCTCTAGTGCCACCACTTCTTTTAAATACAGCTTGTATTTTTGACAGTTCTCTGTTGGTGTACTGTTCCGGTCATTTTTGGGTAATCTTTGAAGGCTGGATTTTGCTTGTATGTGATATTAGAGATACTGTTCAATAATTTCCACACTCTGTTAGGTCCTCTTTTTTTGGAATGTGCATAAATATGGATCTCTTCCAATCAGTTGGTCAGGTAGTTGTCCTCCACATTTCTTGGCACAACCTGGTGAGCACATCCACGGCAGCATCTATTTGTTGAAATATAACATGTCTTTTGGTATTCCATCAATTTATGAGGCCTTCTTTTTTTTTTTTTAAAAAAAAGGATTGATGGACTTTATTTTCCTAGAACTGAAATTGTCTACTGTCTCAGAGGTAAATTTTTCCAAAGCTATAGTCAGCAATTTTTCATCAAAGCCCAAGGGAGAAGGGGCAAGAGTGAAAGACCGGAGACAGAAGTGAAGCATAAATACCACTAGGAAGAGGTTGGATGAGGACTCTTATTTCCTTCTGTCCTCTCAGAATAGGTCACTAACTGTACCTGCTGATAGCACTGAGGGGACCAGGTGGGTATGTGGATGGGAAATGACACTGGAAGGAATACCAAACCCCAGCTAGAAAAAGAAAAGTCATTAAGCCCTCAAAAGATGGGGGGCATCCCAGTGAACCTTAGAAATAATAGGAAATCTAGGAACTGAGCAGAAGGGGGACAGAAGCAGTTGGGGAGATGTCTTTAAAATTTTTTTTAAATTTTCTTTTATTAAAAACATTTCCTAAAAAATGCATCCTTTTTTAAAAAAAAAAATCTGGGTAATTTACATGACTGTAGGCTGTCCTTGAGTGTTTATGGGTAGAGGGAACAGGGTAGCTTCGTTCCCACAAGCTATCCCTTTTCTCTGATCTCAGATTCTTGGCCCAAGCAACCTGAGTGCCCCCAAATCTTTTAATGATAAACTACCCCTCTCCTGGGTCAGCAACAGGAAAAATAAGCATTTTCATTGGAAGGGAGCCCATCCTCCGTACACTGTCCCACCTTCCCTGAATCTATGCAGTTGGGATGATAGGTATGGAAACAGCACCTCAGGGGATACCACTGTCCTGCCCTCCATACCGCTACAATAAATGGAGGGTTGCTTTATCCACGCCCCCCACAAGTCGATCTGTTACTTATCCTCCAGCCCTCTACTCCTGATCACAACTCAGAATTTCAGAATGCCTGTGGGTGAGGGAGAGAAAGGGGTGTCAAGAGGTGGGAAAAGCTGATCCAGGCCGAAGCCTGGGAAACAGTTCTAGGCAGGCAGGGAATATGGCTTTGTCTCAGGGAGTAAAGGGCATAGCCCTGACTTAGGTCACTGGGGTGTGGGAAAAGGAGGTGAGGGCCAGGCGGCCTGCTCCATCCAAGTCAATCTCTGGGGGCCATACTTGAAGGGGAAGAGTGAGTGGAAGAGAAGAATGGGATGCAGTGGGGAAGGGATTCCCAGTTCATAGGCCATGGTCAGTTTCCCCAGTAGAACTCAGACAGCAGCAAGAACGGGGCAGGGCTCCTCTTAAAACACTGGTAGCTAAAGGCTCTCATGATCTCTGCTGCCTGGGGCCTCAGCATCTTCCTTGGCAGCTTCCTCCTTCTCCTCCTCCTCTTCCTTCTGCTAAGAAGGCTCCCTGCCAGAGCCAGGCTCAGGGGGCTTGCTATTTTTCTCCATCTCTACAAGGAGATGTCTCTCACTCTCTAAGGTGTCCACTTCCTTCTCCTCTCATTCAGGGTCCTCAGCCTCCTTGGGACATTTTGGCAAGTCCTCCGGCAGGTTCAGTGCCCCCTTCTCATTCTTCTTGTTGACTGGCTCATCAATGACCAGCCTCCCCTCCTCATCATTGCTGCCCTTAGCGTTCCCTTTCTTGTTACCATCTCCCTCTGAGGCCTCGGGCTCTGGTTCAGACGCTTCCATGTGGCCCTTTTATCTGGAGGACTAACCAGAAGCCTTGATGGTAGGATTGTTTCCGATCTCCTAAGTCCCTCACTGAACCCTCTCCTACTGTTGGGCTTGCCAAACTTCCCCTTGGACTCATCATAAGGGAAGAGGTCTTGGGGGCCCAGGAATGCTGTCTCATGGGTCCCTTAAAAAAGACTTGGTTTTTGCTGGCTATTGATTTCACAGAAGCCTCAGGTATCTCCTCAATCTGGGCTGGGTAACCCTTCATCTTGGTGAACACCAGGTTCCCCGCATTTGTACTCCTTCTACCAGTTGGATCATGACATGGCGGGGCTCTGAAGCATGAGACCAAGTTTGCATGTGCGGCATTGGTGATGCCTCTCTGCTTTGTCCATCATGTGGTGGGGCCTTATTTTATGCCAAGTCCTTCAGAGAAGCCTGAACTTCCCCCTTCATCACCAGTGCCTCTTGATCATATGTTGTTTCTTGAAAGTCTTCTGTGCCAGCCAATTCTTTTTGGAACAGTGACTTTTTATATTCCTTCCATCTGCTTTTAATGCTTACCTGAATCATTCAATATTCTGGCCATACTATCCTTAAATATTGCAACTCATGGCTTGAATTTGTTCTTTAGTCCTTAAGCTTAAGAAATGCCAAGTGAGTTCAGCCCCTCTGATTTTCAGAGCCCAGTTATTTATAAGCACATTTCATTTTAATACTTTGCTGTGTCTTCCCGAGCTGTCCTTTAAAATTTTCTACTAAGCACTTTAACTTCTTGACTTCTTTCCTTTGTTTTGGCTTTTCAGTGCACTAGTGCAATATTTAGCATCTCTTCTGACATCCATTTTGGTCTGTTCGTAATGCTTTAAAATAGGTTAAGTAAAAAAGTATGAACCGAAATGGAGTAGGAAAATTAATTCATGAATAGGAGACATTTGAAGATCAGGAAACTGATTCACTCAAATTTCTGTGCTTGTGAAATGCTCAAGGCTTGAAGCCTCCTTGGAAATGTCTTTTGTATTTACTCGTGCAAGCACTGGTCCCTGGTTTATCCTGCATGCAGTAATGGAACTGAAGGGTTCCTAGATAAACACATGTAAGATGCTTTGAAATGCTGCCAGGTTGTTTAGATTGTTTGTACCATTTTTCAAATTTCCATCAGAAAATATACTATTACCTTGTTGTTGTTGTTGTTATGTGCTGTCGAGTCGTTTGCGACTCATAGCGACCCTATGTACAACAGCCCTAAACCCAGTTCTATCCTCTGCCAATCGCATTGCCTCTGACACACCCATCCCGATTACCTCAGTCACTGAATCAATCCACCTCATAGAGGGTCTTCCCCTCCTGCGCTGTCCCTCTACTCTACCCAGCACGATGTCCCTCTCCAAGGACCTGTCTCTCCTTACAACATGTCCAAAGTATGTCAGACAAAGCCCCAGAATCCTTGCCTCCAAGGAGCAGCCTGGTTTGGCAGTCCATGGTACATTCAATACTCTTCTCCAGCACCACAGCTCAAAGGCGTCAATTCTCCGTCTGTCCTCCCTAGTCATTGCCCAACTCTCTGATGCATAACAAGTGATTGCAAAAACCATGGCCTGTATCAGGTGCACCTTAGTCTCCAGAGAGACACCGTTGCTCTTGAGTACTTTAGAGAGGTCCCTAACCGCAGACTTTCCCATCGCAATTCGTTTTTTTATTTCCTGCCTACTGATGCCAAGAGTGTTGACCATGGAGCCAAGAAAACTGAAGCTGTAAACAATCTCAATCTCTTCGCCATTCATCCTGATGCTACCGATTGGTCCAGTGGTGAGAATTTTTGTCTTCTTGACATTGAGCCTCAGTCCATATTGAAAGCTGCAGTCCTTACTTACTTTAAAAAAAAGCCCCAAAAAAGAAAGGTTTTTCACAGTTAAGAGCTAAATATATGGATAAATGTAGGAGCTGGGGCAGCTATAGGAAGCACTGGTAGCCTAGTCGCCAGCAGCTGTGCTATGAACCCAAAGGAACACAGTTTGGACCCACCAGCTGCTTCACAAGAGAAAGATGAGGAATTTCCTGCTGTCTGTGTACAGCCTCTGAAAACCTGCTGGAGGGTAAGTTACAAGCCAGTTCCAACTTGACAACATACAATAACATATAAATAAAATATGAAATATCCAAAATTACCAATCACATACTAATCACAGTCCTGCTTACAATATTCTTAAAATTTCAATATTAATTCTGAAAACATCAGAATTATAAGTGTTTGAAAAGTGATTGATTTGCTTTCATAAATTATTATTTCAGAAGCTAAAAAGTTATTTCTGAAATAAAATTCTTGTAACTGCTTGATGTGCATACTAGTCTTTAATCAACGCATAGTTTCATGGTTACCACTGCAAATGAGAGCTGTTTGAAAGTGAATACATTTCCAGTAAATATTTTCTGTTCTTATAACCCGAACACAAATTTAGAATATGCCTAATTATCTTCATTTTCCTTAATATATAAGACTGTTTTGTATGGGATCAATCAGAAGTAATGACATTAGCTATACGTTTTAGTTTGTCTAACATGATCTTTCAAATAACATAGTTCATTGAAGGGGCATGTGTGTGTGTGTGTGTGTGTGTGTGTGTGTGTGTGTGTGTGTGTGTTATGAATACCTAACAGGATACACAACATAGCACAGCATGGGGTAGAAAGAAAATCAAGGACATTTTAGAATCAAATAGTTAAGGGTATTAGTCATGACGCTGTTCTTTCCTAGAAACACAGCCAATTTACTCAATTTTTCCCCAGCATTTTATTCCTTCTGATAAAATGGAGATAGCATGCATTTATTTCCAGGCATGGTAGACAGAAAACTGCCTCCCCAGAGATGATCATAATCTAATCCCTGTTGTTGTTGATTGCCTTCAAGTCAAGCACAACAGATAGCGACCCTATGAGCAAAAGAACTAGAGCCCCTTTACAACTATCGACACTTATCAAAGTTCATAGAGTTCCCAGAGGCATGTTGTTTAGGAAGTAGACACCACTCCTGCTTCCAAACCTGTCATAGTATGTTATTGTTGTTATGTGCCATTGAGTCACCTGCAACCCATAGTGACCCTATGTACAGCAGCTCTGAGCTTCCTGTCCTGAGCCAGTCTCATGAATTCTGACAAATCAACCCTTACTGCCCAGTCACTGAGTCAATCCACCTTATCTGGGGTCTCCCTCTCCTGCACTGTCCCTCTACCCCTCTGAACATGATGTTCTTCTCCAAGGACAGATCTCTCCTGGCCACATGCCCAAAGTAAATGACGCAGAGCTTCAAAATCCTAGCCTCCAAGAAGAGACTTGATTTCACTTTCTCCAGCACCAATCTATTTGTTTTCTTGGCAGTCCATGGTATGTGCAAGACTTTTCTTTAGCACCACAACTTTAAGGCATCTATTCTGTCATCCTTAGTCATTGTTCAGCTCTCAGAAGCATAGCAAGTAATTGAGAAGACCATGGCCTTGATTCTGCACACCTTAGTCTCCAGACTGACATCACTGCTCATCAGCACTCTGGAGAGGTCCCTGACAACAGATTTTCCCAATGCAATTCATCTTTTCACTTCCTGCCTGCTGATGTTAAGAGTGTTGATTCTGGATCCAAGCAAGCTGCTATCGTTAACCACCTTAATATCTTCTCCATGCATCATGATGCTGCCAATTGGCCCAGTGGTGAGAATCTTTGTCTTACAAGCTGTAAATATATTACCTCACACTGTAATGAGGTTTTGAAAAAGGTGACTAGAATTACAGATCTTGAGGTGTAAAAATTGTCCTGGAGTAGGACCATCCTAATTGTTTGAGTTCTTGAGTTCTTAAAAGCTGAGTCTCTTTCTCAATCACAGTGAGTGAAAGATGCAACATCAGAAAGTCGTAGAGATAGTGGCAAGACAATGCCCTGACGGCATTCTGAGGTGCAGAAGGAGATGATTCTTTACATGTAAGAAGAAGAGAGAAACATTCAACCCAGGAGTCAAGGGCACCCTCCACCTTCAGTCAGAAAGGAAATAATCTCCTCAACTGGGTAAATTTGTTTTGGTTTTTGATACTCTATTCATATACAATGCTTTATACTATCATCTTAAAAATCTCACTTGTTCAAATTTATTCCAGTTGGCTGGTTCTCATCTTGAGTCCCACGAGCAGCCATCAGTAAAATAAAAGAGTAATCCAAGATGCCAGACAACATCTAGGTATTTTTTTTATGTTAGACACCATCGAGTTGACAATGACATATCTAGCAAGTCTATGAACAATAGATTGAAACTTTATTCTACCCTGTGTCATCCTCACAATCTCCGCCATGGATAGTTTATTTAACTTAGAAACCTCTGAGGTCCTAAAAATATAGCATGAAAGGGAAGTTCTTCCTTTGACAAATTCTTCTTGTGGGAATTCTACCCTGAGAAGGGAAGATCTAAGAATTGTTCTTCATAAATCTCCTAGATCACTTCTACTGATGTCCAGAAAAAATCTGGAGAGAGAAAATCATCAAAAAGAAGGAGGAATGCAAACAGGAAACAAAGAGAGGAATTGGGAAGAGTGAGGGTGCACTGTGGGAATTGCAATTAAAATCACCAAAAAAATTCTTATATTTTAAGTTTTCTTCCAAATCTCTTACTGTCAAAAGCCCAAATTGAACTTGTTGATGCATTTAGGAAATTTCCTAATGCAGTCAAGCCCAGACACTTGACTAGACACTTAATGGCCTAGTTAAAAAGAGAAAAATTTTAATCCAATGTTAACTTTTAATATGCTGTAGTTGTTCTTATTGTTATGTGCCATGGAGTCGCTTGCGGCTCATAGCAACCCTATGGACAACAGCCCTGAACTCTGCTCTGTCCTGTGGCAATCACACTGCCTCTGACACACCCATCCTGATTACCCCAGTCACTGAGTCAATCCACCTCATAGAGGGCCTTCCCCTCCTGTGCTGTCCCTCCACCCTCCCAAGCATGATTTCCCTCTCCAAGGACCGGTGCCTCCTTACAATGTGTCCAAAGTATGTTAGACAGAGCCTCAGAATCCTTGCCTCCAAGGAGCCACCCGGTTTAACCCTCTTAGGATGAATCTGTTTGTTTTC
>NW_006399784.1:13903863-13911112 GCF_000299155.1 Elephantulus edwardii
TCAGTAGAATCTTGCTTGCATGTGAAATCAATGACACTGTTCTGTAGTTTCCACACTCAGTTGGGTCACCTTTCTTTGGAATGGGAACAAATAAACTTGTATTAAAATTAATAATAATTAATAAAAACTTTATAAAACCACTTTCCATGCACACTGGTGACAGTCCATAAGCAATTGCACTGCTAACCCATTCAAGTGCTTCTCTAGAGCTTTGAATCCACCAGCAGAAAAGAAGGATGGGCAAGCTTCTCCTTTACAGAGGCTGCAAAATCAATTTACATCCTGACAAAACCTGCTGGATAGGCACCTACCAGTAGGATCTGACTGCATGGAAATGTTGTTGTTAGGTGCCATTGAGTCAAATACAGCTCATAGTAGTCCTATGAATACCAGATCGGAATCCTGTTCTATACTGTGCTATCCTCACCATCTCTGACACATTCAAGTCCATTGCTGCAGCCATTGTGTCAATCCACCTGGTTTAGAGGGTCTTCCTCCCCTTCATCATCCCTACACCTTTCAAGCAAGAAGTTCCTCTCCAAGCAATAACCTCTGCTAGCAACATGCTCCAAGTATTATGGATGAATCTTTGCCATCCTTACCTCCAAGGAGCATTCTGGGTTCACCTTCTCCAGGATATATCTGTTTGTTATTTACACAATCTGTGGGATACTCAATACTCTTCTCCAACATCACAGCTCAAAGACATCAATTATTTTTCTGTCATGCTTATTCATTGTCTGGCTCTCAGATATACAGCAAGTGACTGAAAAGACCATGGTCTGAATCAGGAGCATCTTAATCCTCAAAGTGACATCATTGCCCTTCAATAATTTGGAGAGGTCCCTGACTACAGACTTTCCCAGTCTCCTGATCTCCTGCCTGCTGGTACTAGGTGCACTGATTGTGGAGGTAAGTACAATGAAGTTGCAGACAGCTGAAATTTTTTCTCCATCTATTATGATGGTCATCTATCTAATGGTGCAATGGTTAAGATGTTTTGTTCTTGATGATGGGATGCAATCCATACTGAAAGCTGCAGTGTTTAACCTTCTGCAGCAAGTTCTTCACATTTTCCTCATTTTCAACAAGCAAGGTTGTGTCATCTGTATAATGGAGATCATTTATAAGTCTTCATCCAGTCCTCATGCCACATTCTTCTTCATAAAGTCCAAATTATTGAATAATTTGCTCCATTTACAGATTAAATAGGTATGGAAAAAGGATACAACCCTGGTACATGAGCTTTTCACATATTATAATATTACTGTTACAAAACAAGTGATTTTAATCTGTGGCCCTCAGGCCTGGTTCAAATGGTTCTTCTGTCAAACATTTTTCTAGGTGGTATCGCACTGGTCTGTGCATTGCTGTACAGTGGTAACTCGTGGTTGCTGTGATGCTGAACACTGTGACACTGATGTGCTAAAGGTGATAATGGTTACCTATGGTGGACAATGTTTGGTGGAGCTTTCCAATTAAAACAAGCTTGGAAGCAGGAGTGGCATCCACTTCTGAAATGGCTTGCCTCCCAAAACTCTATGAACAGGGCTCAGGCCTTTCATTCATATGGTCTCTGTGAGTCATCAACGACTCAATGGCACCTAAAAACAGCAACAACAACAACAACTGATACAAAGTCAGCAATGTGTTTACCTGGCCATAGCACTGCATATTCAAGAGCTGAATAACAAAATTTGTACTTTGCCTTATTTCAAAATAATCATGAATGCAAGTATAGAAAGAAAGAAATTGCATGCCTAATAATAAGCACTGTATAAATATGTATTAAAACCAAAGGTAGAAAAAATTAAAGCACATCTATTTCATAATAAATAGCTTTCTAAGAAATAATGATTCTATCTCAATTTTCTTACTTCATTCTTAACATTACAACAGTAAAAAAAAAACAAACAAAAAAACCCAACCAACCAAACAAAAACCCCAAAACATGAAATGGCTAGGTAGCAAGTCCATCCATTTATTTTGTCCCAAGATGTGAAAAACCTGAGGTTTTTCATTAATTTCTCAATGTCTTAATCTCATTTTACTGCTTTTGTACAAACAACATGTACTTTCTATTTAGGAATGCTGTTAACCACAAATGTGATTAGTCTTGTCACCTAGCATTTATCATTAACAGATGAAAAATTAGTTCTGGTAGCCCTGGAAATGGAACTAGAGTTTCAAGTTTAATTTAGGACACTCTACAGATTCAGAAAGCCAAGGATAACTACTATTTCTTTGTGAAATATTTTAATTTTTCATGATGTTAAAAGGTCTTTGAGAGTTTCAAAAGAAATACACATTTTCTCCTTGTGGTATGGCCACCATAAAGAAATACAAACAGAGTCACAGGAGCAAACAGCTAGGAGTCAACTACCTCATTTCCTTCCTCCCAGGGCATCCAGTTAAAAATTCCTGAGCAATCTCCATTAATAGCAATAGTGAGACTTCGCTCAAAAACATCACAGAAAGGATTTTCCCCATGCCCACCCCCAAGTCTTCTATAAGCTTATCTTCTGGGAGTTTTTGTCTGGGAGTTTGGCTTCTTGAATGCATCTTGACGGCAGTCCTGATGGACACGTAAGTAAAGTTTTTGAGGTCGTGTTTGATGGGTATTACTGCTCTTTACCCCCAAGAGCGGGTGTCCTTGAGCCCTTACCTAGGGTGGAGGTCTGCTCAAAGGTGTGGCTTTAAAACCCAGCAGGGCCCAAATTTATTATTTTTTTAATGAATATCTATCCACCATATGATACAGCAATCTTTTATCTATTTGCTGTGATGCTGCACACTGTTCCATAGTCTTGTCAAATACCATAATGATTACCCATTATGTACAATGTTTGGATGAGCTTCCAGATTGATTTATGCTGCGAAGCAGGAGTGGCATCCACTTCCTAAACTAGATGCCTCTAGAAACTCTACAAACTCTCTAAACTCAATAAATTCTCTAAACTTTATAAATGTACAGAAATGATGTTAGTTATAGAACAGAGTTCAGGTCTTTTTGGCAAAACTTACTCTCGGTCATATTCGACTTGATGACACTTAACCACTGCTAAATGAAACTACTGCTGTTATATCTGGAGGAACATTCTTCCACTTTGTGTATCATCCTTTGTCAATGTGCTGTGTGAAGTAACCAGGGTTTGTGGTGATGCTGAACCTTGTAACATTGGGGTATTAAGTACCATAATGGTTTCCCAATGTGGACAGTGTTTGGAGGAGCTCCCAGTGGTAAAACTGGTTTGGAAGCAGGAGTGGCATCCACGTCCTAAACCACATGCTTCTGGAAATTCTATGAACTTGGAGAAATGATGATAGTTAAGGAAAGGCATTAGGTCTTTTGTTCATAGAGTCGCTATGAGTTGTGCTCAACTCAATGGCAATCAACAACAAAAGCTTTTTGTAGAAGTCAGGGAAAGGGAATTTTAATCTGTTGATTATAGGTTATCAGTAACAGTCACAGTTAACATGATGACACGTAGCAACAACTGATGCTTTAGATCTGAAAGAAATCCTAAAAATCAGTCATTGGGAATAGCTCTTCTTTAAAGGAAATTATACAGAAGCAAAGAGATTTTCCTCCATTTTTTTTTCTTATTGCACACATTATAAAAAATAGGGCCAATACTTCTTTTATGGAAAGTACATAATATGAAAGTGTCACATTTCCAAAAAAGATGTTATTTTAGAATATGAATATGAGAAATCTGAATAAACAAGACCTACAATAAAGAAAGTAAGGCTACATGGAAAGGTGACGAGAGGCACTAAAGGCACAGTTTTAGAGCTAGTTGTTAATATTTTTCTTTTTTTATTTTTAAAGGTAGTTGTTATGCTATTGTTATGTACCATCAACTGGAAATCAAACTCATAGCTAAACCTTTAATAGGTTTCCAGAGGCTGCAAATCACACGTGAGGGGAATGCCCATCTTACTCCTGAGGAGCAGCTGGTGGACTTGTATTGTTTGGGTTGGCAGTGCAACTCCTTACCCGAAACCACCAGTGCTCCATGGGAGCAACGAAGAAGATTCTTCCGGGACTTGTTTGTTGACAAACAGGCCTTCAATGGAAAAGATACAGAGAATCTTATAAAAGCAATCTTAATACAATATAAAATGAAATTGTACTAGTCACTGATGTTCTGTTAACTGGGAATAACAATATTATTTTCTCCAAAGAAATACTTTAATTAAAGTAAAATTATAATACAGAATTATCTGTGTACTCTAATATTCTCTGGTTTTAAACTTGTTAAAAATAAGATTCAGCTGATGTAACATTATGTTAGACATGTAGTCAATATTTTGTAGGACTGAAAATTGCACAGGTTGAAAGAGAAACCAATCATAATTTTAAAGTACTAATCTTCCCGTAAGGAGCTCAGGGGGAATTGTACGTAAAGTATTGGAATTTTAAAACAAAAAGAAAGCAATCTGAATCCAAGAGCAGGTGGTGGGGAAAAGATGGACATTCTTCCATTAAGATTTCTAGCCTAAGAAACCCCATTAGAAGATCTCTGTTTGTCTGTTAGTGGGGTTTTGGCTTGTCTTATCTTACTTTACACATTCTTTTAAAAAAATCAAGTCTCCACTTGTCAATATAAAAATTTCAGTTTATGGAAACTGGAATTTCAAATACTCAGAAAGCAGTTCCTTTTCAAATTCAAGAGTTAAAAAGAAAGTGCATTTTTTCCCCTAAGTAGTATTACAAATAATTTCAGGAAGTATTAAAATAATTTACAAAAGAGTCATAATTTTACAGCTGTTCAGGAAAATCTTCAGATTACTCAGAATAACACTTTGCCCAAACATTTAAGCATCAGATCAGTCATCATCTCCTCCTGGTGAGCTAGCCAAAACATAAGGTAGTATTTTATCAGTCGAAGCTCAGAGTTCACATGAACTGAAATCCCACTGAAGAATGAGAGGAGTGCTGACTGACAGAGAAACTATCAAAGATGTAAACTGAGTGAATGAGTGAAACTTTCATCATTCCAAGATCAGCTGAAGAAGCCAGTGTCTCCAGCAAACAAAGAATTGTTAATTATTCAGCTGAGATTTCTATGCACCCAAAATACACCAACATCTTAATTCCTCTCTGGTTTCTATAATTACATATTATTCATTTATTTCTCTGTGTTAAACTAGATAACTCATTTAAATTTCCTTTAAATTGCTGAGGCAGTAAAGACTATATATATAACGCAATAATTCTGTAACCACCAAAAGGATATTGGGGATAGTCATTCAGGAAGGCCCCCATTATAACAATAAAGACTTAGAGAAAAGGATCACATTAAGGGATTTCAAGATATGTAACATCTTCTTGATTAGTTGAGTTGTACTAGAGGTTTCAAGTGATAAGATGTCTGAAAAACAAGGTTACTAAAGCATTTCTGATTAAGGAAGCATTTGAACCCTGTAACGACACTGATCAGGGGTAAATCTTGGTAGGTGTTGTTTTAAATTGATTTGTACTCTATTCCCAGAAGTCTTATATTGTCTATATTAAGCAATCTCTACTCAAAGCCTTTGACTTCACCCTAATTATGTGCTTAGGTGTATACAGATATACAAATGATCAAAAAGTTTAACAGATTGCACATACAGTGGAGTTGCAATTGTTGTTATGTACCATCTAGTCCCCTGTGATGCATAACAACCCTACGTACAATAGTTACGAACACTGCCCTATTTTGAGCCAGTCTCACTGACTCTGACACACCTACCCCCATTACCCTAGTTACTGTGTCAATCCATCGCCTTCAGGGTCTTCCTCTCTTGCACTGTCCCTCCAATCTTCTTATCATGATGTTCTTCTTTGAGGACTGGTCCTTTCTGGCCACATGCCCAAAGTATATGAGATGGAGTTTCAAAATTCATGCCTCCAACAAGAAACCTGGTTTCACCCTTTCCAAGACAGACCTGTTTATTCTCTTGGCGGTCCATGATACGGTATATTCAATACTTTTCTCTTTTTTATAACAAACTACCCTCAAATGTGTTAACTTACAATTATAAACTGCCATCCTTTATTACAATTCTGTTCACTGGACAATTCTCACTTTGGGGTGGAGTTGTATAGAAACTGAGACCGAATTGCTTTCAGAGGCTAGTTTTACGTATTGATGACTCAAATGTTTGGGTTGCATCATCTGAGCAAACCTTTATTTAGAAAGAAATAAAAAACTTCTTAGAATCATGTCTCAAAAGTATAAAGATGTCACTTCTGCCATAGTCTGTTGGTCAAAACCTCAGTAACATCACTCCAAATTCATGAGAAGATGAACCTCATCTCTTGAGAGAGGTCTTATTGCAGCTGGAAGGAGGAGATAGATACTGTCACAGCTATTGCTGTAAAATAAATATGCTATAACGCAATAGGAAATTAAAGACTTGAGAATAGAATACATTAAAAAGAAAAAATCCTATACTGGATATCCCTTTCTAGCAGTTTTATATAGAGTCCCTATAGTATTTTAATCTATATATAATAAGCTTCAGAAGAAAATTACAGTAAGAGTAGCATGCAACCATCTATTTTATTCTTAACTTAAGGATAGACACGACGTTAGAGCTCTTGTACATAGGATCGCTATGAGTGACAAGTGACTCGATGGTACATAACAACAACAACAATTTAAGAATAAGAAAATAGCAAAGCAGAAAGAAAAACTGTGTTTATTTCATCTTTAAAACAACATGTCCAATTAAATGGATCAAATTAAAAGTAAAAACCCTTATTTATTTCTTTATATCTTTCTTAAAAATCATATCTTCAATTCCTCGATCAACCAAAAGAGCGTAATCAACTTCAAGGGACTAATTATTTCAATTAGTAGCTCACAAATTGATAGTTACACATCAGATTTAAGATAATGAAAATTAAAAAAAAATACAAATTACACTGGGAAAGTCTTCTGTCAGAGACTTCTCCAAAGTACTGAAGAGCAGTGATGTCAATCTGGAGACTAAGGTGCACCTGATCCAGGCCATAGTTTTTGCAATTACTTGCTATATCTCAGAAAGCTGGACAATAACTAGGGATGATAGCAGGCATATTGATGCCTTTGAGCTGTGGTTCTGGAAAAGAGTATTGAATATACCATGGACTGCTAGAATAAACAGGTCCATCCTAGAGTGGGTGAGACCACACTGCTCTTTGGAGACAAGAATTCTGAAGCTTTGTCTGACATACTTTGGACATGTTGCAAGGAGGGCCAGTCCTTGAAGAGGGACA
>NW_006399784.1:13911212-13913258 GCF_000299155.1 Elephantulus edwardii
CTCTTCTCTAGCACCAAAGCTCAAAGGCATCAATTTTCCTTCAATCCCCCTTAGTTCTTGTCCAACTCTCTGATGCATAACAAGTGACTGCAAAGACGATGGCCTGTATCAAACGCACCTTAGTCTCCAGAGAGACACCATTGCTCTTCAGTACTTTGGAGAGATCCCTAACAGCAGACTTTCCCATCACAATATGTCTTTTAATTTCCTGGCTGCTGGTGCCAAGAGTGTTGACTGTGGAGTCAAGCAAACTAAAGCTGTGAACAATTTCAATCCCTTCACCATCCATCCTGATGCTGCCAACTGACCCAGTGGTAAGAATCTTTAGCTGAGGGGTTAGAAAACTGATCTTGTAAACCAGGGGTCATGAGTTCAAATCGCACTGGGGCCTACAGAACTTATAATATACACTTTTTTCCCCTCTAAAGATTGTTAAAATATTTAACAAGCAAATAAATCTATGTCACTTTCCTATTCATCTACTTCATGTTGCATCATAGTCTTAAAATTATTATTAGCACATTTTAAGTGAACCCCAATGGCTGGCAAGAGGCAGAGAAAATTAGCATCATTTATCCTTTATTAGAGCTCCTGATCATATAAATGGTGAAGCATTCAGAGGTTAACTAAGAAGAGAGTGGTTTCAGATTACCCAGTGAAATTTAGGAAGAAAGGTCTGGTGATCTGTTTGATAAACTACTTGCAAAAAAATTCAAGCATTCAAAACTGTGTTCCAATCTAACACACATGCTGTCACCATGATGCATAATATACCTGAAGGAAATTAAAGTAGTAGTGATGTTAGCTGAACCGCGGGTGTTGATACAGGATAAAGAAATGGGCCAGAATAGCCCAAGACCATAAAGCATGAGTTACACAATTTTTTAAATTAGGATAATAATAAATGGAATTAGTATATGACCCATTGCCATGAAGGCGATTCTAAGGCAAAGCAACCAAATAGGCTAGTCTCACTCACTTGGTGCTGTCGAGTTGACACTGACTCATAATTTATTCTCCAGTAGGTTTTCTGAGACTATCAATCACATGGCAGGCAGGTGGTGGTACAACTCCCTATCCACCATGTGACCCAAGTTCCCTATTGGTTAATTTGTAGTTGTTGTTAATGTATGCAGCTGAACCAGCTCAAAAGCTGAATCTCTAGTGGGTTTTCAGGGGCGGTAAAGCTCCTGGAAGGACTGCCCATCTTTATCCTGTGGAGCTGACGGCTAATTCAAACCAGTTGCCTTTGAGATTGCAGGGAAGCTTCATATCACCAGGCCACCAAAGCTCCCTATGGGCTAAAATGGGCTAATAAAACAGTGTTTCATTGCATCACTCAAAAAACAAATGGAATAAGTTTTTAAAGAAAAGCCACTTAAATCAGAATGTTATCTTCTTGTGGTAAAGTAACTCTCCAGAGATTTACTGTTCTATTGAATTTACTAGTCATTAAATGGACAAGAAAAAAGCTTTCCTGAAGCATAAAAGATTGAAAACCACTTAATGCAGTATCGATTTTCTTTAGATAGTACATAACACACACACACACACACACACACACACACACACATACACACAAAATCTCTCCTGGGATGTCTTTAGTTACAACTTTCCTTGCTAGGCATTATTATCTCAAAAGTAATTAATGATTAAAATTCTTTTCATCTGATTACATTTACATTGCCAATAAAAGTACTTTCTTCATAGGGATAGTATAATGGTTTACAGAAACATCAAAATGTTACACTGACAAAAAAGCTTTATAGAATTGAGAACCCGGAAATCAATCAGCCCATCTACCTAGGGTCAACTGATTTTTGACAAGGAAATGAAATCAGTTAAGTGGAGAAATGAGAGCCTTTTTTTCTTCTTCTTAAGCTTTATTTTTTTTTATAATTTTAATGAGCATTGACAGAGATTTTGGATTTATTCATTCATTGCTGCACATCTCTCCCCGCCCAGCCCTCCCCCCACCCTGTTTGCTCCTCTCTTTCAAGAGTAAAAGAAACACTCCCTCCCTGGGACACAATCCCCCCACACCCC
>NW_006399784.1:13923113-13925371 GCF_000299155.1 Elephantulus edwardii
AGGGTCACTGTGAGTCTCAGGCGACTCAACAGCAGATGACAACAAGGATAACAGTTCATTTAAAAAAATAGTAATTTTTTCTGTAAAGTATCCTCTATTAATACTTCTTTTCTTGTTTCGCATGATTCATTTAAGATTTTTGCTATTTCTTCTGAAAGTCTCAAAGGCAGCTCAAGTTAGACCCCTCCTAACATGTCTCATATATATGAGATGAAATTTCACCTTCCTTAACACTCACTGAACATTTTCCAAGACATTTTTATTTGTTCTTTTGTCAGTCTATGGAATATTTAGTACTGTTGTCCAACACCACTACTCAATGGTTTTAAATTTCTGTCATTTTTATTTCTTGTTCCATGAAATCTCCAATGCTATAAATCTCTATAGAAGGAAGTTTTCTATCATTCTCCCACTTCAATAACTGACCTTCCGGTTAGTGGCCCAACATGAAACATATTCCATTTGGGTTTCAAAATGAAATTTGGTTGATGTAAATATGAGAAGTCATCATAAGGTACTGGTATGTTTGAATTCTAGTTTTGTACAACTAAACATACCTTTTCAGTGTTTATTAACTTTATAAAATATAATGAATAATGATTATATGAAACACAATGTGAATGGAGGACAGTATGAAACAATATATATGAACTTTGTAAGCAAACCAATGTAAAATAAAAGTTTATGGAATATAAAAAAGGAAAAATAGTGTTTTATTCCCTACTATATCCCAAGAATTATGGAGCTACATCCCTTAAGATATTATACATGAGGTTTCCATTCCAGTACACTAAGAGAAAGCGATAATACTGTGCAAAACCTACCATGGTTGAGTAATTACAGTATGGTATGCAGCACATATATGATAATTGGAATGATACAGGGAAGATTAGCCTGGCCCCTGCACAAGGATGACACACAAATTTGTGAAGTGTTCATATTTTTCCTGAGGCGACTCAACAGCACATAACAATATTAACATACTATGACAGCTTTGGAAGCAGAAGTGGCATCCACTTCCTAAACAACATGCCTCTGGAAATACTATTAACTTTGATAAATGTTGATTGTTGTAGAGGAGCTTCAGGCCTTTTGTTCATAGGGTCGCTATGAGTCATGCTCGACTCAAAGGCAATGAACAACAACAACAACATGATAGAAAGAAAGAGTTTTGTGGTGTAATGATTAAGCATTTGACTACTAATTAAAAATTTAATAGTTCAAACCTGTCAATGGATCTCTGGGAGAAACAACCTGGTGTTCTACTCTCATGAAGCTTGTAGTCTTAAGAAACTGTGAGGCAGTTGTACTCTATTCTATAGAGTGGCTATGAGTCGGCATCGACTCCACAGTGCAAAAAAAACAAGAACTAGAGAGCAAAAGAAAGATTAATCACTCTGACCAGGATAGGACGGTGGTGGGAGGGGAGAGCGGAGACTTCCTGGAAGAAATAATTTGACCTGTGGGAGCAGAAGATTCTTCTATTTGTACATAAAAGGAGCAGGAAGAAAGAATGTTTCAAAGAGAAAAGTGTGTGCAAAACAGTAGAACACAGAGGGTTTAAAGGAAATGCAAGTTTCTAAGAGATGCTCCATCTGGCTTGGCTAGAGAGGAGGGTGAGAGACAGGTAGAGACAAACAGATTTAATTAATCTTGACATTTTTCCATAAACTGTGGGGAAATTACTAAAGGCTTTAAGCAAGAGAATGATGAGATATATTTACTTTTCAGAATACACTATAATTACAGAAGAGGAAGAGTCTGGAGGAATCCTGGAGGAAGATAAGGGACCATTAATTAACTTTAGGTTGATAATAATTATAGAGAGTGTTCTGGTAGTCTAGTGGTAAGAAGCTGTGCCACATTCTTAAAGCCACAAAATTCAAATCCACCAGCTGCTCCATGGGAGAAGGACAGGCAATCTCCTCACGTGAGATTTACTGCCTCCGAAAATCCTCTGAAGGGTCAGCTATGAGTGGATACCATGCTGATGGAAAACATCACAAATGATCATAAATTCTTCCAGAGAAGTTCTAGGAGCAGAATCCTCAAACCTCAGGATATAGGAAATAGAAAAGGTGATAATTTAAAAAAGTGAGAGAAATAAATGTTTTAAAATTGTTTTAAAATGAGGACTCACTCTCGGTAAAGCATTGCAATTATGATAAAGAATATTCCATTCATCTATATTACAAAATATCAATTTTTCTGTGGCCATGGTTCAAAATTGGGAAGGGTGTACGCCAGGGATGCATCCT
>NW_006399784.1:13925931-13932785 GCF_000299155.1 Elephantulus edwardii
ATTGATTTGGTGACTGGGGTAATCGGGATGGGTGTGTCAGAGGCAGTGTGGTTGGCACAGGATAGAGCAGGGTTTAGGGCTGTTGTGCATAGGGTTGCTATGAGTCGAAAACGACTCGACGGCACATAACAACAACAACAACAACAAGATCTTATAAATTTATGAAAATCACTTGCTTTATTTAATAATTATCTACATATAAAAATATATAAATATAGCCTGGAAGCAGGAGCGGCATCCACTTCCGTAATGACTTGCCTCTGGAAACTCTATGTACGAACAGTGCTCAGGCCATTCGTTCATAGGGTCGCTATGAGTCATCTACGACTCGACGGCACCAAACAACAATAACAACGACAACGACAAAGAGAGAGCTACGTTGGCCTAGAGCAAAGGAAGCTATGCTACCAGGCTAAAGGTGGGTGATTTTCAACTGCGGCCCTGGGCCAGGTTCAAATTGTCTTCCTGTCAAACATTCTTCTAGGTGGTATAGCACTGGCCTGTGCGTTGCTGTACAGAGGTAACTCGTGGTTGCTGTAATGCTGAAGACTGTGACAGTGATGTGCCAATCGTGGTAATGGGCACCCATGGTGGACAGTGTTGGCTGGAGCTTCCTGATTAAATCAAGCCTGGAAGCAGGAGTGGCATCCACTTCCGAAATGGCTTGCCTCTGGAAACTCTATGTACGAACAGTGCTCATGCAGGAACTTATGCTACCAGGCTAAAGGTGGGTGATTTTCAACTGCGGCCCTGGGCCAGGTTCAAATTGTCTTCCTGTCAAACATTCTTCTAGGTGGTATAGCACTGGCCTGTGCGTTGCTGTACAGAGGTAACTCGTGGTTGCTGTAATGCTGAAGACTGTGACAGTGATGTACCAATCGTGGTAATGAGCACCCACGGTGGACAGTGTTGGCTGGAGCTTCCTGATTAAAACAAGCCTGGAAGCAGGAGTGGCATCCACTTCCGAAATGGCTTGCCTCTGGAAACTCTATGTACGAACAGTGCTCAGGCTGTTAGTTCATAGGGTCGCTATGAGTCATCTACGACTCGACGGCACCAAACAACAACAAATATAAAAACTGTTTAATTACTGTGCAACTAATTGTACATAAATACTTAGAGAAAATCTGCATATTCATTCAACTTTCAATTAGGATATGCAATTTCAAAGCCATAACAACAATGAACTCAGCCAAAAGTGTTATTAAATATTAACTAAACCCGGGGGGGGAGGTGGGGAGATGGGCAGCGAGAAGGGTGCAACAATGAATGAATGGAATTCCAAAATCTCTGTAGATGTTCATTGAAATGAAAAATAAATAAATTCATTTTAAAAAATTAACAAACTATATTATATTCTCCATCATGACAGATGGAGAAAGGATTGAAACTGTTAATAATTTCCTCTTACTTGGATCCACAATCAACATCCTTGGTACCAGCAGTCAGGAGATCATTGCTTTGGGTAAGACTGCTTCCAGGGACCTCTCCAAAGTTCTAAAGAGTAATGATGTCAGTTTGAAGGCTAAGGTGTACCTGATTTAAGGCCATGGTCTTTTCAGTCACTTGAAACACATCTGAGGGCTGAATAGTGAGTAAGGACGAGAGAAGAACGGATGCCTTTAAATTATGGTGTTAGAGAAGAGTATTGAATACCCCATGAACTATCGAAAGAATGAACAGATATGTCTTACAGAAGGTGTGGTCAGAGTGCTCTCTAAAAGCAAGAATGGTGAAGCTCTGTCTTTCATACTTCAGACATGTTGAGCATAGAGGCTATTCCCCAGAAAGAGATATCATACTTGGAAAGGCGGAAGGCCAACAAAAGAAAGGAAGACCGCCAATGAAACGCGTTGACACAGTCACTGCAGCAGTTGACTAAAGTTTGTCAGACATGATGAGGAAGTCAAAGATAGAACAGGATTTAGGTCTGTTGTTCATAGGGTGGCTATGAGTCACACACAAGTTGGTGGCACCTAACAATGGGCTTGTGTGTGTCAGAGACTGTGAAAATGGCATTGGACAGGACAATGTTTAGATCAGTTGTCCTCAAGGTTACTATGAGTTGGACTTGACTTGATGGCACCTACCAACAACAACATATTATATTCTAACCTGTTAGCTTCTTCATTATCATGGTTTCTGATTGAAAATCAAAAGTAATATATTTTAAAATATATTAACTAAAACTGTCCATTTATTAAGGAAAACAGAATAAAACAATTTGAAAGTATTCAAAATGCATTATCTAGCCAAAGTACATGGTGAGTCATTAAAGCAAGCCACTCATATAAGCCATATATGTAATGTTAAGTTTTCTGGCTCCTACATTAAAAAGAGGAAAAAGAAACAGGTAAAAATATCAGTAACATATTCTACTATAATCTAATATACCCAAAATGTTATAAGTTCAAAAAGGAATCAATATTAAAATCACTGATGACACAGTTTCCATTTTCTTTCCTATACCATGTCTTTGAATGTGGGTGCATATTTTATACTTGGAATACGTCTCATTTCAAAGGCCACTAGTGGCTAGTCTACTGAATCAATAAAGAAACACTGAGAAGATGCTTGTTCTCATACAACCCCGTAACAACCACACCAGGGATATAGTGCACAAATACAAAAATCATATGAATATTTGTCTTTGGTTTGTTTCATGGATACGTCCATTGAGGCAGAAAGCTAAAGTTAAAAAGTAGTACCCAAGAGTTGGAAATTTTGCTGTTGTGCTAACAGAAGTAGTGAAATTATCAAAGTGGGGGCCATATATTCAAAACTCCAATACCTCAGAACATATTAAGATATCAAGCTTCCATTTAAAACAAACCATATCAATATAATCTGTTAATTTTAAATTTTATTATCTCTGGTAGCTTCTTCATTTGCAAATGGTAGCTTTTTTTTAATTAAACACTAGTGGCTTTGTCAATGCATGGCAGGGAATTGCAAACCAGTTTCCATCTTGATTTAATGCTGTTTTAAGTTTATGAGAAAAATCTCACTATGTAAACAACAGACATTTTGATTAAACACTAAAGTTCTTATTTTGGCTGTTAAATCAATAATGCAGCTGGACTGAAAGTAGTTTACATTTTCTCAAAACTGGGCTTCGGTTCAGCTAGTATTGCACTGACATCATTTTCCAGTGAGATCTGGCTGCTTTCAGCAGCCAGTTTAGAAATATCCATTGCAAACCGCCACATAATTTTCAGCGTTAACACATTTCAAGAAGAGGGTCTCACAAATGCCATTGTTTAAAATAGGACAGTCAATCCAAAACTAGTGTCTCATTTAATGTACAATTTACTAGTAAAAATGTATAATATCATTTCAAGATCATAAGGAAAAGGCTGAGAGTGAGTTGTCTTTTACAATCACTGAGCTGACCTGGAAAGTTCCCAACTGTCCTTGCTATAGATTAATGCATTTGTCACTTAGAGCCACCAAGTGGGTTCTAACTCACAGTGACTCCCCTCAGCAGGTATTCCAGGACATAAATCATATAAACAGGATACGGCCCACCTTTCTCCGGGTTTGACGCTGGTAGATTCCGAGAAGCATGTTCTGTGGGTTAGCAAAGCACTTTGCTAAAGAAATGAGTAATAGCTCACAAATTTGTTTTGGTGCCAGAGCATCTAGAAGTCATTGTGCTCTTTCCTTAACAATAACTTCTGCTTAGCCCTTTGCTATCAAGTTAATTCCAACCCTGATATACAACTTATGCATACTATAGGGAGCCCTCGTGGCACAGTTTTTAAGGAATTGTACTGGTAACCTAAATGTGTTGCTCCTCTGGAGTTTCTGAAGCACCAAAGGCCCTGTGAGAGAAAGATGGGCAACCTCCTCCTGTGCTATTTACAGCCTCTTGAAAACTTGCTGGAGTGTCAGCTATGAGCTATTTTTGGCTCAATAGTATTGAAAGAAGAAGTGTACATTATGCAAAGTTAGGAACACATCTAAACAGAAAATATGCCCATATTATATGTCTAAAACATGAAACCAAAACTATTAGCAAGTATAGCTATAAACAAAAAATGAAAATAGGCCACGTTATTTTAAGACAACATTAATTTTCAATTTGTATAACACAATAAAAAATGCTAAAATACTGAAGACTATTCAAATAACTATGGTCTGAATTAGAAAAAGATCACAATACATTTCAGTAGCAGAATACTCTTTCAGTTGAGTGAGCACAAGTACACTATAACCTATACACTATTAACTTGTAACTTTTAGCTAAAAATCTCAAATTTCTTACCTGTAGAAATTCTCTGACATTAGATCCCAGAACGCGCAAGATTGTATCATAACCAGATTCTTGACAAAAGACAAAAAACATCTTCCCAAACATTTGGAGGATTTCTCCAGCATTAAGATCTGTTTTACAGGTTTGAAAGAAAAATATATTACAGGTGGAGTAATGAAAATTTTAAGGGCTTTTTAAAGGTATATTAAAATAATGTAAAATTTGCAATTTTGAGGCAGAATAGCCATGGATCAAGCAAAAAAAAAATCTGTACAGAACAAAACAACAGAACCAAACAAGACAACATACATTTTAACAGTAAGAATCTCTTCCTATAAACAAAGCAATCTGTTTCCCCGCTTCCAAGAAAAATAATTTTGATTTCATAAAAAAATATTTTAATATATTTCTTACTTTCACTAAAAAAAAAGACAAATCTTTTCAAAATCACCAAGAGGAGACATGACTTACTATTTTCCTTTTTCTCACTGTAATTACTTGTATTCAAGAAATTGGTAGTATATTGATGGGATGCTAATAGCCTGTTTTTTCCTCATCATTTTGTCATTAATTTTTTCTAAATTCTTTACATATTTTCTGTTATATCTATTTTGTTTTATTTTATTCAACTGATGAATATAAAAATTTATATGAACATTATTGAAAATGAAAGGTTTTCTTTAAATTTTTTTGTTGCAGCAACACTGGTGAAAATATATATGCATAAACCTTAATACAAACTAATCTAATAATTTAGTTTATGAGGAACACCTATAGACACTTGAATTCTTTTAAAAAGACTTTAAACACAAGTTGCCAAAGTATTTGCAATTAAGTCTGCCTTAACAGCATATCTAAAATGCAAATTTCTCTTTTAATTTGTCCTTCATTATACTATATATTTACTTTTAAATTTAACAAATTGGCATGAATAACAATATCTCATATTTGTTTAAATTTTTATTACTGAGTGCATATTTTTATTATTGTTAATGTTTAGCATTCTTTTTTTGTGATTCTTGTATTCTGCTCTATATATATTTGCTTATCTAGTTATAACTATTAAAGTTTAAAATCTTTGCTATTTTCTAGCCAAGTTACAGTCTCATGGTAAATTAAGTGCTCTGAGTTTTGGTACTATTTTTAGGACTTGTTCTCCATGAAGACTTTGAACTTGGCCTTCTTCAACTGGAGCACTGTCAGACATAGACCTCAGTTTCCTGCTGTCTTAACCAATAGCTGATTTATGGTTGCAAAAGAGTTTGGAGAGCAACATTTTCTGCATACCACACTTGTGTAATTACTGTATTTTTTACATTGTGGCCAAAGTTATAACATTAACTATCAAGAATTACTTTCCATCCTGTGAGAAAAGGACAGAGAGTTTGTTTTCTCTGTGACCTTTATAAAAGAAAGAGCAGAACTCAGCGTAGCCTGAGCCTAACAGTAGAGGTCAATGTACTCCCTATCATGACAGGCAGCAGACAACCTACATAGATGTACACCATGATCTTGGGGCATGCACACTTTGGACAAAAGAAGAAAATTTTTGTCAACTTACTGAGAACTTTGCTTGCCGCAGCAACCAAATCGTAAGTTTTGGAATCATCATATATTATTCTGACAAGAAACTGCCCTTCTTCATCTAACTGTGCCTCTTTTCTGAAAAATAAAAATTAAAGTGGTTGTAGAGAAACATTAGAAAGAAAATAATAATTCTAACAGCTCTACTAAAGTATAGAAATGAATTTATGTCTAAAAAAGGTTTGTTTTTTTTAAATGTGCTTAAAAAAATCATGTACCTAAAATAGATAATGATCAAGTAGAAATTAAGTTGTAACTCCCTCATTCAAATCTAAAAGGATATATTTAAGGACAACTTATATTTAATAAAATTATACTTACATGTTGCTCTAATGACTAACATAACATCAGATATTTAACATACAAACATACAATTAAGAAGCTTTTTAAAATTAATTTTAATGAAAGTTTACAGAGACTTTGGATTTCCATTGATTCATTGTTACACTTTCCTCCCTGTCCAACCTCACCCCCAGTTTGCTCTCCTGAGTAGTAAAAGAAAACTTCTTGCATTGTTATACAGTCCCTTCCCCCAAGTCCACTGTGCTCACTATACAGCCTTCATTCTGCACTCCTCTCATGACAATAATACCTAATCATATATCCCTTTTAAACAGTTCTTTCCCTCATCTGTTTCAATTTCATATACATTATTTATCCTCTTTTTCTCAGTCTCCCCCGAACCCCACTGTCAGTCTCGTTTTACAACAGTGGCACTACACAGTATTTGTCCTTTTGTGACTGAGATATTTTACTCAGTATAATGTCCTCCAGGGTCATCCATTTTGCATAATATTGCATAAGTTCATTGTTTTACTTTATTAAAAAATTTTTATTTTAATGAACATTTACAGAGATTTTGGGTTTTCATTCATTCATTCATTGTTGCACTGTTTTCTCTACCCTCCTCCCCAGTTCGTTCTTCTCCCCCCGCCCCGAATGTCTCTTTTAATTGTCCAATTGCCACAGTGCTTGTCAAAGCCAGTTCTGATTAATCTCCTTTGTCAGTGTGTCC
>NW_006399784.1:13933668-13935377 GCF_000299155.1 Elephantulus edwardii
TTTAGGGTATATTCCCAGTAGTGGAATTGCTGGGTCAAATGGTATCTCTATTTGCAACTTTTTGGGAAAGTACCATACAGCCTTCCACAGTGGTTGCACCATTTTACACTCCCACCAACAGTGAATAAGAGTTCCAGTTTCTCTGCATCCTTGCCAGCATTTGATGTTTGCTGTTCTAATATATTTTGTTATTCTGACTGGGGTAAGATGATATCTCATAGTTGTTTTGATTTACATCTCTCTTAGAGCTAGGGATTTTGAATATTTATTCATGTATTTGTTGGCCATCTGAATGTCTTCTTTGGTGAAGTGTGTTTTCATATCCTGTGCCCATTTTCAACTGGGTTATTGGGTTATTTATCTTTATCTTGTTGTGGTGCTTGAGTATTTTATAAATTCTAGATATAAGTCCCTTGTCTGACATGACATTACCAAATATTTTTCCCAGTCTGTGTCTTCTTCCCATTTTACCCTGCTGGAGAAATTTTGGGATGTGCATAGGGATTTGATTCTTAGAAGGTCCCATTCATCTATGCCCATTATCACCTCTCCTATTCAATATTGTATTGGAATTCTTAGTAATAGCAATAAGTTAAGAGAAGGAAATAAGAGGTATCCAAATTGGCAAAGAGGAGGTAAAACTATCTCTCTATGCACATGATGTGATAGTATACTTAGAAAACCCTAAGACTCAGCAAGAAAACTACTGGACATAGTTGACCAATTCAGCAGAGAGGCAGGATATAAGATCAACATACAAAAATCAACTGGATTTCTCTACAGTGAAAAGCGAATACAGAACTGGAACTAAAAAAATCTGATAATCTTCACAATAGTTAATCACAAGATTAAATACTTAGGAGTAAAACTAACCAGAAGCACAAAGGAACTATTCAAAGAAAATTACAAAACATTACTACAAGAAACAAAGAGAGACCCGGAGAAGTGGAAGAATATCCTTTGATCATGGATAGAAAGACTCAATATTGTGAAAATGACAATACTACCAAAGGCAATATACACGTTCAATGCAATCCCAATACAAATACCAATTCCATTCTTCAACGAGATGGAAAAGGCAATCTTCAAATTCATATGGAATGGAAAGATGCCCCAAATAAGCAAAGCACTCCTTAAAAAAAGAAACAAAGTAGAAGGCATCTTACTCCCTGATTTCAAATCCTACTACACTGCTGTAGTGGTCAAGACAGTGTGGTACTGGTACAATGACAAACACATAGATCAATGGAATAGAATTGAGTATCCAGAAATCAGCCCATCTACTTATGGTCAACTCATTTTTGTGAGGAAATGAAATCAGTTAAGTGGGGAAATGATAGCCTTTTTAACAAATGGTGCTGGCAAAATTGGAAAACTATCTGTAGAAAACTCAAGCAAGACCCACACCTCACTCCATATACAAAAACTAACTAAAAGTGGATCATGGGCCTAGGACTAAAACCAAGGACTATAAATTTCATTAAAGAAAAACTTGGAAGAACTCTGGAATTCCTAATTCACAACATAAACAGTCATCTAAGCATCCTGAAAAATCTACAACTAGAAGTAGATTTTGATTTAAAAAGTAAAAATTCAGTCAGTACTTGTCTCAGATGGGTCATGCACTATTTCACGAATGAGGGAATACAACTACTAATAAAACAGACAAAAATTCCTAACTTCTTTAGATAGATAGATAGATAGATAGA
>NW_006399784.1:13938867-13967218 GCF_000299155.1 Elephantulus edwardii
ATAAAATGTATTTGCAATGAATAAGTCATTGATTTTACAAAATTCAATCATTCTATCTCCAGCCTCATTCCTGTCACCAAGCCCATGTTTTCCGACCACTGATTCTTCTTCACAGAGATAGATATACACACATACATATGCACACTCACACATATAGGAAAGAAGAAGAAAAAGCAAAGTAAGGGGATAAGGAGTTCAAGAAGACATCACTGAGAAGATGTTACATGAGTCACGTCTGAAGGAGGTTAAGGGCATGAGTCATGAGCAATCTGGGGCAAATGTGTTCTGGGAAGAAGGAATAACAAGTGCAAAGGGTTCATTCAGTGGAGCATGCCTGGGGTGCAGGAGGACAGCAGTGGCATTGTAGCTGAAATAGAAAGAAGAGGGGAAACAGAAGCTGTACAGGAATGAGGTCAGTGATAATAAGGAGCTGAACTGTTCAGACTCTGTTGAAAATTATCCCTATACTATATTTAATTGAAAGAGATGAAGGGTACTAACACTGATATGAGAAGTGATATGTCCTGACTAGCATACAGGGAATCCATCTAGCTGCTGTGTTGAAAATGGACCACTGTCTAGAAAACAATCAAGTAGGTCAGGCAGGAGGCTACTATAAAATGATGCTGGTTGAGTGAAATATCTCAGTCACAAAAGGACAATTACTGCATAATATCACTGTTATAAAACAGGACTGACATGGGGGTTGGGGGAATCTAAGAAAAGAGCCAATAAATAATGTTCACTGCATTGAAACAGATGAGGGAAAGAACATTTTTAAAAGTAATATGTGATTAAGTATCATTTCTATAACAACATCCCAGAATAAGGGCTGTACAGCAAAGTAGACTGAGGGAAGGAGGGGGATTGTGCAACAATGAAACAATTCTTTTTTTAATTTAGGAAACAATTATTTTTTAAAAGAGAAAAATGAATTAGGACGGGTGAGTACGGAAGAAAATGTGCAACAATAAATGAATGGAAATCCAAGTTCTCTATAAACTTTCATTAAAATCTCAATTAAAATTAAAAAAATAAAAAATATTCTGGTGTCTCTATTCAGAAGTGGAAGTAATTATGTGAATGAGAAGGGGTCAAAATGTAGATGTTTTCTAAAGTTAAGTTCAATATAATTGGCTCTTACAATGTTGAAGGCAAGCAATCAAGGATGACAACAAGGTTTTTGACTTGAGCATTTGAAATGACACTGTTACTGTCAAGGAGATTGAGAAAGACTGTAGGAGTGAACTGAGGGTTGGGAGTAAGATCTATATCTATCAATATATCCATACCTATATCTATATCATCTATATCTATATCATCTATATCATCTATCTCTATCTCTGTCATCTCTATCATCTCTCTATCTCTATCATCTATATCATCTTTATATCTATCTATGTCTTGGAGAGGGTGAAACCAAGTCTCTCCTTTGATGATAGGATTTTGAAGCTCCGCCTCACTTACTTTGAGCATTATTTTAGCATATTATTCTAACATTTCTTTAAAAAATTAAATTTGAGATGCCAAGTGGACAAACTTTCAGATATATCCTTAGCTTACTGTTTAGATAGCAGACAATGCAGCATGAGAACACAGGGCTATGAGCTTCTCCTTGAAAGGGCCTGAAGGAGGGAGAATAGGACAGCCCCTCACCACCTCAGAGTAGAAAGCAGATAGAGTCCATAGTTCAAACTCTAGACCCACACTAGCAGCAACAGGTTCATTTACTCATTGTTAACTCACAGGCTCATAGTTGCTGTATTAAGAATGAGGTTTACTTGGGAAGTAAGTTGGAGTGAGGGAGGCAAAAATATCACACAGTGCAAATCCAAGTTTTAGCCCAGAAGTCGCAAAGCACAATTCCTCAATTAATCCAGACTCCGGTTTCAGTTCAGCAAGCCAATCCAAATCATCTAGCAAGTTTTGCTGCAGAGAAGTTATAAGTTAGCTTCTCCTTCAAGCACCCAGCAAGAACAGCAAAACCTTTAACTGTAGCTAGTACAAAAGCACGAAGCCGCAGGTCACAACTTGCCACAGTTTCTCCACAGCAATGCCTTAGTCACGCCACCATCACCAGGATCTCCCCACTACAGTCTCACCCTCACCAGTGTCTTGCTCCAGCCTCCCTCAAGTCTTGCTGCCACAGTGTTGCTCCTCAGTGGGGGAAGTAATCTTTCTCTTATCCTAGTCCCACAGCTGTTGATGATTTACAAGACCATGTGTCTGCAGTTGATTCCTCTGTTGATATGGAAAGTCATTGGGTCCTCTTGGGCTGACTGGATGCCTCTTTCTGGGAACCAATGAGAAGTGGATCTGCTACCTTTGAAAATTCATGTGGCTTCAGAGTTGCACTCTTTCTCTGTTGGTATGAAAAGTCTCTGGGTCCTATCAGGCTGGCTGGATGCCTCTTGCTGGGAACCAATGAGAAGCTGAAGCATTGGTGGACCTGCAGCCTTTGAAAATTTGTGTGGCTTCAGAGGTATGCTTTTTCTCTGTTGGTATGGAAAGCCTCTGGGTGATTTTAATCTGCAGCCCTCAGGCCTGGTTTTAATTGCTTTTGGTCAAATATTCTTCTAAGTAGTCTGTCCATTTGCTGTACGGAGGTAACTTGTGATTGCTGTGATCCTAAACACTGTGACACTGATGTGCTAAATGCGACAATGGTTACCCATGGTGGACAGTGTTTAGTGGAGCTTTCCAATTAAATAAGCTTGGAAGTAGCAGTAGCATCCACTTCTGAAATAGCTTGCCTCCGGAAACCCTATGAACTTGGACAAACGATGAAAATTATACAGGTGTTCACGTCTTTTGTTCATAGGGTCGCTATGAGTCATCTATGACTCAAGGGCACTTAACAACAAACAACAGCAATATGTCTTCAGTTGAGGTAACTGGAGACCAGAGGGGGCTAGGATAATGACTTAAAAATCCAACTTTGGCTAACATCTCACTAATTAACTCTAAAAATAAACAATAACAACAACTACTACCTAAATGTGGTGTCAGGATTGGTGGAAGATTTATCAACAATCTGTGTTATGCGGATGACACAACCCTGCTTGCTGAAACTGAGGAGGACCTGAAGCGCCTGCTGCAGAGTGTCAAGGACTGCAGCCTACAATATGGATTGAGGCTCAATGCCAAGAAGACAAAGATTCTCACCACTGGACCAATCGGCAGCATCAGGATGGATGGTGAAGAGATTGAGATTGTACACAGCTTTAGTTTGCTTGGCTCCATAGTCAACAGTCTTGGCACCAGCAGCCAGGAAATTAAAAGGCGCATTGCCATGGGAAAGTCTGCTGTTAGGGACCTCTCCAAAGTGCTGAAGAGCAGTGGTGTCTCTCTGGAGACTAAGGTGCATCTGATACAGGCCATGGTCTTCGCAATCACCTGTTATGCATCAGAGAGTTGGACAATGACCAAGGAGGATAGAAGGAGAACTGATGCCTTTGAGCTGTGGTGCTGGAGAAGAGTACTGAGAATACCATGGACTGCTAGGAAAACAAATAGATTTGTCCTGGAGAGTGTTAAACCGGGTGGCTCCTTGGAGGCAAGGATTCTGAGGCTCCGTCTAACATACTTTGGACATGTAGTGAGGAGAGACCGGTCCTTGGAGAGGGACATCATGCTTGGGAGGGTGGAGGGACAGCACAGGAGAGGAAGGCCCTCTATGAGGTGGATTGATTTAGTGACTGGGATAATTGGGATGGGAGTGTCAGAGACAGTGCGATTGGCACAGGACAGAGCGGAGTTTAGGGCTGTTGTACATAGGGTCGCTATGAGTCACAGGCGACTCGACGGCACATAACAACAACAACTACACTACCAAAAAAAACCAAAAAAGCCAAAACTACAAAACCAAATACCAACCAAAAAACTTGAACTCATTGCTCCCAAGTTGGAAACATCTCAGAGCTGACTCTAAAAAGGGTTTTCAGAGATTGTAAATTACATGGAAGAAGTATAGCTACCAGATTAACCCCTTAAGGACCCTCTTGCCGATGCTACCCTACCATTAACTCTCAATGAAATTAATACTCAGTGCCATCAAGTAAGAATCAACACATAGCTGACCCATTACTGGGTTTCTGAGGCTGTAAATAACAAAAGAGGAGACTGCCCATTTTCCTTCTGAGCTGAGGAGAAGCTGATGGATTAGAACCGTGCACCTGTGGATGGCAATGCAGCTCCATACTCACTGGTCCACCAAAGCCTCCTCTATTAACTCTGTTGTTGCTGTTGTTGCCTAGTACGGCTCATGGCAACCCTAAGAACAAAAGACCTGAAACATTAATTATCACTGTTTCTCAAAGTTCATAGAGTTTCCAGAGGCATGTTGTTTAGAAAGTAGATGCTACTCCCACTTCCTCTAGTAAGGTAAAATATATAGTGTTCAGGAAAGAAAATTATTGTCAGTTTAAATACTCATTATGATAATATAAATGTATTTCTTTTGCTAGAATTTCATTACTTCTCTGAAACAAGTACCCAAATAAGGGGAAAAGAGTGGGATTCTTGGTCCAAAATGTAAAAGTGAGCTGAAAAGTTTCCAGATGTTTTCCATGTGACTTTAGATTCCCAACAATGGATGAAGCATATATATCAGGCAGTTCAATTCATCTATACGTTACCAGGAAAATACAAGTAGCATTAACAACTATAATTAGGTAAGCTTCCAACACAGTGGCTTAAACAACTCCTTAAATACTGCTCTGGCAGAACCAAATCAGTATCTCTCACTCCCTTTAAAGCTGTGCTGTTACCGCTGCTGCTTATGGCTACAGTGTCTGGGTCTTCTCCACACAAAATTCCAAATCATGGCATGTGAGGTCAAGGTGAGATAGAGGCCTTTAAAACACCCATAACCTCTTCAGAGCACATGGTCTATTTGCTTGTTGTCATGAACAACAGTGTATATAAAGAGCATGTATGGAGACCATCAGGGCAGAGTTTGTATTTTACCAGCTGAATGACTCTGAAAAAAAATCACACAACCATAAGAGCAAAGAGCATTAGAACCTCTCATTCATTAAATGGGAGCAAAAACTTAATCCTCCAAAATGATAAGGAGATAATGTGTGGAAATGTATGTTCTAAGTCATTAAAAAGCAATAAACATATCATTGATGGTGTCGTTGTTCCCTGCCTTCAGTCCCTATTTCATGGCCACCCCACGTTTCAGAGTAGAAGTGTTCCAGAGGATTTTCTTGGCTATAATTCTTACAGAAACAGATGGCCAGACCTTTCTTACACAGCACTACTGAGTGGGTCTGATCTGCCAACCTTTAAGTTAGCAGCTGATCACAAACCCTTTGCACCACTCAGGAATCTTCTAAGATTTTCTAAATACAGATATGAAAGAGATGGCCCAGTCTATATAACATGCTGTGCTACTACCCAAAAAGACTGTGAGCCTCTGAAGTTTCAAAACCACCAGCTGCTCCACAGCTGAGAAAGATAATCCATCTCGTCTCATTAAGATTAACTGTCTCTGAAAGGCCCTACAGGGTCACTATAAGCCAGAATGGACTGGAGGTCAATGATGTGAAATTCTTTTTCCTTTTTCCAAATACACATAGCAGAGTCCTAGCAATCAAAAGAATACCGTTCTTGAAAGACTTCAAGGTTTTTTAATACCAAAAGTGTGACTTTAATAACAGTGTGACTTTCCAAAATTTTAAAGACAGAAATAATGTATAGATACACATCTTCCATTAATGCTATTCATGAAATGGCACAGGATTACAGAATAGAATACTGGAGCCTGTCTCAGAATATCCTGATAACGTATGAACAATAAAATATAAGTAATTTAATTCATACTTCCACCAGGCCCCATTTCTCTTTAAAAAGAATAAATTTAATTACAGCGCCTGTTTTTCTCCCTCAGAGCCACTGGTCAGAGAGGCCCAGCTTTGGGTTTAGCAGTGGAACTCTCTATGGACTGCACCACCAGAGCTTGTAATAAACTCTGTTGTTTTTTTTTAAAAAGTCACTCATTCATAACAGCCATTAAATAATGGAGGTACAGAAAGACTATACAATCTCTTTGTACAAAACAGAAGGAAGGCTATTTTCTAGGAAATCTCCCAGCTGTAAATCCATGCGTTCTTTCTCATCTCTCTCTGTTCAATATAACACTATTTTACTTGTTGCTTCCTTGAATGATTGGCCCACTGTTCTCGCCAATTGTAGTTTCTGTGATATACCACAGAGTTGGAACCTAGTCATGGCTGACCCTCCAACAGGTTTCCAGCAGTAGTAAACAGCACAGGAAAGTACCTGTCTTTTTCCTGCAGACATGCTGGTAAATTCAAGTCTTACCCACAATTCTCAGGAGCACAATACTTTACCACTAAGCCACCACAGCACACACTCTCCAGAGAAAGACGGGAATAGAAATTAAACAATAGTACACAGACAGAAAGAACCCATTTCTCTTGACGATTTCACATTCACTGATTGACCCTCCAACAGGTTTGCAGAGGCTGTAATTTTCATGAGAAGAGTTTGTCCATCTTTCTCCCTCAGAGCATTTGGTGAATTCAAACTTCCTGCCAATGAGGTTGGCAGAGCAAATCTCTACTCACTAGGTCACCAGCAGTCCCTTCACACTAAATTCCATTAAATTAGTCAGAATATTTAGGACTCTTGACTTACCTTCATCTTGAAACTTTTTAGGAAATTTGAGTCTCCCTTTAATTATTCATTTTGCTCATATTCTCTGGAAGGAAGAATTTTTACCATAGATATTTACTAAGGTCCTGGGATGTTCCAAAGATCCTAGGTGGTTTAGTACCTTACCTGAAGAGTTATTGATCAGAGGGATAGTGGTGCAAATTAATCAAACAAAGGTAAGGTGACTTTCTCCTTTAAGAGTTTACAATCTTGGAAATGCCAAATCTTGGAAATCATTAGCAACAAAGGACTGACGATAGTAGATTTTTTTTTATTATTATTCTTATTTTGTCACAGACATTTTTCTAAACACTTTAATCAATGGAACAGTTAAAGGTCCCTGCTCTCCTGGAACTTCTTTGTTAATGCCATAAAATATAACATAACCAAATCTTATAATTATTGAGAAATCAAAAATGCTGCCAGAAAAAAGCACATCAGGATAAAGATGGTGAAGGAAGTGATAGGATACCATATTACATTATCCTGATCATGATATCAGGAAAGGACAGGGTTCAGAGCTTTGAGTCACAGGCAAATCGACAGCACATAATAACAACAGAGTACGTGCTCAATGAGGGTGTACATGTTTCAAAATAAATGAATGTAGTGTATTTCTTTACTGTTTTCCACGAATCCTATTAAAAAGCATTCAATTATATGTTATTGGCAATGTTGCCCACAAAGTTCACAACCAGTTTTAAAATGTATTGTTTATAATATATAAAAACAGAAAAGTTTATAGTGTTTTGTTGTTTGCCTTTTTTTTTTTCTGAATGTTTGTAAAGCATTTTGAGGCATTTCTGAAGCATTTCTGAGTGTCTGTGAAGTATGCTATAATACCATTGAATGTGATGGACAATTTACAATATGTCCAAATCCCCAAAGTTTCCGGAAGCTGCCAAGAGGAGAGACAGAAGTCCTTTATATCAAAGACAACTTCCTGCTTGGACCCTACTTCAGTCAGTAAAGGTCAGTCTTTTCAAGTAAATGCATTCACTCATTCAAGTGCAACATAAATAGTAACCTCAAATGCTCTTATAAGTAACATTGGCTCCTTAGTTGTCGACAAAGAAACATCAATATTGATACCTCATTGAATATTTTCTCATTATGTGCAGTTTGCCATGGGACGCCCTTAGTGCTAACTGCCTAGATTATGAAACCAAATGCAAAGACATCTGAAATTGAGCAGTTTTCAGTACTGTCATGACAAGTTAAATAGCTTAGACACAATAGCGTAAGCGTCATTCTTAGTACCGCCTACTGAGTGCATAAGGGTGCAGGCTCTTCTCAAGACAAATTAAGTTGCTTAGAATGTTTTATATTGATGATTTTCTTTAATAAATGTGCTGACTGACAAATGAAATCACCATTTAACCAATCAAATACCTATAAAAACATTTGAACATTTCAGGGGTAAAGAGTATGTACTAATTGTACTAAAACATATTTCCACATTATCCATATCCTTTTAAAATGTAATGTAGTGATTTCAAACATCAAAAACCCAAAATCTCCCACCTTCTAGTGTTCAATTAATTCACACTCATAGCAACCTATGCTCAAACCTGTGCTAACAGTTAATAAAAGGTTTGACGCAGATTTTTTTTTTCATTTCCCAGGTCTGTTTCACTTATAAAACAAGGAAGATGAAGATATCTTTTGTATGGCTATTATGTGCTGTCGAGTCACCCGTGACTCATAGTGACCTTAAGTACAACAGCTTTGAATTCTGCCCTATCCTGAACCAGTATCACTGTCTCTGACACACTTCTCTCCATTACCCTAGTCACTGTGTCAACCCATCTCATCGAAGGTCTTCCTCTTCTTTGCCTTCCCTCCACACTTCCAAGCATAATATCCTATATAAAATAATTTCTGAAAACTACTTAGGAGTATGTCTTGGTTTCTAGAGTTGTTCAAAGAGCAATACTCCTGCATGTGGCTTTCACAAACATCTATTTTCTTTTTAAATTAAAGTGTGGATTCAGGGTACTGGTCTTATGAGAAAGTTTTCTCCGTGTCAGCCCTCGAGGAATTCTTTGTCACTTCTGAGATTCTGCTACTAGGCAGTCTTCAAATGGCTTGACATCACTTTTTCTCCATTTCCCCTTGCTGCCAAAACCAAATCAAACCTACTGTTTTGGAGCAGACTGACTCTAATTAAGAAAGTACAAACACCTATGCACATGATTTCCCAAGTTCTTCCTTTACAGGGAGAGATTGTGCATCTTTTTTAGCAGGATAAGAATAGCTTTCTGTGCATGGGAACTGAGTGGACAGCAGTGGGTGTGGAGTTTTGGGCTTTTTAGGCTTATGATTACTACATTACGTTTAGGACAGACCTGGGTAATATGGGAAAATATATGGGGAAAGACTGCCCACCTTTCTCTAGTGGGATGACTGGTGGATTCAAGACACCTAATTTTCAGTTGTCAGCTCAACATACAGTATAGTATATCACAGTATGTATATATATTATTAGATCCAAAATGAAATGGGGCGGGGGATGTGTGCTAATAAAGGAAGAAGTTCAACTTGCTCTGATGGAATTGGTAAAAAACAAGGCTCTAGGAATTGACGGCATACCAAATGACATATTCCAAAAAACAGATGATGCCCTGAATGTGCTCACCGAGTAGTGCCAAGACATCTGGAGGTCAACAACATGGCCAACTGACTGGAATTTATCCATATTTGTTCCTATTCCAAAGAAAGGTGACCTGACAGAGTGTGGAAATTATTAAACAATATGAGTAATATGACATGCAAGCAAGATTCTTGTGAAGATTATTCAAAAACGACTGGAACAGTACATCAGCAGAGAACTTCCAGAAGTTCAGGCTGGATTTAGAAGGGGTCGTGGTACTAGGGTTAGTGTATCTGATGTTAGATGGATCTGAGCTGAAAGCAGGGAATGCCAGAGGAATGTCTATCTGTGTTTCATCGACTATGCAAAGGCGTTTGACTGTGTGGATCACAACAAACAGTGGCTGACTCTGAGAAGAATGGGAATCCAGAACACTTGATCATACTTAGGTGAAAACTAACCTTGGACCAGGAGGCAGTCATCAGAACAGAGATAGGAAACACTGCATGGTTCAAAATCAGGAAGAGTACATGCCATGGGTATGTCCTATCTCCAAACCTTTTCAATTTGACATATTTTGGGCATCTTGCAAGGAGTGATTAGTCCTGAGAGAAAGGGACATTATGTTTGCGAGGGTAGAGGGACAACACAAGATAGGAAGACCCTTGATGAGATGAACTGACTTAGGGACTGGAGTAATGGGGGTAGGTGTGTCAGAGACAATAAAGTTGGCCTAGATACAGCAGGGTTCAGAGCTGTTGTACATAGCATCTCTATGAGTTGTAAGTGACTCATCAGCACATAACAACAACAAGAACACTCTTATTTGATATTACAAATATGTCTATAAAGTCTCATTGTCTTTGCACAGCACAAACAATGAAAACTTCAAAGAGCCAGGATTTTGGAGGATTGACTTGTTTTTCTGAATCTGGCACCTTTTTCCCTTTGAAAAGGTCCAGTCTAATCACTTCCCCTCTGCTATCTACAATGGAAAATATTTGTTGCTGGCAAAATTTAAAAATTATTTGCAGAAAACTCAAGCAAGACCCACACCTCACACCATATACACAAACAAACTCAAGGTGGATCAAGGACCTAGGACTAAAACCAAGGACTATAAACTTGATCAGAGAAAAGCTTGGAAGAACTCTAGAAGTCCTAATCCACAACATCAACAGTCTTCCAAGCATCCTGAAAAACCTTTAACCAGGAGAGGATAAAACAGATGAATGGGATCTTCTAAGAATCAAATCCACATGTATATCCCAAAACTTCTCCAAAAGGGTAAAAAGGAAAGCCACAGACTGGGGAAGAATATTTGGTAAAGACATGTCAGATAAAGGACTTATATCAAGAATTTATAAAATACTCAAGCACCACAAGATAAAGGTAAACAATCAAATCCCAAAATGGCCACAGTATATGAACAGACACTTCACCAAAGAAGAAATTCATACTGTGAACAATCAATCACATGAAGAAATGTTCAAAATCCCTAGCTATAAGAGAAATGTAAATCAAAACAACTATGAGATATCATCTCACTCCAGTCAGAATAGCAAAATTCAACAGAGCAGCAAACAACAAATGCTGCTGAGGCTACGGAGAAACTGGAACCCTTATTCACTGTTGGTGGGAGTGTAAATGATACAATCACTATGGAAGGCAATAGGGTGATTTCTCAAAAAGTTGGAAATAGAAATGCCATTTGACTCAGCAATTCCACTAGTGGGAATATACCCTAAAGAAACGAGAACTGCCACCCAGGCAGATATATGCACACCCATGTTTATTGCTACATTGTTCACAATGGCGGAGAGATGGAAACAACCCACCAACAAACAAATGAAACCGAGAAGCTGTAGTATATTCACACAATAGACTACAATGCAGCACTGAAAAATAAGAAACTCATGAAATATTATACAAAATGGGTGACCCTGGAGGATATTATGTTAAGTGAAATATCTCAGGTACAATAGGGCAGATACTGCAAAGGTCACTGTTATAAAACAGGACTGAAATCTGAGTTGGAGAGAAACTAAGAAAAGAGTGGATAAATAATGTACAGTACACGAAAACAGATGAGGGAAAGAGATGCTTAAAAAGAATATACGATTAGGTATTATCTGCGTGACAACAGTCCAGAATAAGAGCTACATTGAAAAGTGGAGGGCATGGGGGTGGGAAATTGTACAACAATGAACATTTTTCTTTCCCAAAGAGAAAAGCGAAAAGGAGGGAGTGGGGGAAGGAGGAAAACACGCAAAATTGAATGAATGGAAATCCAAGTTCTCTATAAACTTTCATTAGAATCTCAATTTAAAAAAGAAAATATTTTCGTTTTTCTTCTCTGATAGATTTCCACCTTGTAGTTCCAGCTTTCATAGGCTTTACTATACCTGCCTTTTAGACACCTGAAGGATTTGACCTAGTACTGATCCAGTGTGGTTGTTCGGTGCCATAGAGTCGCCTGTGACTCATAGCAACCCTATATACAACAGCGCTAAACCTTGTTCTATCCTGTACCAATTGTATTGTCTCTGACACACCTACCCAATTGCTCCAGTCACTGAATCAATTCATTAAGGGTCTTCCTCTCTTGCACTGTCCCTCTACCCTCCCAAGCATAATGTCCCTTCCCAAGGAATTGTATCTCCTTGCAACATGTCCAAAATATGTCAGACTAAGCTTCCAAATCCTTGTTTCCAAGGAGCAGCTTGGTTTCACCCTCTCTAGGCTGAACCTATTTGTTCTCATAACAGTTCCTGGTATATGCAATACTCTTCTTCAGCACCACAGCTCCAATGTAATAATGTCTTATATAAAGAAATTTAAAAATGTGTATAAAATTATCAAGTCAACAGCGATGCTCTTAATATGTTCATTACATGCACATGTCATGAAGACGTAAAAAGAGGTATGATGACATGAAACAACGCTGATCCTTCAAAAAGGTAATGGTATAATTTACTGTTATATGTTACACCTTTTTTAGGTGTAATTAAATTATCCAGGACATATTAAAAGAAGATGGAAGGAATATACTGAGTCACTGTATAGAAAGGAATTGTCAGATACAGAAGAATTTAATGAAATAACATATGAGCAAGAGCCTATGGTGATGAAGGAAGAAGTTCAAGCTGCTTTGAAGGAAATAGCAAAAAATAAGGCCTCAGGAATAGATGGTATACCAATTGAAGTATTTCAGATAACAGATGTTGCCCTGGATGTGCTCACCAAGTTGTGCCAAGAAATCTGGAGAACAACCACTTGGCCAACTGACTGGAAGAGATCTATATCTGTTCCCATTCCAAAGAAAGGTGACCCAACTGAGTGTGGAAACTACAGAACAGTGTCATTGATTTCACATGCAAGCAAGATTCTGCTGAAGATCATCCAAAAACGATTAGAACAACACATCAGCAGAGAACTGCCGGAAGTCCAGGCTGGGTTTAGAAGGGGTCGTGGTACTAGGGATATAGTTGCTGATGTTAGATGGATCTTGGCTGAAAGCAGAGAATACCAGAAGAATGTCTATCTGTGTTTCATTCATTATGCAAAGGCATTTGACTGTGTGGATCATAACAAACTGTGGCTGACTCTGAGAAGAATGGGAATCCCAGAACATTTAATTGTGCTAATGCGAAACCTATACTTGGACCAAGAGGCAGTAGTCAGAACAGAACAGGGTAACACCGCATGGTTCAAAATTGGGAAGGGTGTATGCCAGGGATGCATGCTGTCTCCATACCTTTTCAAGATGTATGCAGAGCAGATTATCCGAGAGGCTGGGCTCTATGAGGAGAATTGTGGCCTCAGGATTGGTGGAAGATCTATTAACAATCTGCGTTATGCAGATGACACAACCCTGCTTGCTGAAACTGAGGAGGACCTCATGCACTTGCTGTGAAGGGTCAAGGACTGCAGCCTTCAGTATGGACTGAGGCTCAATGTTAAGAAGACAAAGATTCCCACCACTGGACCAATTGGTAGCGTCAGGATGGATGGCGAAGAGATTGAGGTTGTTCACAGCTTCAGTTTGCTCGGCTCCACAGTCAACACTCTTGGCACCAGCAGTCAGGAAATCAAAAAGCGTATCGCGATGGGAAAGTCTGCTGTGAGGGACCTCTCTAAAGTACTCAGGAGCAACGGTGTCTCTCTGGAGACTAAGGTGTGCCTGATACAGGCCATGGTCTTTGCAATCACTTGTTATGCATCAGAGAGTTGGACAATGACTAGGGAGGACAGAAGGAGAGTGGATGCTTTTGAGCTGTGGTGCTGGAGAAGAGTACTGAATGTACCATGGACTGCCAGGAAAACAAACAGATTCATCTTGGAGAGGATTAAACCAAGCTACTCCTTGGAGGCAAGGATTCTGGGGCTTCGTCTGACATACTTTGGACATGTTGCCAGGAGGGATGGGTCCTTGGAGAGGGACATCATGCTTGGGAGGGTGGAGGGACAGCGCAGGAGGGGAAGACCCTCTGTGAGATGGATTGATTCAGTGACTGGGGTAATCGGGATGGGTGTGTCAGAGGCGGTGCGGTTGGCGCAGGATAGAGCAGGGTTTAGGGCTGTTGTGCATAGGGTCGCTATGAGTCGCAAACTACTCGACAGCACATAACAACAACAACAACAACAATGTTACACCTTTACCAATATAAGAAATGTCCATTACAACAAATTTATATTTTACCAGAAGGTAGTAAAAAATGTCCTTATTCTTCTACAATCATTATTACAGAAAAATAAATCCGTAGCTAAATATGTGTGTGCACTCTATTCTCTGGAAATTAATAATATGAAAGTCAATTGAGTTGTACTGATTTATTTCATGTCAACAGTCTAGACAATGGAGAACTAAAGAGTAAAACACATTGCTATGGAGGGTAAGGTGTAGTGCTGAAGACAAAAAGTAATCAAATTATAATTGTTGTTGGTAGATACAGTCAAGTCAGAGCCAGCTCATAGCTGGTCCTCCAGTGGGTTTTCGGAGGCAGTAAATCACACAAGAGGATAATTCCATCATTCTCCCACTGCACAGCTGGTGTATTCAAACTACATGACTTTGGTATGGCAGCACAGCTCCTTGCCACTAGGCCACTAGAGCTCCCTGTCTCTAAGCAGGAACACTGATTTTGTTACCTGAAAGCGGATATGTATTAAAGCTACAGAATATGTACAATACTCTGGTGGCCTACTGTCAAGATGCTGTGCTGCAATCTCAAAGGTGCTTGGTTTGAATCAACCAGCTGCTCTGTAGGAGAAGGATGGGCAATCTCCTCCCAGGTGATTAACTGCCTCTGACAACCTGCCCAAAGGTCAGCTATTAGTCAGTTCCAACTAGACGGGACACAGCAACAACAAAATGGAAGATGTGGGGAGAGTAAAGAAAAGGAGATTCATCAAGCACAGGTTGTATCCTAACGTACATAATAGCTCAGGAAGGCTGAGGAGGAATCACTGCATGGTGCAACTAATACACTTGATAACTAATTGAAAGATTTGCTGTCTGAGTCTACCCAGACAAGTTCCAGTCTACTCCAAGATGCCTCAGGAAAAAAGATCTATTTGTCTAAAGGAAAAAATAAACAGTCACTGAAAGACTACAGTACTACTCTTGAGTACTCTTGAGTATAGTACTACTTGATTGCAGTCCTACTCTTCAGTACTCGAGTACAGAACTACTTTGATCTACATACACATGGTTTCCCTGAGTCAGAATTAGCTAGACTACACGTGTTTTCTGCTTGCTTCTGTTCATGGCTGAAGAAATCAAATCTGACTGATGAGGCTACAGTACTGGGAATAAATGGGATATGCTTACTGATAGACCTAAAAATTATTACAAAAGTTTCAATAATGAAATGCTTTAATATTTCACAATTCAATAGGAGTCACAATCAGACTATGTAAAAGAGTCAGTCACAGTCACAAAGTGGTATAATGAATATTCGCAAATGCTTAACCTCCTATACTGAAAATAAATTATTGAGCTTCAATTCATTGACCCAGAAAAAAAAAGTTCTGTTTTTACTAGACACAGTCAATGAAGACAGCATCCCTCCCTCCCCTCTCCCAGTGTTTATTTATTGAATGAATAATAAGAGGTAAGGTTGCCAATGCTCACCTGTTCTGAAGTGTCACTCTTTGAACAGGATTTGTTCTACAGGTTTGGTTAGTGTTCCCTTTCCTTAAGGGTGTTTTCTTGTTGATGTTTGCACATTATCAACCCACAGCTATTACTCTGCAGTACACTGAGGAGAAATATGTGGTAGTGTCCTCAATTTTGAAAGGAGGTGAGAGCCTACAAAGGACATGTCTTCCTTTCAAATATCAACAATATCTAGTTAATGCTTGCCATAGTCACTTCTAGTTACATTAAGGGACAGAACACTTTTCCCCTCCTAATTTCTCCTCTAATGTTCCTTTCAATATCATATTATCCTTTTTAAGTTTGTAAAAATATTCTCAAAAATTTCAGTATATGGGAAATAAAGACCCCATTTGATTTCTGGAGAACTTTAGATTATAAAAGAAAAAGCCCAAGACCGGGTTCTGATGAAGACTCAAGATCTGGACATCATGCCACTCCCCTACTCCTGGTCTGGGTGCTGTGAGAAGTCAAAGCAAAGAATTCACTGGAAGGACTGTACAAGGAGGCAGTTCTCAGTCATTCAGTTCCATATGCAAAAACAATTTCAAATGATAGTGAATTTATAAGCTAATGTGCCATTCCTCCATCTGCTTTTCAGGCCAAATGAGCAACCATTCCACAGAAAAATAATTTGAACCTAATGATTTGCCTCTCTTTTTTTTCTGTTTGTAATTTGTTTACTTACAACTATAGAAGTTTCTGAGTTCTATAACTTAACATTTCTCATTTTGCAATGGATAATGTTTAAAAGACTCAGTGCCATCAAGTCAAGTCTGACAAACAGCCAGTCTTCTTTCGTGTTGCTGGAACTGTACATCTTTAAAAGAGATACTGTTCATCTTTCTCTTGAGAGGTTGTGGTGGATTTGGACTGCCAAAATTTTGGTAGGAAGCTTGGCATTTTAAGTACTATGTACAAAACCTGGGCTCCTATTTTAAAACTGTTGTCATAAGAGAAGCAGTAAAATATACCCCAGAAGAACAAGTTTAGAGTTCTGGTCCTTCAACTTTCTGTATATAATTCATTTAGCTTGGTGAATATGAAGCTTTATTATTATTATTATCATCATCATCATTATTATTAATGTAGATACAGAAAATCCTTTCCTATAAAAAAAAGCATTTTCACATAACTGAAATTATTAAGAGGGAAAAACTCTGGGTACTTTCAAAAGTTTTACTATATTTTACAGTACAAACATGTTTATTCCCAACCTGAAAAAAGGTACCAAAAGATAAAGACATTTAATTTAAACTCTCATGAATATGAAAATTGTGCTAAAATTTCACAAAACATGGTATATTATTCTGTTTGTTTTAATGAAATTAAGATTAAAAACCTATGCTGATTTTCAAAATACAACTAGAGAAGATTAGAAGAACATCAGATTGATTCCAAAGTAGAATGAGTAAGCTGCAAACTGCATAATGAAGGTAAAACTATCTTTTGTAGTTTACAGTATGGACAGGGATGGGAAAGGCTTTAGGAAATCCCTTGTCTATTTCAATTGTAATAATTTATTTATTAAGGTGTAATTAGGCATACTCAGTCTCAAAAGTAGAAGATCATCATATCCAGCTAAATGTTTCCATGTTTGAATGAAGGGAAAAAATAATAATGCAGTAAGAATGCAAATATCCTAACACTACATTCTTCATGAAGGTAAAGCTTATACCACTTACTTTTTTAATCTTCAGTGCCTAGTACATTCATTACAAATAAGTTAAAAGAGAGAATGATAGAATGAATGAGTCAGTGCATGCAAAAACATGATGTCCTGCAACAAAATTGAGGAGATCTCATAAAACCATACTAAACAAAGATGAATTCTTTATAGCGAGGGATGATTGACAGCCTCCTAAAGGAATCTACTCCCATAATTATCAACTATCAATGTCATCAGATTTACATCTCATCTACATTTACATCTCTCAGGCCAACATTTTGATTCAATTGTTTGTCTCAGAGTTTCTAAGAAAATAGTAAAAATGAAATTAATATATTGTGTAACAATTTGGAGTTTAGAAACTGTTCCTAAACAGTTTCTGCTCAACTCTAAATAATATAATTGCTCTTCGTGATCTAGTTGGCAAGATAGTGATTTTTGTTTGTTTTAAATAGTCTTAATCATGAATTTTTATCTTTTTTAGACTACATCTTTAGAACCAAAATTCTCCAGTAACATTAATAACAATAACAATAAAAAAAAAACACACCACAGAACCAAAAAACAGATTCTAAAATTAAGCCCAGTAATTGGAGACAATAATTTGTCTAGTCAGAAATGATGTAAGAATAACAAAAATGATTAAATAAAAAATATAGGTATGTTTTTAATAATCTAAATTGATGATTTGCTTTCCATATCATCTAGGATAAGAAAAGCCATGGCTTCTTGAAAGCACACCTACAGACTGGAAGGAAGCCAATGAAACAAGATCTGAAGTAGGTTCCACTCTCTCTCACTTTTGATATGATAGGAGGTCAGCACACTGTAGGTGACTGGTTCAATCCAGACAACTGCTTGCTTCTGACTTGTGGTCTCCTGAGAACAGTTACTACATGCTTGGTATTGTTTTATGTGGTTGAGTAGATTGTGACTCAAGGTTATCTCATGAGTTATCTTTTAATATTATGGGGCTTTAATTTAACTCTTCGCCTACTGCACTTAAAATATTTAAAACCACACCATGAGCTAATCCCTGGGCTGCTAACTGCAGATCACACCTATCAACTGCTCTGCAAGAGAAAAATAGTCTGCTCCCGTAAAGGTTTCAGCCTCTGAAATCTAATGGGGCAGTTCTGCTTTGTCCTATAAGGTTACTTTGAGTCATAAGTGACTTCTTGTTAAGTGCTGTCGAGTCATAGATGACCCATAGCGACCCTATGAATGAAAGTCTTGAACACAAAACTTTCATTTTTTCTCCAAGTTCATTGAGTTTCCGGAGGCAAGAATTTTGAGGACCATATGTGCGGGGTGTGTGTGTGTGTGTGTGTGTGTGTGTGTGTGTGTGTGTGTGTGTGTGTGTGTGTGTGTTTTAGCGGGAGACCTTTAGGAAATGGTTTTCAATGCCTGCACTAGACAATTAGCCCTTTAGGAAATGTTTCCCAATGCCTGCGCCAGACAATTTTTCTTAAAAAGAGGAATTTAGAATCTTGTGAAATGGTTATACTGTTGGTGAGAGTGTAAGTGGATACTGAGTTTACAGTTGAGCATTTTTGGCTCTTACCCACTTAGAATTTTTGGTCTGGATTCTGTTACTTAGGGTTTTATTTGTCATTAAATGTTTGGCATCCTTTCTCATGAAGGATAGACAGCCATTTCCTACCAAATAATAAAGTATTATATAAAATGTACGAATATTTTTTAGGTAGTTTCTCATAAGCCAAAAAGGAAGAAAGAAGAGTCTGGTTCTTACTGAAACCCATCCCTTCAAATAAAAATTCTCCATTAATGTGATTTTTCTCATACAAAGTTGAATTGAAAATATCATGGATATCTTTGCAGTGATCTCCCCAGAGACGAGGCTGTGGTTGAGAAGAGGGATGAGAATGAACCTTCAAACATTTTCATTTCCTCCACTACTTTCTGCTCAAAATCAATGAGAATCTCTGCTGTAGTAATCTCAGCATGTTCTTCTGTGAACTTGCAATAATCCTCCATAGGTTCAGTGTAAAAAACCAATTATCTACTTCAACTCTTGAAATGCAGGGAGCTAAGCCATATTATTGATCAAAACCACTAACCTGTGCCCAAGAAAAGGTGAGAAACACCCACAGACTTAGTTAAAGCCATGCCAAAAACTAGCACAAATATTCATTAACTACACTCTGTCCTCACTTATCAACTATCTTGTTACCAAACATTCTGCATTTACAAAAACAGAGGGGGGAAATCTACTCTCCTACTATTTTTCATATTAACAATGCATGTCTGGCAGTTACAATGGCCAAGGAAGGAGATAAGAGTAACAATGACTATGAAGGTTAAAGTTAGGTTTCACCTTGGCTAGACCAAGTTCTCAGTGGTTCAACAGTTATTTAACAATGTAGTTATCCTCAATTTTGCAACGTGATATGGTCATCCTCCCTTTTCATATAACTCTGATTTCCACATAACTACAACTAGGTCTTTGGAGCCTTACCATAACAACATTTCCCTTTCAGAGTATATAATCTTTGAGTAAATTTTTTAGAAGGAGACCTCAAGGAACTCATGCAGTAATATTCAAAATGGATGACCTTGGATGACATTATGCTGAGTGAAATATTTCAGTCACAAAAAGACAAGTACTGTATAATGCCACTGTTGTAGAATGGGACTGAAATCAGGGTTAGGGTAAGACTGAAAAAAAAAAACACTGGATAAATTATGTATACTGCATTGAAACAGATGAAGAAGAGAACAGTTTAAAAGCGATATATGATTGAGTATTATGGTTATGACAAGAGTCCAGAATGAAGATTGCATAGTGGAGTGTACTGGGTGAGGGAGGGATTGTACACCAATGAAGGAATTTTTCTTTTCCTTTTCAAAGAGAATAGTGAAGGGGTGGTGGAGGGAGGAGTGGGCAGGGAGAAAAATGCAACAATGAATGAATGGAAATAAAAAATCTCTGTAAATGTTCATGAAAATAATTTTTTTAAAAAATAGAAAAAAGTTATTTTTTAAAAAAAGAAGGAAACCTATATGTTATGCTTGATTTTACTTGTGGGAAAATGTTTTTTTTGTAATTTGAATCACTACCACTTTAATAGATTAGGGGTACTCTTTGAAACTAATGAACGGTTTTAATGAGTCTTAAAATACAGACGTTTCATTTAAAATTAATGATTTTTAAAAAGATGTAACAATATTCATAGCATGATTTGGAGAGATAAGTTGTCATCAATGGAATTTGAACATTTTTACATTATTTTGTTCTCAGAAGAATATGGCCAATATAAACAAATATCTTGATAATGTCTTTTTTAAACTTCAGATGCATTCCTCAAGAAAGAACATGTTTTTATCTCTGCATTTGACAGTGATCTCGATGGGAAATTGGTAGAGCACAGATTCTTAATCTTGTTTAATTACATGATTATTTAACTACAAAGTTGCTGTTGTTGTTAGCTGCTTCAAGGCAGCAGCTGACCCAGAGATCCCATGCATGAAGGGATTGGGCTTGTGGAATCAGTAGGATTTCCCCTGCTTGATTTACCTGGCCTGTAGTTCAGCTATAACCTCTTTAAGAGGATCTCAACACATAAGCATCCCCACACACCCTGCTCCATTAGCCCACTAGTGAGGCTGTTCTTAGATGTTTGGATGGGAAAGGAGCCACATCTTCTACATGAAATGGCAAGAATCCTATCAATGAACCACCACTGTCTCCATGCTGGTGTTGTTTTGTGCTATAGAATCAGAACTAACTCAAAACTGATCCTCCAGTGAGTTCTTGGAAACTGTAAATCACAGGAGGAGAATGCCCATCTTTCTCCTGCAGAGCATCAGGCAAATTCAAACCACATGCTTTTGGGTTAGTGCAGCTCCCTACCACTAGGCCATCATAACCACCATTTATTAGACTGTCAACACTCTAAACATATTAATCATAGTACTTACAGCAATAAATCTGACAATGTCTATTTCACCTATGAGAATACATCCTACTAGATATCTTTACTTCAAAAATTCATGTAGTAGCTTAAAAAACTTTATACTTAAGTTAATATTGTTTAAAATATTGCTCTTAATGTCAGTCATCTTTGTACTCTTAACTACCAAAATAAAAAATTAAGGAAGTATTAATAAGGTGGGGTAAAAAATTGAAATCCTCAAATAATCGTCAATGCTTAGACTGTTCATTTGGCTCAAATACTCTGGTGGCATAGTCCACTGGGAGCTGTACTGCTAACCTAAAGGCAGCTGGTTTGATTCCACCAGTAGCTCCTCTGGAGAAAAATGTGTAATTGCCTCTCATGCAATTTACAGCCTACAAAAACCCTCTGGAGGGTCAGTTATGAGTCAGCTCCAGACTCAGCTGGCAATAAGCAACATACGTAATTGCCAAATCTTTCTCCTTTTCAGATGTGTCCTGTAGGTAAAATAAAAGGCTTACAGAACATGAGAGTATGCTTAATGACACAGCTTCGATGGGAAGAAAGAGCTTGCTTTGCAAAAGTGAAAGGTCATTTCCATTAAACACTGGGGGGTAAAACCACTCTGATATAACTCCATAATAAGGCCTACTGAAACTAATTGCTAACAACTGTATATGTAAGAAAATGGCATGGTAGTATTAGCTAATTTGTATAAAAAATGAAGTCAGTGAGCACAAGAAGTCGGAGGAAACCTTACCAACGTGGTCTCATTTGCCCTGAAAATTACCCTTCCTTCGCACTCCACTTAAACGCTGTAATTAAGATCAAAACATCACTTCGGTATACCTACCTGATAGTGGTCCAATACACAGTAAGTAACACGAAAATTCCACCATCGTGATCATGAGAAGTGACAAGGAGGATTCTGTTGCATAATTATGCTTCGGGTGTCCCAAGGGCTGACCTATCACTCCAACAGGCTTTAACTCCCAGGTGGGTGTGGTATTTCCGTCCACAGCCAAAGTACAGTACTCAGCTTTGGGATTCAGAGTTCATATTGAAACTAGGATACACCCCTTGAACTGCCAGCTTTCAGCACAGTAAAATGCACAATAAGAGTTTGGGGGAAATGAAAGCATTTATTCTGATTTCACTTCATTTCAGGTTAAATAGATAACCTCGTCTAAAGAGAAGTGTTTTAAGAAAACCGTTTCAGCAAACAAAAGCGTGTCTATTTGGTGTGCGTGCAAAGTATGCTAAATTTTCAAGGAGTCAAGGTACTCCTTTCGTTTCTAGGTCCTGGGGATCATGACCCTCGCAGAGGCCTGCGTGGTCCCCTGGGCCCATCTCTGCGTGAGAGCTACCAGGCGGGGACGCAGTAGAGCCTGGGAGCCGCTGGGGCGCTGGCAGCGCGTTCCCACGCTCAGGCCAGGTCTGGAGGCCTTGGTGACCCCAAGGGGCTGCTTGCCTGGCTCTCGCGTTCCAGTCCCGCCCAGGCCTCCCCTCCCAGGCCGCTCCAGAGCGTGGGAGCACAGCTGTGGCCGAGCCCAAGGGCCAAGGCATCTCCGAGGATGCGCGCAGTCGTCGCTAGGGGTGGGGGTTGACGGGGGTGAAGCGAGATGGGGGGACCCGCGCCCGCCCCCAGAGTGTCCACTCTCGGCCTCAGTCACTTACTTGATGTCTTCCCACACCTCGGGGCCGTAATTGCGGATTACCAGCAGCTCCAGGGCGTGATTCACAAATCCATACTGCGGGGACAAGAGGGGGAAACCTGAGCGTCAAGGACCGGTGCTGGGAGAAGGTGATGGGGTGACGCTGCTAGCCTCTTCTTCCACTGCCCTGGTTTAATCTTCTAACCCGGTCTCTCTGGCTTTGCTATACTGCAAGTGCTTAAAGCCAGAAAGAGTGGATCTAGGGACATAAACAGCCCACCTCCCACCTCCTCACAATCCGAGCAGATCCCTCATCTCACCCCTCCTCACCCCAATGACACCTCTTAGCCAGCTCACCTCTCGCCGCTCATTGGACGATTGGGCATCCGGAACCGCGCGGTTACAGGGGACCCTCCCTGGACACCTCCCCCGCGACGCCGACCGGGCCAGGTCAGAGCAAGGTAGACCCCACTCCCCGAACGAACCTTCTTTTCCCAAACTCTGGAAGCTACGGATCTGTGCGGAAACCCCTCCTGGCTAGGAAGGGCACAGGCTGCCCCTGCCGCGACCCCGAGCGTTGCCACCTCCCCTGCCCTCCGCTAAGCCAAACAGCGAGGCTGCCCGGTGCCGGCGGTGCGCGCTCCTCCCCAAGCCTCCGCTCCAGGCTCGGGCGCGCGGCGCACGCCTTCTCCCGCTCGGGTCAGACAGGCCGGGCCTGGCCATGGTGGGAAATTCTGCCTGACGGGTTCTAAGGACTCACCATGATGTTTGCGCCCCGAGCCCGGGAGGCAGCCCCCTTTCAGAGGCAGCGGTCAAGGGGACCCAGGCGGCTGCTGCAGCGGCAACAGCGTAAGCGGACCGCGGCGGCAGCACCGAGCAGGGCGAGCGCAGTCGCTTGGGCCCGCCCTGATTGCCACCTCGTCGCGACCAATGGCGAGTCGAGCCGCAGGGGGCTGGGCGCTGCCTCCCGGTTCCCTTGCCCTCAGTGACAGAGGAGGAATTCAGTTGCCCTCAATACTGCGGTGCTCCAGTGCTTTCCGGCCCCCACACTGATGACAAGGCCTTCATTTGAGCCCACAGCAATGATGACAGAGAAGTTCCAGCCATACGCCTTGCAGAAATGGAATTCGAGGCCTGAAAGAATATGCTTGCACTCTTATCTGTCCGCAAGGGTAGTAGTATGGACTAAAGAAGGGTGTATGGTGTGTGTATGTGTGTGTGTGTGTGTGTGTGTGTGTGTGTGTGTGTACACCTACAACCATTAAAGGGATCCTCCACTGTGGTCATCGTGTACATCCTTGTGTTTATCGCGGTCTTGCATTTCCTCTGCAGCTTGGTCAGCAATAGCTCATGACAGAATGAAAGCCTGTAATACTGAGTTTAACACCTTTCACTTTACAGTGCAATCAGTGAGACCAGTCGAGTGGCCCATTTAAAATCTTCAGAAAGCAGCACCTGAAAATCAGCTCTGTTCTTCATTAAACTTCTCTACAAGATACAGTGATGTTCTGTGCTTTCTCTAGGTAGGCTACAACGTGGCACTAATCATAGTCAGCAGCTGTCGTCTTAAGGGGTTTAAAACTCTTGAGAACTGATCTCTGTTCTATGAGCTAGAAAGGGGCTAACAAACAAGTGAGCAGCTGACCCTGCAGTAGGTTTTCTGAGGCAGTAAGTCACCCATGAGAAGATGGCCCATCCTTTCCCTGCAGTGTATGTTCTAAGAGCCTGGTGGCACATTAAGTCCTACACAGCTAATCAGATGGTCTGAGGCTGGAAGCGAGCAGCGTCTCTGTAGCGGGAAGGCAAGTCTGCTCCTCTGACACTACAGGACAGCCTATGACACTGGGCAGTCTCCTATGATGCTACAGCCTTCAAGACCTTGTGGACAGTTAAACTCCATCTTGTAGAGGAATTATTAGTCAGAATGAACTGAACTGCAAAGTGTTTGTTTGGAGTTGGTATTTATTTTATGAGGTCTGTGGTTTAATGTTCTGAGCACACCACAGGGAAAAAAAGGTGAGGTGAACAGGATGCGCCTGTGACTTAAAGCCCAGAGCCTATCTGTGGTGCATGTGTGCAGGCTGGGATGTGTAAGGACATAAGGAAGGAAGAGAAGCCAAGAACTGCTTCTAATCTTTCAGTCCCACGTGGACATGAGAAGTCAGATGTTAGGCAAAGATGGAAAGCTTGCTCTGAGAGCAGCCTAGTATATCGCTACTACTCATTGCCTGTCCCAGTTCACTCACAGTGAACACTCCAGCAGGATTTTGGAGGCCATGCCTCCACCCAGGAGATTGTCCACGTTTCTCCCTCAGAGACGTTGGTGAATTCCAGCCAGCAGCTAGTAGCACAAATCTGCATAGATCATACCACTGAGCTAAAATTGTAAAGAAAATAGGATTTTAATAAGATGGATAGCCAGGAATAAATATAGAAGAATAACTGATAGAGAATTTATTATTAGAAATAAACGTAAAACAAATAATTTTAAAAATGTATTTATTTCCACTAGTTCCACGTGACTAGTCTTTAACAGAACACAAATACCTTACTTCACATAGCTATTAAAAAATTAAAATATTAATCAATAATATTTAACCACTGAAATAGCATCCTTCTCTGTGTGACAATTAAAAAGCACATCAGACACAAGATGCATAATAATACAGAAAAACGTATTGGTAGATAAATAGAGCAAGAGTGAATTTTTTTTAAGAGTAAATTTTTAATGTTTAGATGAAGTGTTATTTGGTTAATGAGGAAAGAGGAAGTTGTGCATATCTCTCTCTCTTTCACACACACACACGCACACACGCACACGCACACATTATGGAAAGTATAACTTTCTGGAAGGATGGAGAGGAAACCGGATATGGTTGTCTGCAAATAGAACCAGTGACTGGGAGCGCTAACACTTGTACTTTTAACTTTATAGTCTAGAGTAATTTTTAATTATTTCTACATAAATGTTGTTGCTGTTGTGTATTATTGAGTTGGAACTGACCCATAGCTGACCCTCCAACAGGTTTTCAGAGGCAGATAATCACACGGGAAGAGAGAGCTCATCCTTCTCCTGCGGAGCATCTTGTAGTCTTGAACTGTGTGCCTTTGGGACTGTTGCACAGCTTTTTAACATTATAGTAATTTCTAAACTTGTGAACACTTTTACCCTAGTTCCACCAGTCCTTGTTTGAACAGCAGTGTACCTATACTATGTTTCACTCTAAGATGGGCAAGAGGATTAATAATAATTCTTATTTACTGCAAGTGACTCTTTTTAAAAAGCCACAAAGCTTACTGTCTTTGAGTTAGAATCAACTCAGAGATAACCCTCCAGCAGCCTTCTGAAGCTTAAATCACATGGAAGGAAAATTGCCTATATTTCTACAGAGCAGTCACTAGTGGATTCAAACTGTCAGACAGGCAAGGCCTGTTAGCAATGCAGCTCTCTGCAGTAGTCCTCCCTAGAGCCCACCTCCCCCTAAAAAATGTCTTCCTATAAACAGTGGCCATACAAATAAGTGTTGCCAGATGGAAATCACAGAATTCATTTGTGTGGGAAAGAAATGGAAGAGAAACTTCATATTCTGACTGAATTAGAAGACAGTCAGGGCCAACTGTAGAACAGACCATCAATTGCTCATATGCACGTTCAAGTAGAAGAAAATAAAAACAAGTTTATATGAACCTAAGTATGAACCTATGTGAACCTAGATTATATGACTTTGAATATATCTCACTTGGTTCCAAAGATCGTCTAAAGAATAGATTTGATGCACAGAACTCCAATAATAAAAAACTAAAGGGGTTAGAGGATGATATCAAGGATATAATACATGAAAAAAACCAAAAAAAGTCATTAAAAATGGAGAAAAGAAATTACAAAAACAGGATATACTGTCAGAAAAGACTCTAACACTTAGCTTAGAATCTAAAGAACCTGAAGTGAATGTGACTCATGTCGGGAAAGGTAGAAAAAGAAAGGAAGACCCTCAACACGATGGAAGGATACAGTGACAGTAATAACGGGCTCTACCAGATCAGGGATCGTGAGGCTGGTGCATGACAGGACAAGGTTCAGAATGTTGTTCATAGAGTCTCTATAAATCATAGTTAACTCAATGGCACCTAACTATAGCAATAACAATAAGAGAATGGAGGAAAAGATGAAGAAAGCTGAACAAAAATTTCAAAGGGCACCTCAGGAAGACAAAACAGACAATTACAACAAAATGTGGGAAACCATGGAATTCGAAAATCAAAATGAAAGAACCCACTTCGCACATAAGTTTAAAGAACTGACTGAAGAATTCTATAAGCAAAATACTGAAGCAGAAAAATACATTGATATAAAAATTAGCAAAAGAAAGTGAAAAGCTTCCGAGTCATTGAACCATAAAATAGTCAACGCTCAGCCAATTTGTTTTTGTTGTTCTTAGGTGTCTCTGAGTCGAGTACAACTCATAGTGACTCTATGCTCAACAGATCTGAACACTGTACTATTTTGTACCATCTTGCTCATTTCTGACACTCTGGAGTCCATTGAAGCAGTATCAATCTATCTGGTCAAGGATGTTCCTCTCTTTGACTAATCTTCCAACTTTCTAAGCATTAGGTCACTCTTTAAGGAATTGCCTCTTCTAAGAACATGCCCAAAGTATGTAAGACAAAGCTTTGTCATCTTTGCCTTCAAAGAACACTCTGACTGTACTTTCTTTAAAACATATCTGTTCTTTTTTTTTTGGCAGTCCTTGAGATATTCATTACTCTTCTCCAAAAACAGAGCTCAAAGGGATCAATATGTCTTCTGTCATCCTTATTAATAGTCCAGCTCTCAGATGCAAAGCAAGTCATTAAAAAAATCATGGCCTGAATCAGACACACGTTAGTCTTTAAACGGACATTCTTACTCCTCAGTAATTTAGAGAGTTCTGTGCAGCCTTTCCCAAAGCAACATGTCTCCTGATCCCTACTGCTGATACCAAAGTGTTGATTGTGTAGCCAAGTAAAAGAATTTGTCGACAATTTCAATATTTTCTCCAACTATCATGCTGCCTATTGATCCAGTGATGAGAACTTGTATTTTCTTGATGTTGAAACTCTGTATTTAAGATTGTAATATTTGAGCTTCTGCAACAAGTATTTCAATTCTCCTCACTTTCAGTGAGGAGCAAGGTGTGTCTTCTGGATAATATAGGTTACTGATGAATTTTCCTACAAGCCTGATACTACATTCTTCTTCACAGAATGCAGGTTCTTGAAAGATTTCCTCAGCATATAGATTATAGAATAGGTATGGAGAAAAAATACAACCCTGACACATACCTTTCTTAATTTTAAAGCATATAGTGTTCTGTTGCTGTTTCAACAACAGCCTCCTGTTCTAGGTATACGTTTTATATGAGCACAATTAACTGCTCTGGGATTCCCAGTCCCCATTAATGTTAGCCATAATTTATGATCCACTCATATAATTTATGGTCAAATGCCTTTGCCTAGTCAATAAAGCATAAATAGATATTCTTTTGGTATTCTTTGTTTTCAGCGAGGATCTATGTGGTATCAGTGGTGATATTCCTGTGCTATGGATCTCTTCTAAACCCAGCCTGAACCTCTGACAGTTCTTGGTCTATGTACTGGTTGAAATGTTTTAGATTGAAGCCAAAAAACACA
>NW_006399784.1:13968014-13968964 GCF_000299155.1 Elephantulus edwardii
GGTCTACCCATTTTTTAATGATCTTAAGCTGTATCCTGCCTGCATCGGATATTAATGATTTTATCTGATTATTATTCTATTTGGTAACCTTTCTCGGGAATGGAAACAAAACTGAATACTTACCAGTCAGTAGGCTGCTATCCTCCAAATTTTGCAATATGGATTACTAAGTTCGGCCAGGACTACATCTGTTAGTTTACATATGTCAATTGGTATCCTCTTTTGTATTTGCCAGTGCCTTCCTTTGCAGCTTGAACTTCTTTCTTCATCACCATTGACTCTTGATCATATGATATTACCTGAAATATTACATTGTTGGCCAATTCTTTTTGTTTAAATGACTCTGTGCATTCTTTCCATCTTCCTTTAATGCTTCTTAGATCATTAGATATTTTGTGAATGGCATTAAACATTATTGCACCTCAAAGCTTGAATTTATTTTTCAATTATTTCATCTTGCTTCCATCTTTCATGGAAGTTCTTCCCTTTTTATTTTCCAATTCTAGCTTCCTGACATTCTATTTTAATTCTTTGCTTTGTCATCTTGAGCTGCCCTTTGAAATCTTCTCTTCAGCTTTTACTTCAGCACCTCTTTCCTTTGTTTTGACTTCTCAATATTCTAGTGCAATTTTCAGAGTCTCTTCTGATACCCATTTTGTTTTTTTTTTCTTTTTCCTGTGTCTTTGTAATAAACATTTGCACTGTTCATGGAAAAAGTCATCCAATTTAGGAGGTAAATATCATCAAGAGCCAATAGCACTGAAGAAATAAATCCAAGCTGTGTTGAAGGCATTGGTAAAAAGCAAGACTATAAGAAATTATGAAATACCCACCACAACAAGATAAAGGTAAGTAATCCAATAGAAAAATGGGCATAGGATATGAACAGACACTTCATCATCGAAGAAGACATTCAGATGGCTAACAAGCACATGAAGAAATGTTCAAAA
>NW_006399784.1:13970714-13978183 GCF_000299155.1 Elephantulus edwardii
GACTAAATTCTTTCAACCTACCTTATCAGTACATATGCTAAGTGAATAATCTAAGAAATTGCACTATATGAAAACGACTGTGTGATATCAAGATTGAAGGAAATATCATTAACATACAGATGATACAAATTGGCTTTCAGAAAACAAACACTTGAAACATTTCCTTCAATATGGTTTATAACTCAACCTAAAATAAACTCCTTTCAACTGGGCCAATAAATAACAAGATAAATGTAGAAAAGATCAGAATTGACAAGGATTTCATTTTACTTGTATACACAGGGAATGCCCTAGAAACAGCAATCAAGAAATCAAAGGATATAATCCATTGAGTAAATCTGTTGTAAAGAAAACTAACGTGCACTTACCCCGAACCCCGAGCCTGATATCTTCATTTTCCTCATATGCAAGTATAAACCAGACAATGACTAAGGAAGACCTAAGAACTGAAGCCTTTCAATTGTCATATCGGTAAAGAATGTTGATAATGCCACAGAATGTCAAAAGAATGAAAAAATCTGTCTCAGAAGATGTACATCCAGAACTTGGAAGAGATATTGCTTAGGAGTGGAGATGGGGAGATTTATCTCACATACCAGATGCATGGTCTCAGGAGAGAACATTCCTTGGAGAATTACATGAGATGAGTCTCAAAACAATTATTGACAACAGTGGCAGGGGAAAATGTGCTCTAGCACAGAGCCAGTAAGGAGAGAGCAAAGAAAGAGCTGGGCCTCCTTCTGTTATACGTGGGGCAACCATGAGTCACTGCCAATGAGATGGCACCGCCACACGCAACCCTCGACCTTAGATTTTATATGTACAAATAATAAAAAAAAAACAAGGGAAGGTCTATTCCAACTAAGTAAATTCCACCAATATTTAGCCCATAGGACAGAGCAGAACTAACTGCTCTATAACATTTGTTGTTGATAGATGCCATTGAGTAAAGTATGACCCATAGCAATCCTATTAACAATGTTGGTGCTTTTACGTGTCATTGACTAGTATCTGCTTCAAATGGATCCCATGCACACAGAAGGAAAGGGAAACTCAATTACAGGTCATGACGTTTCTGAAGATCCTGAAGCCTGGCCTATCCTGTGACATCCTCACACTACTTTACACACTAGAGCTTGTTGAAACAGTCACTGTGTCTATCCACTGGGTCAGGGATTTTCCTCTCCTTTGCTGGCCATCCACCCTTCCCAACATCATATTCCTTTCCAAGGAATAGCACCTCCTAATAACATCCACAAAGTGTGTGAGGCAAAGCCTCATGATCTTGCCTCCAAAGAACATTTTCAAGGCTGCATATTTTTGTGGAATATGCACATCTTTCTTTTACACAATGAGACACACAAAATGTTGAGGACTCTCCATCATAGGGTTGCTATGAGTCAATGGATTATATCCTTCGATTTCTTGATTGCTGTTTCTAGGGCATTCCCTGTGTATACAAGTAAAATGAAATCCTTGTCAACTCTGATCTTTTCTACATTTATCTTGTTATTTATTGGCCCAGTTGAAAGGAGTTTATTTTAGGTTGAGTTATAAACCATATTGAAGGAAATGTTTCAAGTGTTTGTTTTCTGAAAGCCAATTTGTATCATCTGTATGTTAATGATATTTCCTTCAATCTTGATATCACACAGTCGTTTTCATATAGTGCAATTTCTTAGATTATTCACTTAGCATATGTACTGATAAGGTAGGTTGAAAGAATTTAGTCCTGAAGCACAACTTTTTGGATTTTATGCTATGGAGCATACTCTTTTTCACTCAACAACAACAACAGGTACATGTGAACTGCTGACCTCTTACTTAGCAGCTGAGATTTTCATTTCTGGGCTACCAGAACTCCATAAGTAAAGAAACAGGGGAAAGAAATGCTACTTGATATGAAAAATGAAGGTGTACATCAAGAAAAAGATATGAGAGAAAAATGTAAAATGAGTATATCTGAAAATTTTCTCTCTCTGAAATTCAACTGCCCTCACAAAACCATTTGGCCAATAACATATTTGCACCTTCTGTTGTTAAGTGCCGTTGAGTCAAGTACGACTCATAGTGACCCTATGGAACAACAGATCTGAACCCTGTCCTATCCTGTGCCATTCTCAAAAATCTGACACACTATTGCTGCAGTCACGATGTCAATCCACCTGGTTGAGGGTCTTCTTCTCTTTCATAGTCTCTCCACCTTTTCAAACATGATAACTCTCTCCAACGAACTCTCTCTCTCCCCACAACACAGCCAAAATACTTGAGACAATGTTTTGGAAGATCACTGAATATTCTGTACTCTGTACACTTGTCCAACACCATAATTCAAAGGCATCAATTCCTCATCTGTCATTTTTATTCATTGTCCTGCTCTAAGTGACACAGCAAGTGATTGAAAAGATAATGTTTTGAATCAGGTGCTTATTTCCCTTTTATCCAACAAATATATGCATCTGTAACAGTAGTATAGTGTCTTGTTTTCAGAAGAAGCCCTGGTGGCATAGTTTGTAACAAGCTGCTAATCTAACAATCAGTGGTTCAAATCCACCAGTTGCAGGATGGACTGTGTTCTCAAGATTTGGAGCCTCTGAAACACAGCAGAGGGTCTTTGTAAGATGGAATCCACTGGACAGTAATAGGTTTGGTCTTGTATTCTTATTGTCTTATGATCCATCTATAACTGAAAGGAAATTCTTTTCACCAAACTTTTGTTGAGTTTTAATTGACACGCACTAGACACTGCAAGTAAGAGTATGTGATTGAGGAAGAAGAAGAAATTGCTTTCTAACCATGTTGGGTTTTTTTTAAAATTATTAATTTCAAAGGAAGCTCCGGTGGCCTAGTGGCAAGAAGCTGCACTGCAATCCCAGAGGTGCACGGTTCAAATCCACCAGATGCTCTGCTGGGCAAGGAGGGACAATCTCCTCCTGTACCAGTCAGATCCAATTTGACGGCACACACACACACACACACACAATTACTAATTTCAATGAACGTTTACAGAGATTTTGGATTTCCATTAATTCATTCATTGTTGCACTGTCCTCCCTGCCCACCCCACCCCCACACCCATCCCCAGTTCGCTCTTCTCTTTGAAAAGTAAAAGAAAAAGTCCTTCATTGGCATACAATCCTCCTGCACCCCGCCACCCCCACCCAGAGTATACTCCACTCTGCAACCTTCATTCTGGACTCTTACGGTAACCATAATACCCTATAATATATTGCTTTTAAACTGTTCTCTCCCTCATCTGTTTCAGTGCAATATACATAATTCAGTTTTCCTCAGTCTTACCCCAACCCTGATATCAGTCCCATTCTACAGCAGTGGCACTATGCAGTGTTTGTCCTTTTGTGACTGAGATATTTCACTCAGCATAATGTCCTTGAGGGTCACCCATTTTGAATAATATTGCATGAGTTCCTTGTTTTTCAATGCAGCATAGTATTCCATTGTGTGAATATACCACAGCTTCCCTGTCCATTTGTTTGTTGATGGGCACTTAGGTTGTGTCCAACTCCTTGCCATTGTGAACAAAGCCGTGATAAACATGGGTGTGTATATATCTGCGGTGCTTTTACGTGTCATTGACTAGTACCTGGTTCAAATGGATGACATGCCCACAGAAGGAAAGGGAGACTCAATTGCAGGTCATCATGTTTCTACAAGTTTCATTCCCACCATTGCCACTCCTGATCACAAATTACAGAAGTAATATTACTAATGGATTATGCTGTATGTTCAGAAATAATATATCTTCCTCTTCTACATACTTTAGAGAGCATATCTGGTGGCACAAATAGTTATGGGATTGAATGCTAACTCAAAGGTTGGTGTCTTGAATACATCAAGAAGTATTTAAAAATAGAGTTTTAAAGATTTGATTCTATATGGTGACAGCTTTGAAAATCCTATTCAGTTTAAATTTATTACAAAAAACATAACATCACCATGACTCAAGTCTTTTTCTAAATGTATATTTCAAATGTAGAAGAATGATTCAGGGTGTGAGGGGGCAAAGAGGAACGGAAAGAAAGACTTGAACTCTCCTCCAGTAAATAAAAAAATTAAAAGCCCAAATCGACTTCCAGTGAGTTAATTGTGGTTTGTAGCCATCCAGGGAGCTCTGGTGGCTTAGTGGTAAGGTATTGTGCTGTCAACCCAAAGACACACATTTCAAATCCAGCAGCTGCTCCATTAGTAAAAGATTTGGAGTCTTCTCCTTGTGTGATTAATTACCACTGAAAAACTGGTGGAGGGCCAGCTATGGGTTGATTCTGACTCAAGGGTATATAACAACATAGCAACCCAGTAGGAGAGAATAGAATTGTCCCAGAGGCTTCTGAAGTGGCAAATCTTCCCAAATGTGCATTGCCACATATTTCTCTCATGGAGCAGCTGGTGAGTTCAAACCTGCAAACTTTCAGTCAGCAGCCAAACACTTAACCCCTGCTCCAGAGATAATGGCTTTGCCAGTCCCTATGATCAGCATTATGTAAAGGTCAGTTTTAATGCATAAAAAAGTAAATAAAAATAATTTGTGACTTTTCATGTATCAGCTGAAATGACTTAACTATTCAGTTCAGGAAATAGATTAAATAAATAATTAAAATTATTCTAATTATTGTTTTAAGGGTATTCTGGTGATGAAAGAGACATAATCTTTAGATTTGGGATACAAAAGGGCACATTTGGAAGATGTTCTCTTATCTGTGCATGAGTTTTTCTAAGTGTTCTTGTTTTATCTTGAAATACAACATCTATTTTTAAATCATTTAGAAAAACAGCTTCTCCAATTTCTACAATCCCTTATACAATAACGTGCATCATATTCACGTGTCTTTAATTGGCTCAGAGCCTGCTTCTTGGTGCTTTGTGAAGCTTCTGGCACTAGTGTTGTGTAGACACATGGTAATCATACCTCTTGTCTTAATTTTTGCTAATGCAGTCACTTAAAACGAAAAACAAATTTAAAAAAAAACCAACACAACACACATACAAAAAAAAAAAAATCCCCAAACCTAAAACAACAAAAATCCAATTCAAAAGAAAGAGATTAGCATGTTTGTGAAGGAATAAAGGAGATCTCAAACAGCACTTTGTGCAATGTAGCTCTGGATTAGTATAGGAGGGGAAAAAAAGATTTAAAAATAAATATGATTCTTAAAGAGATGATTTGAAATAAACTATGCATTAACTATTCATACTACTATTCATATTCATTTCCATTGATTAGGAACCAATATATTGTTAACTAAGTTTGAACATTGTTGAACTAAGATTAAAACAAGTAGAAATAAGTTTCCAAGATCATTAATCACATGAAAAGAGATTGTTCATCCTTTTCCTGTGGAGCTGCTGGTGGGATTAAACCAGCAAAGAGATGTAGCCTCTGGACTAGTACACAATTTCCTACTGACTATGGCACCAGCGCTTGCACTATGTTGAGTACCTGAGCCAACCACAGCTGACCCTCTAGTGAGTTTTCAGAGGCAATATATCACACAAAAGGAAAATGTACATCTTCCCCCCCCACTGAGCAACTGGTGGATTCTAACCTGATACTTTTGCTTTGACAGCACCGTTCCTTACCACTAAGATACCAGAGCTTCATTTAATAACAACAAGTATGTTGTAGCTGTTGTTGTTATGTGCCATCAAATCACATGCGACTCATAGCGACCCTATGTACCACAGCCCTAAACTCTGCTCTGCCCTGTGCCAATCTCACTGTCTCCAACACACACACCCCAATTACCCCAGTCACTGAATCAATCCACCTCATAGAGGGTCTTCCTCTCCTGCGCTGTCCCTCCACCATCCCAAGCATGATGTCCCTCTCCAAGGACCCATCCCTCCTGGCAACATGTCCAAAGTATGTCAGACAAAGCTTCAGAATCTTTTCCTTCAAGGAGCAACCTATATTCTCACTCTCTCTAGGACAAAACTGAGGCATAATATATGTACAATTTTTATACATTATATATTACATACTGTGCAGGCTGAATTTAGAAGGGACCATAGCACTAGGGGTATTATAGCTAAGGTCAGATGGATCTTGGATGAAAGCAAACAGTACCAGAAGACTATCTATCTGAATTTTATTGACTATTCAAAGGCATTTGACTCTGTGGATCACAACAAACTGTGACTGACTCTGAGAAGAATGGGAATCCCAGAACACCTGATTGTGCTTATGAGAAACCTATATTTGGACCAGGAGACAGTCATTAGAACAGAGGAACCACTGCATGGTTCAAAATTTGGAAGAGTGTGTGTCAAGGATGTGTCCTATCTCTATATCTTTTCAATCTACACGCGCAACAGATTATCTGGGAAGCCGGGCTCTATGAGAAGAAGTGTGGCGTCAGGATTGGAGGTAGACTCATTAACAATACATAAATTGTGCATAAATTTTATATTATGTGTAATGTATATTATATGTAAATATATATTTATAGAACTCAGGAGGACCTGGACTGCTTGCTACAGAAGGTCAAAGACTGCAGCTTTCCATATGAATTGAAGCGCAATATGTAGAAAACAAATTCTCACCATTGGGCAGATTAGCAGCATCATGATAGAAGGTGAAGACACTGAGATTGTTAACAGCTTTATTTTGCTTGGCTCCACAATAACTATCCTCTCCATAGTACTGAAGAGCAACAATGTCAGTCGGGAGACTAAAGTATGCCTGAGATAGACCATGGTCTTTGCAATCTCTTCCTATGCATCAGAGAGCTGGACAATGACTAGAGATGACTGAAGGAGAATTGATGCCTTTAAGCTGTGGGGCTGGAGGAGAGTGTTGAATATACATATCATGGACTGCTGAAAGGTTCATCTTGGAGAGGGTTAAACCAGGCTGCTCCTTGAAGGCAAGGATTATGATGCTTCGTCTGACATACTTTGGACATGATGCAAAGAGGGACCAGTCCTTAGAGAGAGACATCATGCTTGGGAGGGTGGAGAGAAAGCACAGGAGAGGAAGACCCTCAATGAGATGGATTGATTCAATGACTGGAATAGTGGGGTTAGGTGTTTCAGAGACAGTGAGATTGGCACAGGATAGAGCAGGTCTTAGAACCTTTGTACATAGGGTTGTTATGAGTCACAGGCGACTTGATGGCACATAACAACAATAATGAACATATTTATATTATATAGGGAAGTCTGGTGGCCTAGTGGCAAGAAGCTGAGCTACAATACTGACAGCACATTGTTTTATGATTTGAGGCCACCAGCTTCTGCGTGGGAGAAGGATAGGCAATCTCCTCCTTTGTGATTCACTGCCTTTGAAAATCTGCCAAAGGGTCATCTGCTAGGGGTTGGTCTGACTTGATGGTAAACACACTATAGATAGAGAGATAGATACACAGAGAGAGATAGAGATAGAGATAGAGATAGAGATAGAGATAGAGATAGAGATAGAGATAGAGATAGAGATAGATAGAGATGTGTGT
>NW_006399784.1:13979608-14030876 GCF_000299155.1 Elephantulus edwardii
TGTGTGTGTGTGTGTGGTGTGGGTCATAGTTAAAAACGATAGGAGTTTGATGTTAGATGTATGAAACTGTAGAAAACTTGTGCACATATGCTTAACTGTATATATGCATACAAGTACATATTGAAGCATTGTTTGGAGTAGTGTAAAACTGGAAACAATTACAGTAAAGCCACAAAGTGGAATTCTGAGCTACTGTTAAAAAACCCCACCAAGTTGCCTAGAGGCACTTCTGACCCTGTGGAACTGAGTGTCACTCATTAAGACAAGTGCTTAATCACTGAGTTACCAGTGCTCTCTAACTACCAAATAGAATGCTGTAATTATTTCTGTGCTGCAATGGAAAATTCTTCAAGCTGTATTATTTTCAAGTGGGGGAGAAAATTGTAGAATTGTGTGTAGTGTTACATGTGGTGAATGCCCTGGTGCAGCCTCCTTTGCCAAGACAAAGAATTGGGGACAGCAGGAAGGTGGACTGTCGATGAATTCCCTAGTTTTGGCTTGGTTATGTCCTGCCCAAGAACAGTCCTGGTGAAGGTGGGAGGCAAGACAAGGAGACGGGAATGAAGGTGAAAGCAAAGCCAGATTTATTAGGAAGGATGTGTCTCAGCGAGGTGGGTTATTTCTCTGTGAGTAAAGAGATGGACAAAGACTGTTCACTGCTTAATTTAGCTGGCTGGCTCCTGCATTTTGTTTTGATGGGTTTTTTAAAAATAAAATTTTTTATTTTGTGATTTTAATGAAGCTTGGAGGTTTGGGAGTAGAATAGCATAAGAGGAGATAAATAATGAACAATACATTGGAACAGATAAACCCTCCTACATTTTGACATGTTTCTGGGCTTGAGTCTGGGCCAACGGAATGAGGCGGTAGGGAATTCAAAGGATGCTTCCAATCCTCTGTTCTTTCACCTAAAACACTAATCAGGCTGCTTCCACGTGGAAGGAGGAGGGCAGCTTCTACTATACATATCAAGATTATGAGGCACTTTGTCTAATGCTAACTGCTCCCTGTTTCTGATTGGGTAGTGCTTGGTTTTGATCACTTGGCTTGATCTCCACCTTTTCACATGAATTTTTCAGGGCTTCCTTACCTCATTAATACCTGCTTCAACATTCCTTCCTATTGTTGTGTTCTGTGGAGTTGGAACTGATGCATAACTGACAACTAGTGGGTTTTCAGAGGCAGTTAATCACATGAGAGGAGATTGCCCATCCTTCTCCCGTGGAGCAGCCAGTGGATTTGAACCTTGTTCTTTTGGAACGGCAGTGCAATTTCTTTCCCCAGGACCATCAGAGATCTTTTTCTTCCTACTAGCCTCTTTTTTAATGCCTGTTTTACCTAGTTCTGACTGGAACTTGAAGCATGATTATATTTATACTAAAAAAAATCAAAATACAGATATAGTTGCGTATATTGTTGTTATGAAGTGTCTAGTTGGAACTGACTCATAGATGATCCTCCATAGGGTTTTCAGAGGCTGTAAATACATGGAAGGAAATTGCCCATCTTTATCCCTCTAAGCTGTGAGACAATACTTTCATATTTTTGTTAAGTCAGGCAATTTTTGATATTTTGTTATGACAGCACTCAGAACTCATACACTTGTCTAGAGTTAACAGAAAGAAAGGACATTTTCTTTGGGAATCTCACACTTTTGTGTCAAATCTATACTTTGTTTTTTCTATTGTAGGAGTAATTTTTTCCCCAGTCTTAAGTCACCTTTTTAAAAATTATTATTAAATTTTATTAGTTTTAGTGAACATTTACAGAGATTTTGGGTTTTCATTCATTCATTGTTGCACTGTTTTCTCTACCCTCCTCCCCAGTTCGTTCTTCTTCCCCCCCCATGTCTGTTTTAATTGTCTAATTGCCACAGTGCTTGTCGAAGCCAGTTTTGATTAATCTCCTTTGTCAGTGTATCCTTTGCCATTCCCTATCTCTCCTCCCTGAGAGAGACTTCACCCTGATTCATAAGGAAAAGGCGATGGCGTATTCTCTTAGCTACTTCCTGCTGAAAAGGAATGCTGTAGGTTTCAGGGTGAAGATCTTCTCTCACTACTCTAAAGGGCCCCTTTGGCAGTAGGAAACACATAGACTATTATGGAGATTGATTTTGGAATTTAGATTCACTGTTATCAATTGTGCTTAGCCATACATGTCCATATCCTTGAAGATGTATTATGGAAGTGTTGTAGCCTAGAAGATACAAATTTAACTAATAAGTTAAAAGTACATGAGTCAAAAATTAAAAAGCAATAATATTCCGAGTAGAGGTTCTAATAGTGGCACAAATCAAGTTTCAGAGGGAAGGTGGTTCTTACAATAAAAGGCCTATAGACTAGCACTTTGTCTATTATAGTGTAGAGGTTAGGAACCACAAGATGCAGAGGCTCAGCTATGTCATTTATGGTTCTTAAGTCCTGGAGGAAATTCCATCTACCACTGGGTTGTTTTACAACTCAGAAGTTCGAATGCAAGGTAGAGGTGAAGTAAGGAACTGCTTATGAGGTTTTCCATGCATTCCAACAACTAAAAAACAGTGAGAAGAGTTGGGGCCTCAGAAGGCTTTTAGAACCAATTAATAGGCTCTGTGTCCAGGAGAAAAGGAATATACTTACCAGTAAGGTTAATGGTCACCCACAGCTCTTCTGGGAGGGTCTAAATCGTTGAAGTGTCCTCCTTTGTTTCCAGCTGGGAGCTGGGCCTGTCAGTCCTGTCTGCCACGAGGACCTGATGTGGGCCACCTTAGCCAGGTGTCCTTCAGATCCACACTTAAAGCAAATGAGTGGGAGCTTCCTCTCTACTCCCTTGCCTATCTGTGGCTCTTGTCTGTGACACTGTCTACTGAAGTGGTCCAGCTTTCCACAGTGGAAGCAATTCTGACCTCCTTTATTACTTTTGGGTGGCATTGTATATGAGTAAGACTTCCTTTTCCTGACACAGGCCCTAAACTGGCAGCAATAGCTCCTGGATGATACCCTTGATATCCTCCCACAACTCATTAGGTCTTCCCTCATTAGTGTTCAAGGCCTCAAGCCTATTCCTGAGATGGTTCTGAAATTCAGGTGGGATAAACTCAAAGTCATATATTGGTTCCCATGTATTTGGTTTAATTTTCTTCAGCTTCAACTTGAACTTGCATATGAGTAGTTGTTCCACAATCAGCTCCTGGCCTACTTTTCACAGCTGATATTTGAACTTCTCCAGTGGTTCTTTCCACAGATGTAATCAATCTGATTCCTATGCATATCATCAGGTGAAATCAATGTGTATAACCTGTGTTTATGTTTCTTATAATATATAAGTAAAACTGGTTAAAAGAGAAAGGGGTAGAAGAAGGAAGAGGAACTCATTTGGACAGCAGAGGTCAGTGGTGGGATGGGTGTTGGGTGAAGAAATAGATACAACAGGGACTTGAGGAGAGAGATAATGTAACAGATCAATAATAATCACCTATACAAAACAATGTACTGAAGTATGTATAAAATAAAATGTTTGGGAGTGAAATAACATATATGAATTATTGTAGAAATTCTCTGCACTTTCTATTATAATGTCCAGAGAGCTGGAATTGAATAATAAAAAGGGAAGAACTTTTAAAAATTGGAGAATGAAAATGGAATGTACAGAGAGCTGGAATTAGAGAATTAAAAGTGAAGAATCCATTCTACATGCCTCAAGCTGAGAGAATGGAAAACAGATTTAAGCTTCAAGTCACAATATTGAAAGATGATATGGGCAATAGATTGAATTATTCAGAAAGCATCTGAAGAAGGGGGAGGACACGCTGCCTTTGAGCCCCCTTCAGCCTTCCCATGACACCTGGGGTTAAGGTGTAGAACAAGAGCATGAATTTGTGCTTACTGGGGCCCCTGCCCAATGCAGGTGACCCTTTCAGCGCAAGTGACATGGCAGACCAGGCCAGTGTTTGCATCTTAGGTCACAACTCTTGGGATAAATCCTTGGAAAATAGAGAGTAGGCTCGGCTACTAACTGCATATTGTGAAAGCAACTGAGGAGTCCTCTGCTTTCCCTGGTTTGGACCCATATGCACAGTAAACTTAGCCAGTTCTTGTCATCCAATAAGCACTAGGTATTATTGGGGGTGGGGGGAAAGGAAAAGAAAGAAGATGGAGGGAATACACAAGAACCTCTGAACCACAAAGACCTAATTGACACTGAAAAATTTTAGGAAGTACCATATGCATAGAAGCCAAATGTAATGAAGGAGAAAGAAGAAGCTCCATTGAAGGCAATGGGGAAAAGTAAGGCCCTAGGAATTGATGGGATTCCAATTGACTTAACTCAATTAACGGATTCTGCCTTGGATGTGCTCACCAGTCCATGCCAGGAAATTTGTAGGATAACTGTCTGGGCAACTGATTGGAAGAGGTTCCATCTACCAAGAAGGGTGATTCAGCTGAATGTGGAAACTATCGAACAATAAATATCATTAATATCCCATATAAGCATAATGCTGCTGAAAGTAATTTTAAAATGGCAAGAACAATACATAAATAGGAAGCCACCAGAAGTTCAAATAGGATTTAGAGGAAGCTGTGGCACTAGGGATATCATTGCTGATGTCAGATGGATCCTGGCAGAAAGTAAGGAATGCCAGAAGAATGTCTATTTATGCTTTATTGACTACGCAAAGGCATTTGAATGCATGGATAAGAAAATGTTCTGCCTTACATTGAGAAGAATGGAAATCTCAGAGAACATAATTATGGTCATGCTAAAACTACACCTTGTCTATTATGCAAAAAAAGCATAACACTACATAGTTTAAAATTAAGAAGGGAATGCATCAGGCTTGTCTTCTCTCTGTACCTATTCTATATAAATTCTGAGCAAATTATTTGAGAAGCTTGACTCTGTGAAAAGGAATGTGGTATCAGGATAAGAGGAAAATGCATCAATAACCTGCATTATATAGATGACACAACTTTCCTTGTTGAAAGTGAGGAGGACTTGAAGTCCTCGTCGCAGGAGATCAAAGTCTTCAATAAGAATTGCATCTCAATGTCAAGAAACAAAGATTCTTACCACTGTACTGAAAGGTAACATCAAGATAGATAGAGAAAGGATTGAAACTGTTAACAACTTCATCTTACTTGGGTCCACTACCACATCTTTGGTACCAGCAGGAAATCAGAAGACATATTGCACTGGGAAAGTCTTCAGTTAGGGACCTGAGGAGTAATGATGTCAGTTTGAGAACTAAAATGGTTCTGACTTAGACCATGGTCTCTCATTACCTGTTATGCATTTGAAAGCTGGAAATGAATAGAGATGACAGAAGAAGAATTGATGCCTTTGAGCTATGGTGTTGGAGAAGAGTACTGAATACTCATGGATGGCCAGAAGAACAAATATGTCTTGGAGAGGATGCAGCCAGAGTGCTCTTTGGAGGCAAAGACAATTAGGCTTTCCCTCACAAACTTCAGGCTTGTTTCTAGAAGAATCTGTTCCTTGGAGAGGGACAAGATGCTCACAAGGGTGAAGTCAGTGAAGGAAAGGAAGACTTTCAACCAGGCAGATTGACATGGTGACTACCAAGATGGGCTCCAATGTGTCAAGAAGTGTGAGGATGGCACAAAGTAGGAGAGGGTTCATAGGGTCACCATGGGTCATACTCAACTCAATGATATGTAACAACAACTATATAAAAGTTCAAGATGGTTAAATAAATAATTGTCATTGTTATGTGCTGTCGACTTGCCTGTGACTCATAGAGACCCTAAGTACAAAAGTTATGAAGCCTACCCTGTCCCGAGCCAGTCTCATTGACTATGACACACCTAATCCTATTGCCCCAGTTATTGTATCAATCCATTTCATCCGGGATCTTCCTCTCATGTGTTGTTCCTCCACCCTTCTGAGCATAATGTCCTTCTCCAAGGATTGGTCTCTCTTGGCCATATTCCCAAATATGTGAGACAGAGCTTAAAAATCCTAGCCTCCAAAGAGAAACTTAGTTTCACCCTTTCCAAGACAGAACTATTCGTATTTTTTGGAGATCCATGGTATGTTCAAGACTTCTCCAGCACCACAACTCGGAGATAATCAATTCTTCTTCTGTCATCCTTAGTCCAGCTCTTTGATGCATAAGCAAGTAATTGTCAAGGTCAAAACATGAATCAGGCACATTTAATCTCTAGACTGACTGTTGCTTCTCAGTACTCTGGCAAGGTCCCTGACAGCAGATCATTATAGCACTAGGTAATTGTAAAGCCAAAGACTTCTTTATACTGCTAAAGAGAAAGGGCATAACTTTGACAGCTATGGTGAATATTATCCAAGTGATATTTTCAGTCACTTCATTGATAGGTGTGCTTTCGACAATAAACAAAGTACAATAGAATAATCTGTATTTTTCAATTATTATGTTGGTAAAGTTGTTGTGTATGCTGTTAAGTCACCTACAACTCATAGCAACCCTATGTGCAACAGCCCTAAACCCTGACCTATCCTGTGCCAATCTCACTGTCTCCGACACGCCCATCCTGATTACCCTAGTCACTGAATCAATCCATCTTTTTCCAACGACTGGTCCTTCTTTGCACCATGTCCAAAATATGTCAGATGAAACTTCAGAGTCCTTGTGTCCAAGGAGCAGCCAAATTTAACCGTCTCCAAGATTAACCTGTTCGTTTTCTTAACAGTCCATGGTATATTCAATACTCTTCTCCAGCACCACAGCTCAAAGACATCAATTCTCCTTCTATCCTCCCTAGTCATTATCCAGGTCTCTGATGCATAGCAAGTGATTGCAAAGACCATGGCCTATATCAGATGCACTGTAGTCTCCAGAATGACACCATTGCTGTCCAGTACTCTGGAGAAGTATGTAATAACAGACTTTCCCATCACAATACATCTGTTAATTTCCTGGCTGCTGGTGACAAGAGTGTTGACTGTGGAGCCAAGCAAACTAAAGCTGTGAACAATCTCAATCTCTTCACCATCCTTCCTGATGCTGCCAATTGGTCCAGTGGTGAGACTCTTTGTCTTGATATTGAGCCTCAATCCATATTGAAGACTGCATTTCTTGACCTTCTGCAGTTGTGAAGTGCCTAAAGTACATACAATTAAGTCTTGGAAGAAGTATATCCAGAAGGATCTTAAGAAGCAGGAATGGTAAACCTTCATCTCACATACTTTGAACATGTTAGCAAGAGGGGACAGTTCTCAGAGGAAATATATTATACTTGATAAAACAGAGTCAACAAAAAAGAGGCAAAAAAATGAAATGACATGATTAAGTGGCTGCACAATGGGTATAGATTGTGAGACTGGTGCAGGATCAAGGATGTTTCCTTCTGACATACATACATAGGGTCATTATGCATTTATATTACTTCAAGCTTAGAAAGAGGAGTGGCATCCACTTCAGTAATAGCTTGCCTCTGGAAACCCTATGAACCTGGAGAGAGGAGGAAAGACATCCAAGCATTAAGGACTCTCCTTTATAGGGTTGCTATGAGTCACCTGCAACTCGATGGCATTTAACAACAACAACAATGACTAACAACAACAATATTTATATAAAGGTTTATTATAAGGAGATGGGAATCCCAAAACACTTGATTGTGCTTATGCAAAACCTATACTTGGAACAGGAGGCAGTAGTCAGAACAAAGCAAGTAGACACTGCATGGTTCAAAATTGGGAAGGGTGTACACCAGGGATGTGTCCTACTTCCATATATTTTAAATCTATATGTGGAATTGATCATGTGGGAGGCTGTGCTCCATGAGAAGGAATGTGGCATTAGGATTGAAGGAAGACTCATCAACAGCCTGCATTATGCAGATGACACAACCCTGCTTGCTGAAACTGAGGAGAACCTGAAGCGTTTACTGCAGAAGGTCAAGGACTGCAGTCTTCAGTATGGATTGAAGCTTATCATCAAGAAAGCAAAGATTCTCATCACTGGACTGATTAGCAACGTCAGGATAGATGGTGAAGAAATTGAGATTGTTAATAGCTTTAGTTTGCTGGGCTCCACAATCAACACTCTTGATACCAGCAGCCAGGAAATCAAAAGATGAATTGCATTCAGAAAGTCTGCTGTGAGAGACATCACCAGAGTACTGAAAAGCAATGATGTCAGCCTAGAGACTAAGGTGTTACAGTTCCAGGCCATGGTCTTCACAATTATGTGCTATGCATCAAAGAGGTGGACAATAATTAGGGGTGATAAAATTGAGGTCTTGGAGCAGTGGTGCTGGAGAAGAGTATGGAATATACCATGGACTGCTAGGAGAGCAAATTTATCTCGGAGAGAGTGAAACCAGGCTGTTCCTTGGAGGCAAGAATTCTGAGGCTCCGTCTGACATACTTTGGGCATGTTGCAAGGAAGGACCAGTCCTTGGAGAGGGTTATTATGCTTGGGAGTGTGGAGGGACAGCACAGGAGGGGAAGGCCCTCTATGAGATGGATTGACAAAGTGACCAGGGTAATGCTGGTAGGTGTGTCAGAGACAATAAGGTTGGTTCAGGATAGAGCAAAGTTCAGAGCTGTTGTACATAGGGTCACTATGAGTCGCTGATGACTAGATGGCAACAATCTAAGGAGATTAGATAGATAAATAGATGTGTGTGTGTGTGTGTGTGTGTGTGTGTGTGTGTGTGTATTTGTTGTTGTTGTTATGTGCCATCGAGTCGCTTGCGACTCATAGCGACCCTATGTACAACAGCCCTAAACTCCACTCTGTCCTGTGCCAATCGCACTGTCTCTGGTACACCCATCCCGATTACCCCAGTCACTGAATCAATCCACCTCATAAAGGGCCTTCCTCTCCTGTGCTGTCCCTCCACCCTCCCAAGCATGATGTCCTTCTCCAAGGACCGGTCTCTCCTCACAACATGTCCAAAGTATGTTAGACAGAGCCTCAGAATCCTTGCCTCCAAGGAGCCACCCAGTTTAACCCTTTCCAGGATGAATCTGTTTGTTTTTCTAGCAGTCCATGATATTAATGAATACCATGGATATATATATATATATATACATACAGATATAGATTTCTCAGAATCATATCAGAAATTCACTGACTTTGTACAGTAAAAGACATTATTTTAGAAGTTACTTAGTCTCATTTTTGTTTCATATATAAGAAAGCTATTTGTTAACCTTTGGAAACAATAAAAAAAATCAAAATCTTAGCCAGAAAGTGATGGTTAGTAATTCTTTTATGTCCTCAGAAGACATGGAGTATTTTAAGATTCTCATCAAGATAGAGTTCAATATACTTGCCCTACAGCCTCACTCTGTAACTCTTAGAGCCCACTACTTAAGCTATGTGTGTCTTTCAAATGCAGTCCATCAGTCTTAAAAGCCTCTACTTATTGCATTAAACTATTGCTCTTTTTGAGTCCTTGTTCAATTACATATTGAGCATTACTGATGTGAAAGGGAATAGAGGAGAATGGGCACCACTAATTTAGTTATTTGGCTACTTCTCCTTTTATCTTTTTCTAAATTAAAAACAAAAGAGTAAGTTTCCTCTGGGGACAGTGTACCTAAGTTGTTCATCGCACAGATTCTTTAATCACACTGCCTGAATGCCAACCTTGGTTTCTATCATATGCTAGAGGTGAGACAGAGGGTCAGTTTTCAAATATTTTCCACACATGTAAAGTGGAGGAAGTAAAGTATCAATAGGATACAAGTTTGGAGTAAATGAAAATATTATCAGCCTCACAGGCTTTTTGTAACAAATGGCTTAATGTAAGTACTGTAACGCCAACCCCTTAAGTATGCAGAAAGTGCTCAACAGCAGCTCATTGCTGTCAAGTCAGAACCAATTTATTAAAGCTGATCCTCCAGTGGGTTTCCAATTACACAGAAGGATATCTTTCATCTTTCTCCCACAGAGCAAGTGGTAGATTCGAACTTCTGGAGTGGTTTGGCCTTTGGGCACAATACACTAAACATCATGTCATCAGTGATCCCTACAATCACTATTATTTTTGAAGCTGTTATTGTTGGAGCCAACCATCTACATCTATGTCTAAACCTTTGGGCTCATGCTATAGCAATGTAATATGCTCTTCAGTAGCTAATGCATAGGGGATACTGCTGCAACAGGGAATTAGAATATTTGAATCAACACTGTTAGTTATTTGCTGAAAAATTAACATATCAGAGCCTTGAATTTCTCATTTCATAAATTTGATAACGTTGTCTGGATAACTTTTCTCAGTTAAGATACAGTAAAGATTAAATGAGATTCAATATTTGAAAGTTTCTCAAACTTAACAAAATTCTACAACTCTGATACTGATTGCATGAAACCTGTTACTATATTATTGTCTAAAAATTAAACCATGAGTAAAAATAATGAAGAGATGTATTGCCCATTGTTGTTGTTGTTATGTGCCGTCGAGTACAACAGCCCTAAACTCTGCTCTCTCCTGTGCCAATCGCACTGTTTCTGACACTCCTATCCCGATTATCCCAGTCACTGAATCAATCCACCTCATAGAGGGCCTTTTCCTCCTGCGCTGTCCCTCCACTTTCCCAAGCATGATGTCCCTCTAAAAGGACCACTCCCTCCTTACAACATGTCCAAAGTATGTCAGAGGAAGCCTCAGAATCCTTGCTTCCAGGGAGCCGCCCAGTTTAACCCTTTCCAGGATGAATCTGCTTGTTTTCCTAGCAGTCCATAGTATTCTCAATACTCTTCTCCAGCACCAGAGCTCAAAGGCATCAATTCTCCTTTTATCCTCCTTAGTCATTGATGTCCAACTCCCTGATGCATAACAAGTGATAGCAAAGACCATGGCCTGTATCAGATGCACCTTAGTCTTCAGAGAGACACCATTGCTCTTCAGTACTTTGCAGAGGTCCCTAACAGCAGACTTTTCCATGGCAATACGTCTTTTAATTTCCTGGCTACTGGTACTGAGAGTGTTGACTGTGGAGCTAAGCAAACTAAAGCTGTGAACAATCTCAATCTCTTCATCATCCATCCTGATGCTGCCAATTTGGTCCAGTGGTGTGAATTTTTGTCTTCTTGACATTGAGCATCAATCCATATTGGAGGCTGCCGTCCTTGAACCTCTGCAGCAAGTGCTTCAGGCCCTCCTCAGTTTCAGCAAGCAGGATTGTGTCATCGGCTGACAGATCTTCCACCAATTCTGACATCACAGAAGAGAAACTTTGAATCTGTAGAACTCAAATATCTCATAAGAGGCAATGGAGATGTTGTACTTTTTTTCTAAGCCAAAATTTCATCACTTTCCCAAGGCTGTTTGCTGTGTAAATTATTGTCGTTAGGTGTCTTCGAGTCAAACACAACTCATAGCATAGCAACTCTAGGAACAATAGATCTGAATCTGATCTGCATCAGCTCTGATACACTTGAGACCACTGCTGCAGTCTGCTGATCCTTCACCTTTTTATGCATGATATCACTTCCCAAGGAATAGCTGCTCCTAGCAATGTGTCCAAAGTGAGAGAAATGAAGTTTTGTCATCCTTCCTTCCAAGGAACACTTTGTTTGCACCTTTTCCAAGATATACCTATTCGCTCTTTTGACAGATAATGGAATATCAGTGCTTTCCTCCAACACCACTACTAATGGCCATCACGTCGTTTTAGTAGTTGTATAGTGTAGAATAGTGGCAAAGAATTGTGCTGCCAATGCAAAGGTATGCAGTTCAAATACACCAGCTATTCTGTAGAAAAAAAGATGGAAAATCTTCTCCAGTATGATAAACTGCCTTTGAAATCCTTCTGGAGGGTCAGCTATGGATCAATTACAACTTGACTGTACACAACAAAAAGACATTTCATATTAGTTTCTCCACAAAAGGTCAGAGACTGATAGGGAAAGGTCTCCCAATATATTGCAACCTAGACAAAATTAACTATACAGATTGTATTACTAACCATTACACATGGATTAGCAGAGCAGAGTTTTACTTGTGAAGAGATTCTACCTTGGTATAATATGAAAACGTGAATATTAGTTTGTTGTAAAATAAAAGTTTTTACTCACCTAAAGAAATGCGTTTTTACTTTATAAATATTTTAAGGGTAACTCTTTGAAAAAGGATTTTAGGAACACTATGAATTGAAGCTCAACATCAAACAAACAAAAATTCTCACCACTGGGCCAGCTGGCAACAACATGATAGATGGGAGAAGAGTTTGAGATTGTTAACAATTTCAGCTTGCTGGGGTCCGCAATCAACACTCCTGATATTGTTGTTGAGTACCATCAAGTTGAAACAGAACCATAGCTGACCCTCCAGTGGCTTTTCAGAGGCTATTAATTGAATGGGAGAAGATTGCCCATGGTTTTCCCACAGAACAACTGGTGGATTCAAACTGTTTTCCTTTGCAATTGCAGTGCATCAAAAGATAAATTGCATTAGGAAAATCTGCGGTCAGAGACCTGTCCAGAGTGCCAGAGTAAGGTATATCAGTCTAGAGACTAAAGTGTGCCTGATCCAGGTCATGGTCTTCCCAATTAGTTGCTTTGTATCAGAGAACTGTCCAATGACCACAGATGACAGAAGAGTTGATGTCTTTGAGTTGTGGTGCTGGAGTATTGAACATACCATGGACTGTCAAGAGAACAGTCTTGGAAAAGTGAAACCAAATTGCTTCTTGAAGGCAAGGATTTTGAGGCTCTACCTCACATATTTCAGGTACTTTGCCCGTAAATATCAGTCATTGGAGAAGAATATTAAGCTTGGAAGGATGGAGGGACAGCACAGGAGAGGAAGACTCCAGATGAGATGGATTGACACAGTAATTGGGGTAATGATAGGCTCAGGATAGAGCAGGCCTCAGAACTGCTATGCATAGGGTCTCTACAAGTCATAGTAGAGTGGAAGGCACATAACAACAACCTTTTCACAATTATTCCTGGTGCCGCAGTGGCTAAAACATTCAGCCACTAACTGGAAGATGGCATTTGAACTCATAATCACTATGTAGAAAGGAGATGAGACTGCCAACTTTTATGACGATTACAACCACAGATCTCCCAAGGGGCTGTTTTACTCTGCTAGGATTGCTATGAGTCAGGTTCCACTTGATGGCAATTCATTTTTAGGTTTTTTTTTTTCTTTTTGACCTGTTCACAGTAAAAGTGTGACCTAATAGTCATCGATCCTGTTCTACTGCATTAATGTGCTGGCACTCTCCTCTGACTGGAATAGTATGAACTGTCTTAGAACAAATGCATTTATACCACTTGAAGCTATATTGTTCTTACTTGATTCAGTAGCTCATGTCTCTCTTAAAACAGGAAGTATTTTAAAATTTAAGAGGATTTTTATTTAAATATTTTTATTATAATATTTCTGTGATAGTTTATGTCAAAAACGTCTTAGTCGCTTAATGGACTTAGTAATGCTGCCAGAATCAAGACTCAAAAACAAACATATTCTTAACAACTGTAAAAGTGATAATAAAAGAAGTTGCTAAATGCAAAGGCTTTTAATGCAAGATTCAATAGTCATACCCTTTTATATAGGAGTTAAATGAAAGTAAGTCCTTAAATTAGAAAAAGAAATTGGAATATTTATAGCAATACACATTTATCAAAAGTTGAGAAAAATATGTTGAGAGATGTGTTAAGTTCTAGGAATAAAACTAGTTGTCTTTATGTAATGCTCATGAATCACTTCACAAGTTGGGAATAAAAAGCAAATGTTCCCTTAAAAATTAAAAGTGCATTCATCTAAGATTACTGGGATCCAAGAGGGGTGTGGGCTTAATCACGGGGTCTCACAATTTGATGGGTGGAGGGAGGGATGAGCAAAGGAAAGGAGAAAAATACAGTGTGAAAAACGTATATATACAAAGTTTATGAACTTCATATCTAAACCTGCATAAAACAAATAAAAAAGGAGAGAGACTGGACATAATAAATTAAAATATTTATAGAAAGTCCCAGAAAAATACCAGCAGCCTAAATTTGGGAGAAGAATCCATATAAAGACAAAGGAGAAATAAATAATGCATACTGTGGAAAAAAAAGAAAAGGTACATTCATCTAAACTAAATGTTACAGATTTCTGTTTATTTTCTTCTTCCTTACTGCTTTTCCCCTTTAAACGGTAAATTTGTAGACTAAGGATATATGGTACTGTTCTGGAGTGGTCTAGGAATCAAATTCACAAATTAGAAGAAACTCCAAAAATATATAAAAGTCTTATAGCCTGTAATAGGCATGTAATTGTTTTGGGGTGTGTGTGTGCGTGTGTGGGGGTTTTGTTTGTTTTTGGATTTTTTTAGGAAACAGTATTCTGAATCCTTTACATTTTATCCAATCCTCAAGGTGATACATGGCTCAGGGAAACTGAAGTTCTAATGATTGATTATAGCAGTTTCTGAAGTGATGGATGATTCATTGAAGTAAGTGATGAAAATACTGGATTTTCTTTTTATATATTTTCTGCTTATTTAAATATAAATCTTATGAATATGCAGTAAGGAGCTCTGTGGCACAGTGTGTACCATGTTGAACTGCTAGCCATGGCCACCTAGGGAAAAAATGGACAGTCGCTTCCAGCTAAGATTACAGCCTCAGAAACCTGAAAGTCAGAATCAACCCAACAGCAACCAATTCTGTTTTTTTTCTTCTAATGTTGTTTTTCATATGCAGTATATCAATAGTCCATTTCCTAAACAACATGGCTCTGTAAACTCTATCAACTTTGGTAAATTATGGTAGTTTGTAGAAGGGCTTCATGCCGTTGGTTAATAGGGTTGCTATGAGTTACGCTTGAGTTGACAGAAATCAACAACAGCAACAACATTATATTTAAAAGTAAGAGTATTTATGCTCCTTGGAGGCAAAGATGGTGAAACTTCATATTCCGCCCCTCCCCCGCAATATGTTGCTAGATGAGGTTATTTCTTGGAAAGGAACATAATGTTTGGAAAAGTGGTGAACCGGCAAAGGAAAGGACGACTCCGAACGAGACAGACACAGTGACTGAAGCAAAGGACTCAACTGTGTCAGAAATGGTGAGGATGGCACAGGATAGGACAGGCTTCCGTTTATTGTTCATAGTCGCTATGTAAGAGTTGTGCTCAACTTGACAGGCACCTAGCAATAACATATTGTAAGTGTGTGAAAACATCTCACACTCTGCTTTGACCTGTCATTACTTGTAACCTGAGGCAAGAGAAAAGACTAGACAAGGATCTGGATTTGCAAGAGGGAGAGGGTACTTGTGAATAAAGTCTAATGAAAACCTTGAAGCAAATTTTCCCCCCCTTTATCAATGGATCTGAAGAACTAACATCCTTAAGAGTGATGATATTTTTTATTAATAAAATTTTTATTTTCATTGTGATTTTAACTAAATTTTACAGAAAAGTAGGATTTTCATTCATTCACTGTTGCACAGTTTACTCCACCTTCCTCCACTCCTCCCCCCTTCCCAGTTCCTTTTAAAATATTCATTCATTGTTGCACAATTAATGACAGACATCAAGCTTTACTCTGTACTTGAGGTGAAGGAAGCTAAGGAGCTCTGGTGGTATGGTCTGTAGGACGTTTGGTTGGCTCAGCTAACCAAGGGCTGAACAACCGATTCCAATGGTTCAAATTCACCAGCAAGACCTGAGGAGAAAGAGGAGCTGTCTTGGTCTCCTCTCATTAAGCTTTATGGACTTGGGAATTACATGTATGGCTGCTGAGGGTTAGAACTGACTCAACAGTAGTGGTTTGTTGTTGTAGGAAGTAAAATACATACAGCATGATTTATTTTCCAGTGGGGCTGAATGCTAATTTAGCCATTCATGCAGGTAAACTTCCATCATTATTTATGATGTTTCTGACATCGTCTTTCAAAACATTTATCTGATCTTACAGTTCTCTTGGTTTAATATTTCATTTCTCTTTTTTTCTGTCAGTGGTTTTAAAACTGCATTGGGGGAGAAAAGCAGAAGTAGAAAGATCTGCTTTTTCTGTTTTGCTTCCACTTTTCTCAGTAAAATTTATTTTTAACAAGATAGCCCAAAGGAATGAATAATTTATAATAATGTCAATTAAGATACAAAACACGTAGATATGAATATGAAGCTTCCTTTATAATTTTCCTCATTGGTCTTCATGTCCATTACCTCTTCGTCCTTGACAGCTGGCTATCTGGACTGTAATATACACCTCCAAGACGTCATTTCTGTGTGCCTGCACACGCTTCCTTGATCAAACCACATCTTACTCTATTTCCCCTGAACTTTCTTTCTAGGATTAAGAGAGTTCTAAAGGCATTATTTCCAATTGTGCTCCTAATTACAGTAACTTTCTAATTGCATACGTTTTGGTTTGCCCTTTCATTTCCTTTCTTGGTAGAACCTGCCACAATTTACCTTTGCATTCTAAAATCAGAGTATTATCCTTGATACATAGCAAGTGTTCAATAATGTATGAAGTAATGGTTAAAGAAAAGAAAATTAGTAAAGGATTCTATTAGTCTTTAGAAGTTTAAATGGATATAGTGGGAGCTCTGGGGGCCTGATATAGAAGGAGTTGTGCTGCAAATTCAAAGGCCACACCTCCTGGAAGTTCTAATCCGTTAGTGGCTCTGGGAGAAAAATGGACAATCTCCTCTCACATGATTTACAACCTCTAAAAATCTGCTGGAGTCAGCTGCAAGTTGGTTCTGATTCAATGGCAGTGAATGCAATAGAAATAGAGAAGGTCAGGTTAACACGAGAAGGAACATTTAACTCCACACTTCCCTTTGCCTATCAACTAAAAAATCTTCAGACAACGTCAGTTTAATTCTATGTTTGTTTTATAAATATGCATTAATGTTGCTTTCAGTTGTTGTTATGGGCTTCCAGTCAGAACTAACTCACAGCTAGTGGGTTTTCAGAGAATATTAAGTGGCAAAGAAGGACACTATTCTTTCTCCCACTGAGCTTCCCTGAGAGAGCTCAGTGGGTAAGAGGTGCTGCCAACCTAAAGGCATGAATGAATAGCTAATTTGTGCACTGGAACCATGCATGGAGACAATAAAAGTTCAACAAGAAGAAGTAACCACCAAGAGTTCTCAGGAGAAATGGCCTAATCAGGAAGTCATTTCAAAATCCTCCCATTACTTTTTCATGGTAATTAAACTAGTAATATCCAATTCCAATTAGCTTCAACTTTATCTATCAATTATCTTCTCAATTCCATGCCTGTTTAGAGCTCTGCCTATGTTCTTCAATTTCTCTTGAATCTGTCCTCTAGGGTCTCTGTCTATACCATCTTGTCTAGATGTGAAAATGTTTCCTTATCTCTTCCCTCAGAAGTAAGAAATAAAACAAAACAAAACAAAAAAACCCTAAATTTTCTTTTTCATGGTCAAATTGTGAAATTTGACTTTACTGTGTCACGGAAACGTTATCATGTCCATCTTGTTCAGGTTCCATGAAAGTTTTCCACGGTTAACAGAACTTTGCAATGTAGCATGGGTCCCTATCACAGAGGATTTCATTTTTCTGAAAAAAGACATTTTTTGCAACTTTTTAATTTAGATGATCTATTAACACTCTAGAAAAGCTGAAGAAATGGTGCAAGGAAATTCCATAACATTTTCCCCAACATTATTTACATTTCGCTTTACTAGAATTTATAAAATACTTTTTGAGTTCTAATTAACTTACAATCTTTTATGACAGAAATTATTTGTCTGGTTCCCCTTATTTTAGTGAAAGATAAACAAACAAAACCCCCTCCTTATTTTCTAAAATAAAATTCTTCATAAAAGAAATATCCTCCTAATGTTTAAGAGAAAGCAATCATTCATCAGAAATCAAAACAGGAAGCTTGAGGGGAAGAGTGAGTGAGTGTGTGTGTGTGTGTGTGTGTGTGTGTGTGTGTGTGTCTGGAAGAGTGTGTGTGTGTGTGTGTGTGTGTGTGTGTGTGTGTGTCTGGAAGTGCAGTGCAGCTTCTTGCCACTAGGCTATCAGAGCGCCCTAAGAATTCTTTTTTATGAATATATTCTGTGCTATACTCTGACTCACAATGATCCTACAGGACAGAGTAGAATTGCCCCATGGGTGACCAAGACTGTAAATCTGTATGGAAACAGACTGCTGTAACTTTCCCCCACAGGTCTGATGGTGGGTTCAAATCATTACCCTTTTAGTTATCAGTTAAGTGTTTAACGTTACTACACAGTTCCTTAAAGTAACATTTTCCATGTTTTTGTTATGTGCATCGAGTCGCCTGCGACTCATAGTGACCCCTATGCACAATAGCTCTGAAGCCTGCAGAAAATAAAATATGAATATCAAACAAAAACAAATATTTATTGTTATAACATATTATGCTATGAATATTTTTAACTTCAAGAACTAAAAATAATTTTTATATTTACAGAAGGCCTATTTTATATTTTTATTGTATCTAACACATAATGATTTCTTTTCCAAAGATAAAAAGAAAACAAGAAAATACCAGTTGAATCTACTTTGATATATATGTTCACAGTGACAATGAAAAAAATGGAATAATAAAATGTAGAATGAAAAGAACTTAAAAGTATCAAAGACTCTTATTTCTATTTATAAAGCTTTTGTAAGGCAACACTATGACAAAGGTACTTGAATAAACAGAGCATTCCACCAGAGCACAAGAATACAGGCCACCCGGTCACTACATACAGTTCACTACAATTGTCATACTATGTACAATGTGTTAAACTAAGTACAGGTGGTGATTGTTATACAACAGAATCAGCCTCAAAAAGTCACTAATATTGAGGCTTTCTTTTTAACAGCAGAGTTGAAATATTGACGTGAATGCATTTTTATCTTGTTAAGTGGGACGAAAATTAGACTGTGCCTTAAGGTCTTGAGTGCTGTGATTCAGCCATCTGTGATCTTAAAGTGCTTTTTGAGGGTCCAGACAGCCACAAAAGAGTCAAACCCCGAAGACTTTTACTCAGCAATATATTTTTCTAATCTACCCCGGATGCTTTGCCTAAAAAATTAGCATTGCCATCTTCGTCATTTCTTTTTTGGAACCACGGCTTTGAATTTGATCCTTGCAGATAAGCATCCAGAAAATGGCAGATTCCAGGAATTTCACTGGGAAAGTTTGGTGGAAGGTCCTCCCTTGATCGAGGGGTAAATACAAAACCAGGACAGTCTTTGAGTAATCTGAAAAGATTAGAATAAAAATATTAAAATAGAATTCCACCATGAACCATAACAATAGACCTAGAAGGATATTCTCGAGAGTATTAATAAACCAGTCAGTTTAAGTGTTACTGGTGGAAAGATTCTAATGGTGTCAGCAAACATCTTCACAGAAGAACTACAATGGAAATCAATTAACAGTAACAAAATAATTCTGCAAACAAAAATGTTTCACTCATATTAGGAAAATCCAATAATCATAAAATATTTTTACAATAATATACTGGGTGTTATGCTGTCAATCTAAATATGGTAACTCTCTGGAAGTTCAAATTCACCAACTATGCGGATATAAGATATACGATATTCTCTGATGCAATTTCCAGGTTCAGAAACCCAATGGAGAGTCAAGTTTCAAATAATTCAATTCAAAATAATGAAAAAAGGAAAATAATCCAAATACCTCATAATAACAAAAAAGTAATACCACATAAACATGATATGGAGTAAAGACTCCTGTAATGATTCTGTATATTCCATCCATCTTCTTTTGATGCTTTCTGAGTCATTCAATACATTGCCCATAACATCTTTCAATATTGGGACCTGAGGCTTAAATTTATTTTTCAGTTCTCTCAGCTTGAGAAATGAAGAGCTATCTGCACATTCCACTGTAATACTTTGCTTTATCCTCTTGAGTTGCACTGTGAAATCATCTGTTCAGTTCTTTTACTTCAGTGTGTTTTCCTTTTGTTTTGGCATCTCTAGATTGTCTTCTGACATCCAGTTCCATTTTTTCTTTCTATTATTTTTTTAATTACCTTTTGCTTTCTTCATGGATGACATCTTTTATATCATCCTACAACCTATCTGGTCTTCAATCATTGTTTTTCAATGCCTCAAACCTATTCCTAAGATGATTTTGAAATTCAAACGGGATTGACTCAAGATCATATCTTGGTTCCTGTGGACTCATTTTAATTTTCTTTGGCTTCAATTTGAACTTACATAATAGCACTTGCAACTTAATGACACTTAGCAACAACAACAACCAAGACTCCTAGGTTCTAAGAGAAAAGGGCAGTGTCAATAATTATTTTTTAAAATATTGGTGGGAAGTAATCATGTGAGAAAGTAATCATGTGAGAAATTCTCTATACGTTATTAGATAAAGAGATAATAACTTTTGGATATTTCAATAAAAATACTCTGTATTTCAGTCCGTAGAACTCAATAAAACAAGATTTAGTTGTATATACTTATTGTTTACTATCATAGAGTTAGAAAATTTCTTCTTAATCAATTGTACCAAATTTTATTATTTACTACTTCTTTGTCTATTATGCTAAAGCTATATTAAATTCCAGTTCTATTGATTAAATTACTGGCTCCTTTTCCTCTTTGGCTTACTTAGCTTTCTGTCAAATATGAATTTAATGAACATTCTATCTATTCTATTATCCAGGCCATGTATGAAAAAGGTTGCATAGTCTGGGCTCTCACTCAACTTGTATGGAAAATCATTTATCATATCTGCCCAGCCACACCATGGCTGGCTGCTCACCAGTCAGTGATGTCATGTGTAAATAAAACAGAAAGATGATGTTGAACTAAATGCTGTTTTTAAAACAGAAAGATGATGTTGAACTAAATGCTGTTTTTAAAACAGAAAGATGATGTTGAACTAAATGCTATTTTGTGACATGTTGGTTCAGTGTCGTAGAGAAACCCACTTAATACAAATCTATGTACCAAGTGTCATTCAAGTGGTGGGTTAGGCTGCAAACTAACAAACAAGTGGTATGAATACACCAGTCATTCTACAAGAGGAAAACAGAGATTTAGGGCCTCAAAATGTCAATGGAGGGGTATCATGAATTGGGAAAGGGACATAATACGGAGAAAGATGGACTGTCAGTGAAGGAAAGGAAGATCCCAACAAGATGGACTGGCATGGTGACTTCAGCAATAGGCTCTAGAGTGTCAAAGATAAGGGATATGAAACCAGGATAGAGCAGGGTTCAGACTGACTGTTCATAGGCCTCTATGAGTTGTACTTAACTCAGTGGCACTTAACAACAACAACTGCAGCAGTAGGTTTGGCTTTCAGTTTTTATGTCCTAAGAATGAATAGAATTGAGTAGAATACGAATGTGAATATTCTGTTACCTAATTTTTAATCAATGTATTAATTTGAAACATATTAGTAATGATGTTAAGGTCTCAGTATAAATTCATACACAGTTTTTAGTTTCTATTATTCACAAAGAGATTCATGCTGAATTCAGAAGTGGCATGATACGAGGGATATTACTGCTGGTGCCAGATGGAACTGGGCTAAAGCAAAGAATAACAGAAAGATGTTCACTTCTGTATTTTTGACTATGGAATGACATTTGACTTTGTGCACCACAATAAAGTATGGAAAACATTAGGAAGAATGGGAATCCCAGAATTTTTAATTGTTCTCTGTCTATACAGGAGCCTAGTCAACTCAACCTATTCAGAAACCACGAAGCAGTTTGTGAACAGAACAAGGGATCACTATTGTTGTTAGGTGCTGTGGAGTCAATCCTGTGAACCACAGATGTGAACCTTGCCCGATCCTGTGACATCTTCCCAGTCCCTACCATGCTTGAGAATCCCCATCATGCTTGAGTCCACTGATACAGTCACAGTGTCAGTCTGTCTTTTTGAGGTTCATCCTCTCTTTTCCCCAACTTTCTCCAGAATGTCTTTTTTTAAGAACTAGATCCTCCAGACAACATGCCCAAAATATGAGATGAATTTTCATTATTCTTGCCTCCGATAAGCACCCTGGTTGTACCTCACCCTAGAACAATGTGTTTCTCCTTTTGGAAGTCTATGGCACATTCAACACTCTTCACCTATACCACAATTCAAAGGCATTGGTTCTTCTTCATAACAAATTACGGACAACATCAAGAAGAATAATTAATTGGACTCACATGAAACCTATATGTAGGCCAAGAAGCACTTGACAAAACAGAACAAGGGCACACGGCATGATTCAAAATCAAGACAGATGTGCGTTAGGGTCATATCCTTCCTCCATACCTATTCAATCTGCATACTGAGCAAAGCATTCTAGTAGCTGGGTTATATGGCGATGTGTGGCTCATCAGCAAGAGGCAGATTATGCAGATAACACAATCTTGCTTGCAGAAAGGGAAGATTCGAAACTCCTGCTGCAGAAGGGATTGTGCTGCCAATCCAAAGGTATGCCTTGTGAATCCACCAGCTACTCTGTAGAAGAAGGATGGGCAATCTCCTCCCATGCAACTTACTGCCTCTGAAAACCTCAGAGGTTCAGCTACGGGTTGGTTCAGTCGGTACTAGCAACACTAGCAGTAGCCTTTAAACTGGATTACATTTCAACATCAAGTAAACAAAAATCCTTACTACTGGAGTATATTACATTATTAAACATTAAATAGCAAGAGCGGTCATAATTAGAAAGACTTCTCATTATAGAAAGTTAGAAAAGATTTCTAACAACTGAATCTTAGGTAGGAATAATGATTCCTCTGAAGGTTTCTACAGAGAGAAGAGTCATAACCTCTGAACGCATGAATGCTTATCCCAACCTGGATAACTCTGGGTCAACTGTCATTATAATGCTCTCCAATTCTCATGTTAAACTGGGTCACTGTCTTATCAAAAGGTTATGTCAATTGAGGAATACTAACATCTTTCTTATTCTGTGTCATGCTCTGGTATAGGATTTTGTCCTATGGAATGTATACAACAGAAGACCCACACCACACAAACTTGACATTTTGTAAAGAGAAGGCAATCAATGAATTGATAAGCATAAAAGACAAGTTCAGATACTTACATGAGCTAAGAAAATGATCAGAAAAGGAAAGATATATGATAGGAATATTGTTGCTCTAGGTATAAATGGTTAAGGAGCTTCACTTTAAGTAAGAGTGGCATTTGATTTAAGACCTACTTAGAAGGGAGCAGACATATGAGGATTCAGCATAAATGTGTGAAAAATATAACTACAACAAATGTAGTGGATTCAGGAATCAGTTTAGCACATCTGATGAACAAGGAGGAGGCCAGTGGAGCAGGTGTTCAGTAAATGAAGGGGTAATTGGATGATGATTAAGTGGTGGATGCTGGTAAAACACTGAGAAAACAATATTGAGACAAAGTTTCAAAATTTTTAAATTTTAATTCAATTGGCAATAGTAAGGCACTAGAGGGGTTTTAACTCTGAACTAGTTTATAATTTAGAAAGATAATCTAATTGTACAGAGGATGAAATCTGAGAAGAAGGTTTGCAAAAAAGCTAACATGGAATACTGTGGGGATGATGTTGAGTTAGTTAGGTGGGAGAGATAAGAGTAGGTTGACATGAGTTGTGGTATTGGGGGAAGTGAGTGGAAATGTATGGAAGCGAGAGGTAGTCAGATGTGGTGGACTCTAAATAGGAAGAAGCCATAACCATTCTAAGGCTTACGTGTTAAGTAACCAGAAGGTAATGATGCTACTTAATGAGAGTGGTGAAGTTTGGCTAGGTGGGAAGTGGACTTCCTTAGGATATAGAACATCACTTAGTGGCTTATTTGGTAGGAAGCTGTGCTGCCAACCCAAAGGTGGTGGTGATTATCGCACGCCGCCGAGTGAGAACCGACTCATAGCTCCAGAGGGTTTTTAGAGGTAGTAGATTTCATGGAAGGAGATTGCTCATCCTTCTCCAATGGGGCAGCCAATGGATTCAAACCCAAAGGTAAGTTGCCCAAATCCACCTGCTGCTTCAAAGGAGAAAGATGGGCAATCTCCTTTCATGAAATTTATAGCCTCTGAAAAACCACTGGAGAGTCAGCTATGAATCAGTTCTGAATAGGTAGTAATGAAAAAAAGAGTTTTGAAATGTCAGTTGGTCAAATGGAAATATAAAAATAAGAATATGTAAGTCCAAAGGTCAATGAGACATCCTCGTGGTATTCTGGTTAAACATAAAATTGTTAATTGGAAAGTCAGTGGTTCAAATCCAACAGATACTCAAGGAAGAAAAAGTGGCAATTTATAAATATTTTTTACTTCACTAACCCTGTGGGGCAGTTCTACTCTCTCCGACACGGACGTTATGAGTCAGCATCAACGTACAATGGCTGTAGGTTTTACGAGTAACTCTGTGAATAATTAGGGGGTTAAATGAGAAATGAAGTTCCTGAGAATTACATACATTCAGAAGTAAAAGAACAGGATCACAGGCAGTCAACTGTTCAAGGCATAGAAGGGAAGAAATTCCAACAAAAGATAGAAGGAAAGAAAAACAGAGGTGAGAAGTGTGAAAACAAGGTGAGTGTTCTGTCATAAAATCCAAGAGGAAATGTTCAACATATTCTACTTTGACTTATATATTGAGAAAGAGAAGGAGAGTGAATAGACCCTGATTTCACTAAAAAAGAAAACTTTGATTAGAATGTGTTTGAATAGAGAACAAAAACAAAATATGGAAAACCAGACTTAAGTAATGTAAGAACACATCTTTTTAGGAGTTTTACTGTTTTTTAAAAAAGAGCAGAAAGATGATAGGTAGAGCTTGGTGTAGACACAAGAAAGGGTTCCCGTTTTTTGTTTTCAGAGTTCAGTAATAAGATGTGTTATTACCTTGATAGGAATGCTTATTCCATTACAGAGATAAATGATAATGATCATAGTGAAAAATGGGTTATTTTCTGGAGGAAGGTTCATGAGAGGACAAAACCACCAGAATGAAATTAAAGGGAACAGTCTCAGAGAAGGAGAGAGTGCTGGCTCACTGCAACAGGAAGGAAGGTCCAGTGCAGAGGTGATGTTTGTTATTGTCAGATGTCATGGAACATATTGCTTAGCTTGTGGTGGGCACTAAACCTATAGAGTAGAACTGTGCTCCACAGAGTTTTAAAATTACTCCAACTGAAGGCCTCCAGAGGAGGAGCCAGTTGCAGGGGTCTCATGCCCATGGGTAATACCGAGGCATGGCCAAAGAGCGTTGTTATGCACCAAAATATCTGTATGCATGAGAGTTTTATGGTTTGGTGTACAACACCAATCTATCATTTTACTGAACTGGGGGAGTGATGTGCATGTTGCTATATATTTTACTCTTCTCCAGCACCACAGCTCAAAGGCATCAGTTCTCCTCTATCCTCCCTAGTGATTGTCCAACTCTCTGATGCATAACAAGTGATTGCAAAAACCATGGCCTGTATCAGGAGCACCTTAGTCTCCAGAGAGACACCATTGCTCTTGAATACTTTAGAGAGGTCCCTAACAGCAGACTTTCCCATCGCAATACGTTTTTTGATTTCCTGGCTACTGGTGCCAAGAGTGTTGACCATGGAGCTGAGCAAACTGAGGCTGTGAACAATCTCAGTCTCTTCACCGTCCATCCTGATGCTACCGATTGGTCCAGTGGTGAGACTTTTTGTCTTCTTGACATTGAGCCTCAGTCCATATTGAAGACTGCAGTCCTTGACCCTCTGCAGTAAGTGCATGAGGTCCTCCTCAGTTTCAGCGAGCAGGGGTGTGTCATCTGCATAACGCAGATTGTTGATAGATCTTCCACCAATCCTAACACCACGCTTCTCCTCATAGAGCCCAGCCTCTCAGATGATCTGCTCTGCATACAGGTTGAAAAGGACACATCCCTGGCATACACCCTTCCCAATTTTGAACCATGCAGTGTTATCCTGCTCTGTTCTGACTACTGCCTCTTGGTCCAAGTATAGGTTTCACATTAGCACGATTAAATGTTCTGGGATTCCCATTCTTTTCAGAGTCAGCCACAGTTTGTTATGATCCACGCAGCCAAATGCCTTTGCATAATCAATGAAACACAGATAGACATTCTTCTGGTATTCTCTGCTTTCAGCTAAGATTCATCTAACATCAGCTACAATATCCCTACTACCACGACCCCTTCTAAACCCAGCCTGGACTTCTGGCAGTTCTCTGCTGATGTACTGTTACAGTCATTTTTGGATAATCTTCAGTAGAATCTTGCTTGCATGTGAAATCAATGATATTGTTCTGTAGCTTCCACACTCAGTTGGGTCGCCCTTCTTTGGGATGGGAACAAATATAGACCTCTTCCGGTCAGTTGGCCAAGTGGTTGTTTTCCAGATTTCTTGGCACAACTTCGTGAGCACATCCACGGCAGCATCTGTTAGCTGAAATACATCAACTGGTATACCAAGAGTACTGAATGTAACATGGACTGCCAAGAAAACAAATAGATTCATCCTAGAGAGGGTTAAAACAGGCTGCTCCTTGGAGGCAAGGATTCTGGGGCTTCGCCTGACATACTTTGGACATGTTATAAGGAGAGACAGGTCTTCAGAGAGGGACATCATGCTGGGCAGAGTGGAGGGACAGCGCAGGAGGGGAAGACCCTTTATGGCATGGACTGATTCAGTGACTGGGGTAATCGGGATGGGTGTGTCAGAGGCATTGAGATTGGCACAGGATAGAGCAGGGTTTAGGGCTGTTGTACATAGGTTCGCTATGAGTCACAAATGACTCGACGGCACATAACAACAACAACAACATATATTTTACAGCTTAAGTGCATCTACAGTTGGTTGTTTAGTGTTTTCTCTTATCAGTACAGCACTTGTTTGTCAGTTTGCTGTACTGAGGTAACTTGTGGGTTGCTGGGATGGTAGAAGCTATGCCACTAGTGTTTCTAATGCCAGCAGGTTCACTCATGGTAGACAGGTTTCAGTGGAGGTCTCAGATTAAGATAGATTAGGAGGTAGGATTGGCCATCCTTTTCTGAAACACCTTATAGGCAAAAGAAAAACACAGGTAGCAATAATATTAGAGGTAAGCCATCGTAAGCCATGAAAATGTGAGAAGAAACAGCTGCAAACATGCACTAACAATTAGAATGTAGAAAGGTGGGAAGATTGGAAACTATAAAAATGAAATGGATTGCATGAAGATAGACATTCTAGCCATTACTGAGCTGAGACGGACTCAAATTGGCCACTTCGAAAGAGACAATCATATTATTTATTACAATAAAAAATGAAGAATGGCATTGCAGTTATTGTTAAAAAAGACCACTGCAAGATTTATAATGAAGCACAATGCTGTGAATGACAAGATAGTGTCCATAGGCATATAAGGAAGACATTTTAATATGATTGTAATTCAAATATATATATATGTGTGTGTGTATATATATATATATATATCATCTGCTAAAGTCAAAGAAGAGGACACTGAAATTATACCAAATTTTGCAACTGAAATGGACCATACATGCAATAAAACTGTGTTAATAATAATTGCGACTGGAAAGTAAAAGTTGGAAATAAAGTAGAAGGAATGGTAATTGGAAATTATGACTTGGGGATAGCAATGAGGTCAGAGATCAAATGACTGGATTTTATATATTCAATAATTTATTAGTTACAAATGCCATTTTTAAAAAACATAGACAGTGTCTATGCATGCACTTCACTTGATGGACTACATGGGAATCAGAATGACTCCATCTATTGAAAGAATCATTGGCAAAACCCAATATCAGCAATCAAAACCAAGCCAGGTGTTGACTGTAGAACAGACCATCAATTAATCATGTGTAAATTCAAACTGAAGCAGAACAAAATTAAAACAAGTCCACAAAGGCCAAAATATGACCTTGAGTTTATCCCACCTGAATTTAGAAATCATCTCAAGAATAGATTTGAGGTAAACATTGACTGATGCATTGTGGAACACCAGATGAGTTGTGGAATGGCATCAAAGGTACCATACACGAAAGAAACAAAAGGTTATTACAAAATCAGAGGAGCAAGAAACTACCAAAATAGTTATCAGCATAGTGGAATGGACTTGGGGGTTGGGACTGTATAACAATGAAAGAATTTTTCTTTTACTTTTCAAAGAGAAGAGCAAACTGGAGGGAGGGCGGAGGTTGGGCAGGTAGAAAAGTACAACAATGAATGAATGGAAATCCAGTCTTTATAAACTTTCATTAAAATTACTAAAAAAATATAAAAAAGAAATGGGGAAAAAAGAGAAGAGACTGTGAAAATTGTTAGAGCATCCGTTGAAAAACCAAAACAAAGGAAAGCGATACCAAAAAAAGAGAGATGCAAAGAAGACTTCAAATGGCAACTCAGGAAGACCGAGAAAAAATTATAATGGAATGTGAAAAGAGCCGAAGTTGGAGAATAAAAAGAGAAGAACTCAGCATAATGTTCTCCAGTCCCTCTCAAGTTAGGTAATAATTTACAAAATCATTGCTCATGCATGCTGGAGAGCATTATGCTAAGTGAAATAACTCTGTCCCACAGGACAAATATTGTATAAAACCATTATTGTAGAATGACTATGAGGATCCAAGGGGTAGGTAGTGTAAAGAGAGGGATGAGGATGTGTGGGTTGGGGGATTAACCATAGAGTTGTACAAGTTGATGGGTTGCAGGTGAGGGAAACTGCAAGAATTTTGTATGAAAAACAATGAATTTTATAAATAAACTAATATAATGAAAAAAGAAATGTCTATCTGTGTTTCATTGATTATACAAAGGCATTTGACTGTGTGGATAATAACAAACTGTGGCTGACTCTGAGAAGAATGGAAATCCCAGAACATTTGATCATGCTAATGTGAAACCTATACTTGGACCAAGAGGCAGTCATCAGAACAGAGCAAGGGAACACTGTATTGTTCAAAATTGGGAAGAGCGTACACCAGGGATGTGTCCTGTCTCCATACCTTTTCAACCCATATGCAGAACAGATTATCCGGGAGCCTGTGCTCTATGAGGAGAAGTGTGGTGTCAGGATTGGAGGAAGATTCATCAACAATCTGGGCTATTCAGATGACACAACCCTGCTTGCTGAAACTGAGGAGGACCTGAAGCACTTGCTGCAGAGGGTCAAGGACTGCAGCCTCCAATATGGATTGAGGCTCAATGTCAAGAAGACAAAGATTCTCACCACTGGGCCAATTGGCAGCATCAGGATGGATGGTGAAGAGATTGAGATTGTTCACAGCTTTAGTTTGCTTGGCTCCACAGTCAAGACTCTCCGCACCAGTAGCCAGGAAATTAAAAGGCATATTATGATGGGAAGTCTGCTGTTAGGGACCTCTCCAAAGTACTGAAGAGCAATGGTGTCACTCTGGAGACTATGGTGAATCTAACACAGGCCATGGTATTTGATATCACTTGTTATGCACCAGAGAGTTAGACAGTGACTAAGGAGGATAGAAGGAGAATTGAGGCCTTTGAGCTGTGGTGCTGGAGAAGAGTACTGAACCTACCATGGACTGCTAGGAAAAACAGTTTCATCCTGGAAAGGGTTAAACCAGTTGGCTCCCTGGAGGCAAGGATTCTTAGACTCCGTCTAACATACTTTGGACATGTTGTAAGAAGGGAGTGGTCCTTGGAGAGGGACATCATGCTGGGTAGTGGAGGGACAGTACAGGAGGGGAAGGCCCTATATGAGGTGGATTGATTCAGTGACTGGGGTAATAGGGATGGGTGTATTGGAGATAGTGCAACTGGCACAGGACAGAGAAGAGTTTAGGGCTGTTGTACATAGGGTCACTATGAGTCTCAAGCAACTCAATGGCACATAACAACAACAGCAACAATGAAAAAAGGGGGGGGGAAAGAAGAACTTTCTTGAAATTTCTCAAGTTGAAAGAACTGAAAAGCATATGTAAGCCTCAAATTGAAACACTAAGAGATGATATGAAAAAATCTTGAATGATCTAGGAAGCATCAAAAGAAGATTGATGGCATGCATAGTCATTGAACCAAAAAGAATTGGCCAACACTGAACTATTTAAAGAGTAGCAGAGGATAAAGAAAAAATTTTGATGAGGGAGAAATCCAAGCTGCACTTAGTGCAGGGGAAGCTCCAGTAATCGATGTGACACCAATTGACATGTTTCAACTAACACATGCAGCCCTGGACGTCCTCATCAGCCTATTCCAGGAAATTTGGAAGACAACAACCTGGCCAAGTGACTAAAAGAGATCCATATTTGTCCCCATTTCCAAGAAAAGTGATCCAGTAGAATGTGGAAATTATCAACTAATATCATTCTATTATATCCAAGAAAAATGTAGCTGAATATCTTAAAAAAGTCTGTAACAGTACATTGGCAGAGAACTGCCAGAAGTTCAAGTTGATGCAGATCACAGCACCATGGCCTGATATCAGATGGATCCTGGTTGAAAGCAGGGAATACCAGAAGAATGACTATCTGTGTTTCACTGGCTATCCAAAGGCATTTCATTGTGTGGATCATAACAAATTATGGCTGATATCGAGAAGAATGAGAATTCTAGGACACAACTACACTTATGTGAAATCTATCCCTAGCCTAAGAAGATTTGGGTCCAAACAGACAAAAGGAATATTGCATTGTTTAAAATCAAGAAGGAGGTATGTCAGGAACATATACTTTCTCCACGCCTATTCTTTCTGTATACTGATATAATTAAAGAAATCGGACTATATGCCGAAGAATGTTGTATTGAGATGGGAGGAAAACTCATCAACAACATGCATTGCCTCTTGAAAGTGAGGAGAACTTGAAGCATTTACTTCAGGGGATCAAGGAGTACAACCTTCAGTATGGATAACATCTCAACATAAAAAAAACAAACAAAGATCTTCACCTCTGTGCAATTAGGCAATGAAAGATGGAAAGACTGAAATTGTGAACAATTTCAACTTACTTGGGATACGCAGTCAGTACCCATCATACCAGTAGTCAGGAGGTCTGGGGACATAACAGCATTGAGAAATTCTGCTGTTATAGTCCTGAAGTGTAATCTTGTGAGTTTAAAGTCTAAAAATACCTGATTAGAACCATAGTCTTTCCAATCACTTGTTATGAATCTGACAGCTTAGACAATAAATAAGGATGATAGAAAAAGAATCAAAACATTTGAGTTGTGGTATTGTAGAAGAGTACTGAATTTCCCGTGGACTGTCAAAGAGAACAAACAGGTATGTCTTGGAGAAAGTGCAACCAGAGTGCTCTTGAGAGGCAAGGTTTGTAAAGTTTATCTCAAATACTTTGGGTATATTATTAGGACAGGCTATTCCTTGGAATGGAGCATTATGCTGGAAAAAAGAGGATGGTCAGAAAAAAAGAAGACAACCTTCAATGAGATGAACTGATACAGGTACGGTGGCAATGAGCTTAAGGATGTCATAATTGATGAGGATGACACGGAATAATACAAGATTTAGATCTTTCACTTATAGGGTTACTATGAGTTGTCTTTGACACAATGGAAACTAACAATATCAACTCCTTGGAATACTTTAGATAGCACAGTGGTTAAGTGGTTAGCTGCTAACAAAATAGTTGATGATCCAAATTCACTATTTGTCCTGGTGGAGAAAGATGTGGTGATCTAATTTTATGAAGACTTAAAAGAAAAAAAACCCACAAACCAACTCCCCCAAAATGCTCAGACTCCTTGCCCATGAGTTGGAATAAAATTATAGCTCAATCTTATAGCAGGTCAATAGCAACTTATAGCTCAATCTGGTTTTCTGAGGCTGTAAATCACATCAAGGAGATTGTCTGTCTTTCTGTCAGACAACCTTGGGAATTCTATGGGGCAGTTTTACTCTGCTACAGAATCATTACAGTTCAAAGCTGAGTAGATGGCATTGAGTTTGGCTTGGTTTTGAACTTTTTGCAAGCTGGTGCTAAGAGTGTTGATTGTGGAGCTGAACAAACTGAAATTGTTAACGACTTTAATTTCTTCTCCATCTATCAGGATGCTGCTAATTGGCCCAGGAGTAAGAATATTTGTCTTCTTGATGTTGAGCTTCTATCCATATTGAAGACTATAATATAATCTTGGACCTTCTGTAGCAAGCGTGTCAGGTCCTCCTCTGTTTCAGCAAGCAGGGTTGTTTCATCTGCATAACGCAGGTTGTTGATGAGTATTCCTCCAATCTTGATGCCAGCCTCCTGAATGATCTGTTCTGCATACAGATTGATTGAAAAGGTATGGAGACAGAATGCATCTCTGACGCACTCCTTTCATAATTTTGAACCATACAGGGTTTTCTTGCCTAGTTCTGAGAACTGTTTCCTGGTCTGAGTACTGGTTTTGCATAAGCACAATCAAGTGTTCTGGGATTCCCATTTTCCTCAAAGTTAGCCACAAATTGTGGTCTAGGTATAGGTTTTGTTTAAGCATAATTAAGTGTTCTGGAATTCCTGTTCTTCTCAATGTTGGCCACAGCTTCTTATGATCCACATAGTCAAATCCCTTTGTACAGTCAATAAAACACAAATAGATATGCCAAATAAAACACAAATAGATTTGCATCTATCTCTCTGTGTGTACATGTATGTGTGTGTGTGCTTAACACTGATTTTGAACCAACTCACAGCTGACCAACGATCAGTGGATTTTCAGAGGTTGTAAGTTAATGGGACGAGACTGTTCATCTCTCTTCGACAAAGCAGCTGGTGGATTCTAACCATCTGTCTTTATTGGCAGCACAATTTCTTACCCACTAGGCCACCAGATCTATCTATCTATCTATCTATCTATCTATCTATCTATCTATCTATCTATCTATCTATTTATCGATCTATCTATCCGCCCTTCTTAAATTGCTATCAGTTAAGAAGGGCTAAATTAATCTGCCTAGATGACAGATTTTACTGACTCAAGCTCCCTACTGCAAGTTGTCAAAGAAATGTTTGCATTTATTTATTTATTACATGGTCCTGCTTTTACTATGTTAGCCTATTTTGCTACCCTATAATATTCTGCATACTTAGTAAAATGCTTTCCAGTGCACAAACAGCATTAATATAAACTTGTAAAGGGAGAGTTACGGAGCTTGAAGATATATCAGTCAAAGATTGCAAGTGGTCTATGAATATCCCAGGAGAGTTGCTCACAGGAGACTAATGAGTTTTGCGTGTGTTTGTTTTGTGTTTTTTTTTTAAGTAAAGCTGAAAAAAAGGTGTAAGTTTAAAGAAAGTATGATGAAAGTTATTGTATTTCTCTTTTACTAACAATTATCTAAGCAAGGTTCCAAATTACGGAGATTTAAATTGTATATAAATAAAGAGAACAGATTTGGGTTATTTAGTGTCATCTGTACCTGTAAGTGGTTGGACTGACATTGATCTTCCGTGGGACACTGCAGGACTCAAATTTGTTGGCCAGGGTGACATTGTTCCCAAAGAGACAGTAGCGGGGCATTTTAACTCCAACTACTCCAGCAAAAACTGAGCCAGAATGCAGTCCAATTCGCATCTGAAAGCAAAACAGTGTTCTTGGTCATTTGTCAAGCACTTTTCAGATGTCACTAGGTCTGACATGCCCTGTGTACCACACATTTCACCATTCACTCTCACCATATCACTCCTCCTTTCTGTAGCCAACTGCCCTCTACTCTGTACATGTTAGTCATTCACAATCAATAATCACACATCTTAAACCGCTTTTATTACACAGACCATCTTCACTTCATGAAAACAAATTTCCATGTCTATGACCATCTATTACAGTTGCCATATGAGAAAGTGTTTATGGGTTGTCTGTTTAAACTAAATCTGTTCACCGGATGATATCAGACATAATATCTGGGCTCCGTTAGTTGTAAAAATCTGACAGGGAAGCCTGCCTTATGAATATAAATGAAAGTTGTTAGATAATTTTTTTTTTAAAAAAAAGACATGTGTACCAAAACCATTCCACTAGACCAATGACCAAGAAATGGTGAAAGACCCTGTAGTATTTAAGCAGAAAATATAAAAAAGTAGAAAGTTGGGTTTGCTTAGGCTTGTATGAGAAAAGCCCATAAACCATTCAAACAAAACTCCAGGTGACCTCACGTATATTAGAGAAGAATTGTGCTCTGGAGGCTTTTAAATAGCTTTTTTTTGTTTTCATAAAAGATCATCAGGCCTTTCTTCCAAGGCACATCTGGGGAGACTTGAGGCTCCAGCCTTCTGGTTAGTAGCAAGGATGTTAACTATTTGTACCACCCAGACATAAAAATACGTGACAAATAACACTAAACTAAATTCTGACCTCACACAACAATTTGAGTTTTATGACTTAAAAACATGAGAGAGTCTGGGATGTGTGTTGGAAGTCTAGGGATTCAGAATTTTGTCAGGGACTTGGAATCACTGAAACAGAGTTTTATAAACTGGAATCTCCAAGGAGAAGATCGTAGGAGATGCACACGTTCTTAAATTACTGCTGAAACAAAGCGAATTAAAGAAGGAGTACTCAAAATGATACTCAGACACCATATGATGTTCATTATTAGTAATTTCTATATATAGTTGATCTTTTTAAAGCTTTATTACATATAAGCATTTAAACAACAGTCAGGTACTCTGTAATTAAAGTAAATTTAGAAATTTAAAATTAGAAGACTAATTCTACCTAGTTTCAAAGCTATTTTAAAACATCTAGTAAAAACTTTGCAGGAAAAGGATGGGCAATCTCTTGTGCGATTAACTGCTTCAGAAAACCCACCAGAGGGTCAGCTATGGGTTGGTTCCAACTCTACAGTACTCAACAACAACAAGAACAAAAATAACAGAAACTTTAGCGAGCTTCGGCGGCCTAATGGTAAGAAGCTGCACTGAAATCCCAAAGGCAGGCGGCTCAAATCCACCAGATGCTCTGTGGGAGAAAAATGGGCAATCTCCTCTTAAAACCTTCTCTGACTTGATAGTATGCAATAACAACAACAGAAACTTCATAGAATCGTGTTGTTGTTGTGGTTACGTGCCATCGAGTTGCTTGCGACTCACAGTGACCCTATGTACAATAGCCCTAAACTCTACTGTGTCCTGTGCCAATTGTACAGCCTCTGACACACCCATCCTGATTACCCCAGTCACTGAATCAATCCACCTCATAGAGGGCCTTCCTCTCCTGCGCTGTGCCTCCACCCTCCCAAGCATGATGTCCCTCTCCAAGGACTGGTCCCTTCTTACAACATGTCCACAGTATGTCAGACAAAACCTCAGAATCCTTGTCTCCAAGGAGCAGTCCGGTTTAACCCTCTCCATCATGAATCTGTTTGTTTTCCTAGCAGTCCATGGTATCTTCAATACTCTTCTCCAGCACCACAGCTCAAAGGCATCAATTCTCCTTCTATCCTCCCTAATCATTGTCCAACTCTCTGATGCATAACAAGAGATTGCAAAGACCCTGGCGTGTATCAGATACACCTTAGTCTCTAGAGAGACACCATTGCTCTTTGGTACTTTGGAGAGGTCCCTAATAGCACACTTTTCCATAGCAATATGTCTTTTAATTTCCTGACTGCTGGTTCCAAGAGTGTTGATTGTGGAGCCAAGCAAACTAAAGCTGTGAACAATCTCAATCTCTTCACCATCCATCCTTAGAGGGTAGATTGAGTTATTTGTTGTTGAGTACTATCGAGTCAGAATCTGCCCATAGCTGACTCTCTAGCGGGTTTTCAAAGTCTGTTAATCACTCAGGAAAAGATGTCTATCCTTCTCCCACAGAGCAACTGGTGGTTTGAACCACATCCCTTTGGGTTTGCAGTGCAACTTCTTAGCACTAGGCCATCAGAGTCCCCTAGTATATATGTATATAAAGTATGTTCAACACATCACTTTATAAATTCTAAGGTTAACTGTTATTACCCAGGTAATTATCTTTGAAATTAAGTTTAACTACTCCTTCCAATTGTCCAAACATAAAATTTAATTTCTACTTACAAAAATCATGCAACTAATATTCTGTCCCAAGCATATACCTCTTCATTACAAGAATACAATTATATGAAAATTACTGGTCTTACTACAACCAATTCTATTCACCAACCCCCATTGCCCCAGGCCTCTAGTTTAGAGTCACCAAGACTCTGGGGAGGGTGTTTTTATTTAAAAGTCAGTTGTTATTATATTTTGGAGGAACATTCTTCTAAGTGCTACAGCACTCTTCTGTCAATACGCCATACTGAGGTAACCTGGGGTTTCTGAGATACTGAACTTTGTGCCATTAGGATAGCAAATGCCATAATGGTTACCCGTGGTGGACAGTGTTCAGTGGAGCTCTCAGTTTAAGACAGGTTTGGAAACAGGAGTGGCATCCACTTCCTAAACAGCATGCCTCTGGAAACTGTATGAACTTTGATATATGGTGATCATTACAGAAAGGCTTCTAACCTTTTGTTTAAGGGTCACTATGAATTGTGCTTGACTTGATGGCAATCATCATCATCAACAATAACAACAACATTACAACCAAAGTGCTTTTTAAGTAAGAATGGAACCAGTCCACAAAGGGAGACAGTATGCTGTGAAAGATCAGTGAAAGAGAAGACCTTCAACAAGATGGATTAACATGGTAACTAATAAGCTTGAGCATGACAGGTATCATAGGATGGTGCAGGATAATACAAGGTTCAGATTTACTACTGTTCATATGGTTTTTGTCAACTTGACAGCAGCAAATAACAACTGAGTAATAGCAAAGTTCATTTTACTTTGATGTTGTGTGTCCTCTTTCTTCTCCCAACCACACACACATAGAGTTCACACACATATACAAACTCAGAAAGAGGAAAAAAATTACCTTGAGTGGAGGGAATAAAAGCTATTATAGACTGTAACAATCACATAATGTGGTGGCTTGCAAAGGTACTGGCAAATCCTATTGAGTGATGAGTCTAAATCTCCTCCTCCTGGGGCAGGCTTTTGCCAAATTTAAGAGAATAAAAGGGTAACTGTGAAACTTTAAAGCTTAGATCACAAAAGTCCAGGCTGCTCTCACAGATCTAGTCTGCTGAGGCATAAATCATGCTGGTGGAGGTCTGACTACTATGTGTAGAGCAGTCACACAAAAACACTTGGTTGGCAATCACAGCTGCATCCAATCTTTTTCTAACATCAACAGAAAGTTGTGAAGTACTGAGTTGGAAGTATTGTTGAAAACCCAGATGACAGATAGTGTCTTCAGCCTCAGTAATTCTGTGAGCCTTTTACTTCCTTAGCGTAAGTTTATTCCTGCTTAAATGGGTTAGAGATGATATTGTTCTCTGCAACTATGCTCTGAACATTCAAGTAGAGATCAGAGGGACAGACAAACAAGAAAGAAGAGCTAGAAGTGGATCAACTGAGAACCTTCTAGACTCAGGGGAAGCCTGACGTGATACATAGGAAGAATGCTGCAAATTCACAGTTAAGTAAAGGAGACAACGGCCTTCTGCCGGAGCCCACACAAAGAGAAAGCTTTCCTTGAGAGGTGACACTCTAAATTCAGACTTCTTGTCTCTTCAACTATAAAAGAATAAATTGTGGCATTTTTGTTACAGCACAATTAGATAATGAAGATGCATACCTTAATAGGTTCTCCATGGGGAGACATGACTTCATCGGAGAGCTCCATCATCTTGAGGGCCATCAGCGCTATTTGAACGGCGTGAGTATCACTTTCTCTGTGCAATCCTCCAGCAACACAATATGCATCACCTATGGTCTCCACCTGCACATACCAGATTTTCCATATTATCAGCGAAACTTAAGAGACATAGCCTAAATCATAGAGCAGAGATTAATAACTATTAGCAGACACTTCATTCAACATTTAGACCCTTTGGAAAATACAGTAAATAAGGGACTCACAGAAATGGTCACATACCTAAGTGAATGTAAACACTTTTCCAGGAAATTCAAAAGGATTGGACCCCTTACACCTGGGTCCTGAACTTCTTATGATGCTACTGAATTTTTTTTTCTTTCCCACTATGCAAAATGGCTTTTGAAGAAAAAAATTGATACATTTTGGATTTAGACTCTGTGTAATAAAGGGAACAGTATCAACTACTGATTTTATATCGCCTTAGGATATGTAATAAAGGTAATAATATCAACTACTGACTTTATATCCCCTTCAGCCTAAAGCAATGATTTTATGAAGTTGTTATTAAATATGTAATTTATTACTATAAGAATGTGTAAAATTAAGGCATAAATAGTCAATAAAGATAATAAGTCTTCTAAAAGATTTGTGAAAGTTTTCTAGTACTTTTAATAATCTGCAATAATATTAGTCGCAAAATACATAAATTATAGTCTAACCAGGAGATTAAAATCTATGGTACTTTTGAGGCTACTGGAAATCAATAGTGCTATATAAATTCCAAATATTATTTTCACTATCATTATTGTCTTTGTAGGATATTTTTACTTATTTATAATATTCATTACATGCAGCTAATAGACCCATAAAATATACTCCAAATTCTGTTGTTGTTTTGTGCCATTGAGTCACTTGTAACCCATAGCTAACATCACTGACACCAACATACCTACCCCCATTGCCGCAGTTACTGTGTCAATCCATCTTATGTGGGCCCTCCTCTTCTGCACTGTTCCTCCACCCTTCCAAGCATCCTTCTCCAAGGACTGATCCCTTCTGGCCACGCGCCCAAAGTGTGTGAGACAACCACTTCAAAATTCTAGCCTCCAAGGAGAAACCTGATTTCACCCTCTCCACAACACACCTGTTTGTTCTCTTTGCAGTCCATGGTATGTTGAATACTCTTCTCCAGAACCACAACTCAAAGGCATTGATTCTTCTTCTATCACCCTTATTCATTGTCCAGCTCTCTGCTGCACAATCATGTAATTGCAAAGACAAGCCTGAAGCAGGCACACCTTAGTCTCTATGCTGACATCATTGCTCTTTAGCACTTTGTAGAGGTCTCTGACAGCACACTTCCCCAGTGTAATTAGTCTTTTGATTTCCTGACTGCTCTGGTGCCAAGAGTGTTAGTTAGAGCCAAACAAGTTGAAATTCTAACCATTTCAATTTTTTCTCTTTAAATATTTATTTAAAATAATAAAGCTGTGTCATGTTCTTATTAAAAGCTTCCAATGAGAATGAATTGGGGAGAATTAAGTAACAATAAAATTACAAACTCCTTCAGTAATTTCTGTACTTTTCTCTGATAAATGCTCGTGCCTTTACTCTGATATAATGGCTCCAAGGCTCTTGACCAAACTTCCGGCTAATCTGTTTTTATCCCATAATTCTCCTGCTTTTTTACCTTGTTCTCACGCAGTCATATCTTAGTTAACTCTCTAACACACCTAAGATGTTCCCACTTGCTACTCTTTTTGCTGTAGACACTCTCCTTGTAGGAAATCACTTAGCTTGTTTTTTATTTCCTTTAGTCCTGGATAAAACATTACCTTCTCAAGGAAGGTCTACCCTGATCACCATCTATTCAACAGTAACCACCTCTTTACTACTCTGCATTTTCACACTTGAATTTTTCTGTCCTAATATTTGCATCAACTAAACCATTTCCTATTTATCTTTCTATCCCCCAGTTAAATGTCAGATATTAGAGTTTATCTAGTTTGTTCACTACTTCACTGCCTCATGAGTTCTTATTATTTGTTGAATAGAGGGTCCAGGTAGCAATGAACCTATAAAATTTACCTCAGAAATGAACACGTCAAAAATTCTTACTGCAATGGCTAATATATCACGAAATAAATTAAAACACCACTGCCACCTCATAGAAACCCTCTGTCAGATTTCCACGGTTGTAAATTGCAATGGGAGGAGACTGTCCATCTTCCTTCTTGAGTGTCGTTGGTAGATGTGAACTGCTGGAGAAGCAGTGCTTGGATTAGCAGCATAACTCCTACAGACAGACCAACCACAAGAACTTCCCCAACGTATCATAAACCAACAATAACTGTTAATAATTAGGAGATCCACGTAGTGCATGACCTCTGCTTGAGCTAAAGTGTTTATGCTAATGTTCTTTTATTTGGATACACTTCTAATATCTCAGTGAGTGAAAACAGACATCTATCAAATCATGTGGAAATTGGCATATGTCAACTCTGTTCTAATTTCTTTCCACAAAATCTTCTCACACACATGCACTGTTTTCTTACAGGGATTATGTATAAGTCACAGGAGACGAAAAGTATCTGTCTATCTATTTGTTCTTATGCTGAAAATGGTGGTTGACAAGTAAATATTTGCTTATAAAATGGGTAAATGAATACAGAACATAAAAATGACCAAGTGATTAAAAAAAGGACAGGAATTATATGAAGTTTTAAAAACCCTGGTGGCTTAGTGGTAAGAAGCTGTGCTGCAATCTTGAAGGCACACGGTTTCACACTACCAGCTGCTGTGTGGGAGAAGGTTGGGCAGTATTTTATTATGCAATTTGCTGCCTCTGAAAACTTTCTGGCAGGTCAGCTATGAGTCAGTTCCAACTTGATAGCATACATCAACTAAAATACAATCTAAAGAAGAACTAGTGCATCCGAATTGTGCTGCTGCTGAAGAATACTGAATATACTAAGAACTGATGGTACATAACAACAAACAACAACCAGAAAAATGACCAAATTAGTCTTAAATTAGTTTGAGTAGATTAATAGGTTCCTTCTCTCATTTGCTCTGAGCCTCTAGTTAGTTACACACAGTTATGCTTTATACCAGTCTCTCTTTCCTGATAATGTTTCTAGAGTAATCCTTACTTCTAGGGAGCTTTTGGGCACATCTCTCCTTTATAAAACTTATTTTTATTTTATATTGGTTTGTATACAAGGTTTATATCTTTCCCCTCCGACCTATTCAATTGGTATGCTGACCAAATGATTTGAGAAGCTGGATTCTATGATACACAATGTGGTATCAAGATTAGAGGAAGACTCAACAACAAACTGTTACACAATTGGCACAACTTTACTTTCAGAAAGTAAAGAGGACTTGAAACACTTATTGAAGATCAAAGATTACAGTATTCACTGTGGATTATATCTTTTAGTTAAATTTGTGTCTTCTAGGTTGCAACACCCCCATGATACATCTTCAAGGATATGAAAATGTACAGCTAAGCACAATTAATAACAGTGCATCTAAATTCCAAAATCAATCTCCATAATAGTCTATGTGTTTCCTACTGCCAAAGGGGCCCTTTAGAGTAGTGAGAAGATCTTCACCCTGAAACCCACAACATCCCTTTTCAGCAGGAAGTAGCTAAGAGAATACGCCATCCCCTTTTCCTTATGAATCAGGGTGAAGTCTCTCTCAGGGAGGAGAGATAGAGAATGGCAAAGGGCACACTGACAAAGGAGATTAATCAGAACTGGCTTTGACAAGCACTGTGGCAATTGGACAATTAAAACAGACATTCGGGGGGGGGAGAAGAACGAATTGGGGAGGAGGGTAGAGAAAACAGTGCAACAATGAATGAATGAGAACCCCCCCCAAAAAAGAAATAATCATAAAAAAAAGAAAACAAAATCCTCACCGCTGTCAATAGGCAACATCATGATAGAGAAAAGACTGAAGTTGTCAGTTATTTTATTTGGCTCAAAACTCAACACCAATGCACCCATGATATTAACAGTCAAGAAATCAAGAAATGCATTGCACTGAGGGAATCCTCTGTCACAGATCTCTCCAAAGTGCTAAATAGCAAGGATGTCAGTTTAAAGTCTAGAGTGCTCTTTATCCAAGCCATATTTTCAATTCCTTCTTATGCCATCTGAAAATCAGACAATGAACAAGGATGAGAGTAGAAGCATAAATTCTTTTGAACAGTGGTAAAGGCAAATAACATTGGATATTCCATGGGTTGTCAAAAGGACAAACAAATTTGTTTTGGAGAAAGTGTAATTTTAGTGCTTCTTAGAGGCAAGGATGATGAAACTTTGTTTCACATGTTATCAGGAGTGGCCAGTCCTTGGAAGAAGATAACATTATGGGAAAGTTAGATAGTTAGTAAGAAAGAGTTTGATTCTGTATAAGATGGACTGACACAGCGAGCAATGTCTATGAGCATGTCAGAGAACTTAAGGATGATGCACAGCTTAGAGCAAGGTTCATATCTGCTGTTCATAGGGTTGCTGTGAAGAATAGTCAACTTGAAAGCATCTAACAATATTCTTTGGGTATCTGTGGTAGCATAGTCTACTGCAGTGGTAACCCAAATGCTTAGTAGTAGTTTGAAACTATCACTAATTGTAAGGGAGAAAGATGGGCAATGTTCTTCTGTTATGCTTTCTACCTGCACAACCTGACTTTCAAGTCACTATAAGTTGGAATCAGCTCAGCAGCAGTGAAGTGTTTTTATTCTATGGAAGCCATCACTCATAGGTCATTCAACATTATAGATTATGTTTATTTTAAATTGATGAGCTCTAGCAGTATAGTGGTTAAGTGCTTAGCTGTAAACTAAGAGGTCAGTGCAGGAGAAAGAGGCAGTAGTCTGCTTACAAAGAAAAGTACTAACTCTTTTGCTAGCCAGTAGATTTTTCAACTCATGTGGCCACACAGGACAGAGCAGAACTGTCCCTAAGGGTGTCCAACGTAATCTTATCAACATGGAGGGCTATATAAAAGTTGATTGTTATTATATTTTGGGGGAACATTTTTCTAAGAGCTACAGCACTCTTCTGTTAATATGCTGTACTGAGGTAATCTGGGGTTGTTGTGATGCTGAACCTTGTGATACTGGGGTATCAAATGTCATAATGGTTAACCATGGTGGACAGTGTTTGGTGGAGTTTCCAGTTTAAGACAAGTTTGGAAGCAGGAGTTGCATCCACTTCCTAAAAAGCATGCCTCTGGAAAGTCTATGAACTTTGAGAAATGACAGTAGTTGTAGAATGGTTTCAGGTCTTTTGTTCATAGGGTTGTTATTAATTGTGCTCTACTCTATGTCAATCAACAACAACAACAATAATCTTTACATTCGTGAACACAACACCTTTATATTGCAAAGTGTCTGATGGGTTTAAACTTTCAGTTCTGTGTTGCAGTCAAACAATCATTTCAGTGGAAGTCAAACATTGCCCTAATGTTTGGAGCCTTGGAAAATCTACAGGGTTTCTATGAGTCAGAATCAACTTGATGGGAATGAATTTATAGCTTAACTTTAATCATTGGTTAAAATCCTCTTTTATTTTCAATTATCTCTAGCGATCTTTGCATACAATCAAAAGTCAAAGACAACAGAAATAATAGGAAGGTAATTCCCTATCTTAGCTCAAGCTATAGCAAGGTTAATCAAAAGCTCTTCTCGTGACCAACCATCTGTGTAAGGAGCACAGTTTCTGAATACATGATGTTGTTGTTGTTGTTATGTGCCATTGGGTCTCTTGTGACTCATAGTGACCCTATGTATAATAGCCCTAAATCCTGCTCTATCCTGTGCCAATCACACTGTCTCTGACACACCCATCCCATTACCTCCTTCACTGAATCAATCCACCTCATAGAGGGTCTTCCCCTCCTGCGCCGTCCCTCCACCCTCCCAAGCATGATGTCCCTCTCCAAGGACCTCTCCCTCCTTACAACATGTCCAAAGTATGTCAGATGAAGCCTCAGAATCCTTGCCTCCAAGGAACAGCCTGGTTTAACCCTCTCCAGAATGAATCTGTTTTCCTAGCAGTCCATGGTACATGCAATACTATTCTCCAGCACCAGCTCTCTGATGCATAACAAGTGATTGCAAAGACCGTAGCCTGTATCCGACGCACCTTAGTCTCCAGAGTTACACCATTGCTCTTCAGTACCCTGGAGAGGTCCCTAACAGCAGACTTTCCCATTGAATACGTGATAGGCATAAGCATAATCCCCTCTACCCCCAAAAGATCTAATAACTTGAATGATATATCAGAAGAGGCCAACTTCCACTCAAAACCCACCAGTAAGCAAAGGAAAGAATTCTGAGAGGAAACATTCCCAAGACAGAAAATATCTACAAACAAATATAGCCAGTTCCACAAGAGGCCATCAAGCTTAATATAACTGAAACCAATTATATTATCTGTAATTATACATGAGTCTCTTTTTTTCCCAAGAGAAATCTTGGCTCTGCCTGGAATTTCCTGTTAGAATTTTCATAACACTAAGTTTTACTTCTGACATCCAGAATGAAACAAGGCAAGGGTTTATTTATTCCCATAAATAATATTTATTTCCTCCTCAATAACTTATTTCTTCAAAAATAATTTCATGTTGGGTCAAGCTCTGAAATGCTCAACTGTCATGTGGCAAATTAAGATGATTGAAGCTAAACAAATGAGAAGAATGGCATATACCCTCTACCAAAATTGTTTTAACACTTCTATTCATGAAGATTAATGGGACAGGATGCATATTTTCATGTACATAAACTCTGTGAGTAAACTGTGTTTTATGTTTTAGAAGTGAAGAAGTTATCTTAGATTAAAAAGCAAGTATGGTAGAAGACATGATTTTTAAGACATATTTCTTTTAAGTAAGATTTTCTCCCTTTGACATCTCTATAATAATGCCTTAAATAGGTGATCCATGTGTCCATTTACTGATCATGAGTGGTATCAGGTTAGGTACATCTTGCATTGCTATATTTCAGAGGTATTTCTATTATCTTCATATTTATTTATTTTTATAGACACAAAGGATAATTTTCCCCTTATATTTCAAATTATGATTAGTGTTTCAAGTGAGGTCTTGTTATGTGTCTGATTCATTTTTATTTTATTTTATTATTTTTGTGTGTGTGTACCGTCAAATCCTAACTGGTACAGAAGGAGATTGCCCTCCTTCCTCGGCAGAGCATCTGGTGGATTTGAACCGTGTGCCTCTGGGATTACAGTGCAGCCTCTTGCCACTAGGCCACCAGAGCTCCCCTGTGTCTGGTTCATTTGACTTTCACACTTTCCTTTTTCATATGTCCCAAACTCCATACCTTCTTTCAATCTGTCATTTTTCCACTTTAAGCTTTATTCCTTTAGAAGACAATTTGGCAAAACTTTCATGGAACAATCTGTTTCTCAAAACATTCAGAGCTATTTTAAAGTCTATGGGCACCTTTGAAAAAGATGACAGAAAAAGAATCCATGATTTTGAGCTGTGGTGCTGGAGAAGAGTGCTGAACATCCCATGGACTGATAAAACAACAAACAAGTGTGTCTTGAAAAAGGTATAGTCACGGTGTTCTTTGGAGGCAAAGATAGTGAAACTTAGTCTAACTTATTTTGGGCCAATTGTTAGGAGTGTACAGTTCTTGGAAAAGGATATCATGCTTGGACAGGTGGAGGGTCAGGGAAGGAGGAGAAGAACCTGAACGAGATGGCTTGACACAATGACTGTTAACAGTGGGCTCCAGTGTATCACTGATGACAAGGATGGCACAGAATAGGGCAGGTCTCAAAGCTACTGTTCATAGGTTACTGAGTCATATTTGACTTGGTGGCACTTGACTACAACAAGGACACCTATGAGTGAGTTCAAGATGTGGTCTGAGCAACCCTGCAGAGAAAGACTTACATTGATATTATTTTTTATGTCCTAGGCACAGTGTTTCCCCCCCGCCCATGATTCTAGCCTTTGAGGTGGTTATTTCTCTCCTCCTCCCCTACCTTGTAGACGTCCAGCTCCCCACACTGCCGGTCGAAACGGGTGTACAGCGCATTGAGCATGGTGATGACCTGCAGGGGTGAGCACTGGGAGCAGATGGCTGTGAATCCAACAATGTCTGAGAAGAGCATGGTGACATTGTTGAATTTCTTGGCCTGCACAACTTGTCCTTGCCACAGCTGCTGAGCAACTTCACTGGGAAATATAGAGCACAGAAGGTCGACTGTCTTCTTCTTCTCTTCCTCCAGGGCTTGGTGGGCCTGTTCAAGGGTGGCCTTGAGCTTCCCGAGCCTCTTCTTCAGGCCATCTTGAGCTCGGGCTTGCTCACCTATCAAGACCACATCCCTCAGTGCATTATGAATCGGGATGTCGGAAAGGTAGAGCCCTCGTCCGGTGAAGTCTTCTAATCTGTCCACACAGGGTGACCCCAGGAACAAGATTGCACTAGATTCGACAATGTAGATCATTTGACCTTTCAGATCCATAACCTATGAAAAGAAAAAAAGAACCTATTGTGGTTTATTCAAGTTTTCCAGCACCTTCCTGAGACAAAAGAAGAAATAGTGACAGTGACAACTCCTATTCAAACTCTAGTTTTCTAGCTAACCAAAAAAAGAACAATAGGCTTTCACATACTTCCAATTTCCTATGACTCTAAAATGTGTGTAGACATCTGAAGAACTGAGTATATGCTACAAACTCATGATTTGCAAACATTCTTGTTTCAGGGCTTTATTACTAAGCAATACACTTATACTTTTGTTACCGTATTTTTGTACTCTGTGAGAAATCTAAGTTTTTGCTTTTCGGTCTTCAGGTTTAGCATGTGTCTTCTTTCGTCCTCTTCTCTTTTCCTCGGAGCTATGTGTTCCAAAGCCTCCATATGTAAGATTTTCATCTTAATGTTCTTACATTAGAAGCAGCTTCCCAAAGATATCCTACGGAAGTCTTTTTCCAGAGATGTCACATTTTAGTAACTGAATCTAGTAATAGAGGTTACCTCTCTATTTTAACTTTGTCTTAAGTGCTTGACCAACAATGCCCTCACAGTATAAGTAAAGAGGCCAGCCAACAAAAGGGTGACAACATGGGGGCCTTGACAGAGGTAGAACATCAAGTAGTCATTCTAATATTACATGATTTCCTTCTATGAGTGTGGGCAAATAAATGATGTGGGTATATGTGTGTTCACTACACAAAACCAAAAACAACACAATGTTCTTTTAATGGTGAGCTGGCTTACTATAGTACAACCATGAAATGGGATGCACTGTCAAAATCAGATACCATGTCAAAACTGACCTGAACTTAAATCTAAAGACGTGGAAGGATGTCCAACACATACTGTTTATTTTGTTTATTTAAAATAAGAAGAGTTGTAAACTAATGTATTTTTTTGTTGTTTTAAACAAAGACACACACACACACACACACACACATACATATGTATATAACGGGGGCAATGGAGGTTGGTGTCTCAGAGTCAGTGACACTGGCTCAAGACAGGTCAGGCTTCAGATCTCTTGTACACTGTGTTGCTATGAGTTACAGGTGACTGGATAGCATATAGCAACAACTATCTATCTATCTATCTATCTATCTATCTATCTATCTATCTATACACACACACACACACACACACATAAACTAATGTTTTATATTTTTTGCATGATTGAGTAAGTATTAACTGGTTTTAAAACAGGTTTTATAACGGCAAAACCAAAACAACTGTATTCAATTTTGGGGAATAAAGAGACCTTCTCTTGAGGTCTTCTATGTCTCACAGTTCCAAATCGTGAGAGATTCTATTAGCTTTGCTGGCACAAGAAACTACGATTCAGCATTTACTATGAGATTGAATAATCACCAAATCAGTCCATAGAAGATGACAGACTATGCTTTATATCTGATATCCTGTAAAAATTTAAAATTATTTGCCTTACTATTCCTACTAAAAAGTTACTAAAGTCTATTTCTTGGTTTCCTGTAAGAAATAAGTGTTTTTGTCTTTTCAGTTTATTGTAAAATAATACTTCCTAATATGCCAAATTATGTTAGTTACTGAAAATATGTTTTCAGAGAAAAATTAATTTAAACAATTACTTAGTTATACAATACTCCAAAAAGATTCTTAAAAGGTAGGCTATCTTTAAGGAATATTTGAATTAGACAAAGCAAGCATATGAGTGAAGAAAGCAAACAAAAACAGAAGTGATTCTATTTTACATGTATTCCGCCTTAAAATTATTTTAGACTCTTTGTTTTATCAAATAATTTGAAGCCATGAGTGATATTTTTTTTGTTCCTAGTTTTAAAATATGGAAACTAAAATCCCCAAATAAGAATCCATTTTCCTTACCCTTGAAGATTTCTTCACTGAGTTGTCCCATCTCCTCACTCGTACAACAAACTGCATATTCAACATAGTCATGATTCCACTAAATGTTTGGTTGATTTTTGGAGTAAGAATTTCAAAGTACTCTTCAAAATTAGGCTTTCCTTGAAAATCTCTCCGGCTCATAAGCCTTCTAATGCCATTACCAAATTGCAGAATTGTCATCTCTTTGTCAAACATAAAATGGAAGGGAAATGTCTTACAGAAGAGCGATGCAGGGATCACCAGAGAGGATTGTGGTTTGCCTGGAGACAAGGATGGTTTGGTGCTTTTGATGTGAACAGAATAGGATAAAAAGGGTTGGTTAACAAACTCGGTGCAATCGTTGTGGAAGCAGGATGGCATTAATGACACTTCTACTTCAGTTTCGTACAGTATGTGAGCTGCTGCCTTGATGATACCTGGAAGAATCAGAGATGTTGTTCTCTTGGGAAAGAAATAGTAGACGTTTAAAAAATTGTGATCTTTATCCAGACAGAGAATGGAGGCGTCATCAATCCGGTCTCTCTTTTCTGTTTCTTGGCAATGGCTGCTCTGTTTCAAAAGAGTACTGAAGCTATTCAAAAAATCTTTAAGAGTTCCTCCAACGACACCCAGAATATGTTCATCTTCCTCGTAACATATTTTGAAAAGCTCTTCACCAAGGGATTCTCTGATGATCTCCACTGGAACACCTGAAAGTACATAACACAATAACAGAATACATCATCAAATATGCCCTCTTAATACTGTTTCCCGCATTGTTTTGTTTGCTGCCTTAATTATCTTTGTATTTTATAAAAGAAGCCTAGGTGGCTCAAGAGTTAAGCATTCAGCTGTTAACTGAAAGATTCGTGGTTTGATCCCACCAGTATCTCCATGGGAGAAGCAGTCTGGTTTAGTAAAGATTACAACCTTTGAAACCCAATGGGAAGCTCTACTCTGATTACTCAGAGTCATTATGACTCACAGTTGAGCCCACAGCAGTGAGTTTATCTCTGGCAACAAGAGTTACGAGGAAGAATTAAATAAATTGTCAACATAAATTCTCTCTCCTGCATTGCTCTCCAGTCAGTTCTGACTCTCAGCTGACATCAGGGGTTTTTTCTTGTAAATCACCCCAAAGAAGACTATTTTTCTCTTGCACAGCCACTGGTGGATTCAAACAACCATACGTGGCCTTTAGGTTACCGAGCACCTCTCCAAGGATTATGTTACCAGAACATCCTTTGCATAGATTAGTTCCTAACAGCGTAGCAATGCTCATTGAAATTAAAATTCTAAATCCCATAATTTTAAACAATTGTCAATAAATATAATCTGCAACATTTTAATCTCCTTTACATTGAAATATGAATTGAAAATAAGAATTCTAGGGTAAAGTCTATTTTGGGAAATGTTTTTCCACCTTTCTGTCAATAGTAAAAGAAGCACAACTTCTAACGGTTCTCTGATCTGGGGCCTCCAGCTGTGGAAGGTAACCATGGGAATGAATTTAAAGTCACCCAACTTGAAATTCAATTTTTTTTTCCTAGATAGAACTAAAAAATGTTGTGCTTCTTGAGTAAAATGACCTCCTTGTTTAATGACCTGAATAGAAATCTGATTCTGAGACACTTTGCATTTAAACTTGTAAATGCTGGAATGTAGTGAGATTGCCTTAGTTTTCTGGGTCTCAAAAGTTTTCCACCTTTGACAAGGGACAGTATAAAAGTCTTTCCACTTTTAATATCTCAGTCACAAAAAGACAAAAACTTCATAGTGTCACTGTTGTTGAATGGGACTGACATCAAGGTTTGGGTAAGACTGAGAAAAACTGGATAAATTAGGTATACTGCATTGAAAAAGATGAGGGAGAAAACAATTTAAAAGCGATATATGATAGGGTATTATGGTTATCCTAAGAGTCCAGAATGAAGGTTGCATACTGGAGTGTACTTGGGGGTGGAGGGATTGTATAACAATGAAGGAATTTTTCTTTTGCTTTTCAAAGAGAAGAACGAACTGGGGAAGAGGGCTGGGCAGGGAGAAAAATGCAACAATGAATAAATGCAAATCCAAAATCTCTGTAAATGTTCATTAAAATTAATAAAATTAAAAATAAATAAATAAAAGTCTTTCCACTTTTAGTGGGAAATAAACTATTTGAGCCCTTGAATTTCCTTTCTCTGATAGATTTCTGCCTTACAGATACTTCCGTTTTCACAGGCTTTACTGTATTTGCTGTGCACAGACGGACTCACACAGTGACTACAATGGGCTTGAGCATGTCACGGATTGTGAGGATGGCACAGGGGAGGGTTAGTTTTCAATCTGCTGTTCATCTGGTCACTAAGAGCTGTAGCCAATTGAGCAGTACCTATCAACAACAACAGCAGCAGCATCTAGACCTCTTTATTCTCTAACCATTCTGGACCACATCCTCTTCATTTGCAACACAGAAAAATCAATAATGCCTTCTTCAGAGAACTACTGTGGTGTCTGGAGTCCATGTGTACACTACCACTTGGTTCTCAGGATGAGTTCATTTTACGTTAGTTAACAGCAATTCCACTGATTGGCTGCTTTCCCATTTTATACCTATTCTTATTGTAAACCAATCAACAAGTTTCTACACATGGAATTCCCTGCCAGTTGTTTAGATTCTTCAAGTTGTTTCCATTAACATAGACTCACTGCCCCTTAAGCTACATATCTGATCCGCTAAAGTTGCTCTTGTCAGTTTGATCCCTGAGAAGAGCACAACACTCAAGGAGATATTTTTTACTGATTGGCTTTGGAAGCAGTCCACTTCCTAAACACATATCTCTGGAAACTCTATGAACTTTGATAAATGATGATAGTTATAGAAAGGCTTCTGACCTTTTGCTCATTGGGTCACTATGAGTTGTACTCTACTCGACAGCAATCAACAACAACAACAGTACTAATATACTCCTAACATTTTTTTACTTTTAGAGAAATTTAACCTCGTTACCCATGTATTCCAACTTTCAAAAGGACAACATTAAAAAACCACTCAATGACTCCCCTTTAAACTCATCACTGATGTGAGAACATTATTATTAGAGAGTGTGACTTGTTCTCATGATTGATTCCAATTTAAGAAAAGAAAACCAACTCAATTTATGCTTTGATGAAAAGCATTTTCCCCACATATATGAAGAAAACTTAGAGTTCATATCAACGCCTGTGAATGACTATGAGTCAGCTTCCCATCCAGTCTTAGCTACTTTCAGCAAATAAACATCATGGTAGTATTGCAATGGGAAAGTCTGCTGTTAGGGACCTCTCCAAAGTACTCAAGAGCAACGGTGTCTCTCTGGAGACTAAGGTGCACCTGATACAGGCC
>NW_006399784.1:14030976-14040075 GCF_000299155.1 Elephantulus edwardii
AGGAAATAAAAAAACGTATTGCGATGGGAAAGTCTGCTGTTAATGACCTCTCTAAAGTACTCAAGAGCAACGGTGTCTCTGTGGAGACTAAGGTGCACCTGATACAGGCCATGGTCTTTGCAATCACTTGTTATGCATCAGAGAGTTGGACAATGACTAGGGAGAACAGAAGGAGAATTGATGCCTTTGAGTTGTGGTGCTAGAGAAGTGTACTGAATGTACCATGGACTGCCAAGAAAACAAACAGATTCATCCTGGAGAGGATTAAACCAAGCAACTCCTTGGAGGCAAGGATTCTGGGGCTTCATCTGACATACTCTGGGCATGTTGCCAGGAGGGACGGGTCCTTGGAGAGGGACATCATGCTTGGAAGGGTGGAGGGACGGTGCAGGAGGGAAAGACCCTCTATGAGATGGATTGATTTGGTGACTGGGGTAATCGGGATGGGTGTGTCGGAGGCAGTGAGATTGGCACTGGATAGAGCAGGGTTTAGGGCTGTTGTGCATAGGGTCGCTATGAGTCACAAATGACTCGACGGCACATAACAACAACAACAAACATCATGGTAAAAGGAAAAGCTTTACCTTAAACATACACCGGTATGAAAACAAGTCTTTATGTTAACTTAAACAGATTGCTTATATTCCATGTTATATACAACACTGAACATCTGACACTGGTATTGTAGCGACCAACAAAGAAGTATGATTATTTTTAGAGAAAATATTAGTTCCACTGTTACAAATGTTCTTGAATAAGTCTACTACCTGCTGCAACTGCATGGTCGGTGATGATTTTCTCAAAGTCTTCTCTTTCCAAATATTTCCTGGAAATATAAAAATTGTTTGTATCTAAATTATAAAGCTGATAAAAGAATGCTACTACTTCAAATTAAAACATATAAAAATGACAAAGGAAAGAATTTAAATTATCTTTTTATAGAGCCAAACATTGGCTACTAAGTTTATAGGAAAGCAGTAATGACACGGACAATCAAAAACAATGTTGAAAATGGCCAAATGTTCATTTTCCAAAATTAAATACATTTCTTTTTTATGTTAACTTTACACAGGCTAAGACTGAAGAAGTTTGTTCTGCCAAGACATCAGGAATGTGAAATGACCAAGGAGAGTGAAGGGAAGGTAAGAAATCAACCCATAGTTTTTCTGATAACCTAGCCAAGAAGAAAAATCAACACACACATGAATTTTATTATTATGACTATTTTCTTCTTTCTTTAGTGGGTAAGGAGTCACACTGTCCACTCAAAGGTAACTGTCCGAACCCACCAGATGCTCTGTGGGGAAAAAGTGAGAAGTTCTTCTCATACAATTTACAACCTCTGAAAAGCCACTGGAGGGTCAAAACAAGTCGGTTCCATCTTAATAACAACAACAACAACAACAAAATATCAGTTATTTCAAAGACTCAACTATCATTACATTTAACTTCATCTTTTATTATATAAAATTTCTCCTCTTCTCTTTGCCATCAAGTTAGAACCAACTCATAGCTGACCCTCCACTGAATTTCTGAGGGTGTAAATCACATGATAGGAGATTGCTCATCTTTCTCCTACAAACCTGTTGATGGATTAGAACCACCATAGCCTTTGGGTCAACAGTTCAACTCCCAAATATCTGTAATACTAGAGTTTCCTGGAAAAGCTTAGGAACTAAAAAAAGAAGAAGAAGAAGAACAGAAGCCAAAAAACAAACAAACAAACAAAAAACCCACCCAAACTTCATTCAATTACTGTATTCATTTTTTTTTTCAATTACTGTATTCATTTTTATAACATAAAACCAGTTGTAGTTTGTTCTTTGGTGATTCCAAATTGTAGTGACTCAGCTTATCAGAATAAACTATGCTCCAGAGGGTTTAAGATGACTGATTTTTCTGCAGCAGAATCCTCTGGATGGTCTATAAACACCAACCCCTTAGTTGGCACCCAAGCATATTAACTCTTGGCACCACGTAGGCATTCTCTTCCTATACTCAGATGATAGAGAAGAACTGCTCCCAGGGATTTTCTTGGCTGTAATTTTCACAGGATCAGATTTCCAATTCTTTACTGGAGCTTTGCTGGTAGATTCAACCAATCTTCTGGTTAGCAGATGAGAACTTAATTGTTGGGCTACCAGATTGATAATACCATACACATCTCCTGACAGAAAAACATGAATCAAATCAATTCCAGTCAAGTAAATTTCAACTCACAGGGACTCTTGTGTAACAGTGGAGAATGGCCCCACCTGGTTTTCACAGCTGTAAATCTTTACAGAAGTAGATTGCCACAACTTCCTCCCTCAGAGTGACTGGTGGGAGGAAATGACTGGATTATATCCACTGTATTTGTTATTGTTGTCATAGACAACTCATAGCGACCCTATGAAAAAATGACCTGAAACACTTATATAACTTTGGTCGTTTCTCCAAGTTCATAGATTTCCGGGAGGCAAGCCGTTTCGGAAGTGGATGTCACTCCTGCTTCCAAGCTTGTTTTAATTGGGAAGCTCCACCAAACACTGGTGTAACCATTATCCATGGGTAACCATTATCACATTTGGCACATCAGTGTCACAGTGTTTAGCATTACAGCAACCACGAGTTACCTCTGTACAGCAATGCACAGACCAATGCTATACCACCTAGAAGAATGTTTGGCAAAAAACAAAAACAAAAACAATTTAAACCAGGCCTGAGTGCCACAGATTAAAATCACCCACGTTGGGCTTTCTGTCCACTATGTAAACAGAGCTCTCTCTATGTTGTCACTGTTATTGTTGTTAAATGACATTGAATCATAGACGAATCTTAGCAACCCTATGAGTGAAAGACCTGAACAATTGTATAACTTTCATCATTCAAGCCCTACAGCTGCTCTCAGAAGACAGATGAGCCAATCTGCTTCTATAAAGCTTTCCAGCTTTGGCAACCACATAGGACTGTTTTGTTTTTTTTTCTGATTTATACAGTTGTTATGAGCAGTGGGTCAAAATACACTTGAAATTTTAAACAGTTCTCAATAAAGCATAATACATGTTAGGAAGTTTAAGAAGAAAATACTTTTGAGAGGAAATTGGATCATTCTACCAGAATATATTATTTCTATTTATTTACACACTAGGTAGAAATTCTGAGGCTCCGTCTAACATACTTTGGATATGCTGTAAGGAGGGACCGGTCCTTGGAGAGGGATATCATGCTTGGGAGGGTGGAGGGACAGCGCAGGAGGGGAAGACCCTCTATGAGGTGGATGGATTCAGTGACTGGAGTAATCGGGATGTGTGTATCAGAGACAGTGCGATTGGCACAGGACAAAGCACAGTTTAGGGCTGTTGTACACAGGGTCGCTATGAGTTGCATGTGACTCGACGGCACTTAACAACAACAACAGGGAGAAACTGAAGAGAGTTCTCGTGGTTTAGTGGTGATGAACCTCACTGCAATGAAATAGAAGGTTTGAATCCACCAGATGCTCCACCAGAGAAAGATGGGCAAGCTCCTCCTATGCAATTTACTGCCTCTGAAAATCTGCTGGAGGGTCAGTTATGGGTCAGTTCTGACTCAGTAACAACAGGTAGAAATACATGTTATACAGGTAGGAATACCTATCTTTTATTTTTTTTTAATTTTTGTGTGAGTGTTCCGTCAAATCAGATCTGACTGGTACAGGAAGAGAATGTCCCTCCTTTTCCCGGCAGAGCATCTGGTGGATTTGAACCGTGTGCCTCTGGGATTGTAGTTGCAGCTCCTTGCCACTAGGCCACCAGAGTTCCCCTAGGCCACCAGAGCTCCCCTAGGAATACCTACCTTTTAAATATAATGTTACAACCCACTTTGAGCTAGAGAATACTGACAACTGGTCACGTATTTTTCTATACTGACTTATCTAGGTTTGCTTCTTTTTTTCTGCTTTGAAGTAGCCTTTTAGTTTGTGTCTATTTCTGTAATATAAGAGTAAATATGTTCAGAGGACACTAATACTGCGAGTTCTCAGTACCCATGATATTAAATTCAAGTAAAGCGTAGCTCGTGCAAACAAAACACAGTGAGCGAATCTCACACTAATTTCCTTTCGTTACTTTTACAAAGGACAAACAAGCATAAACCCATATTTACACACCAGGATGATGGCAGAAAAAAGGATAAGAAGCAAAGGCCCTTTATATATCAAAGAATATCAAAGAGACTTTATGTGCTAAATTAATATACTTAATGAGAATGGGAGAGGGTGACCTTTGGCCCTTAACACCAGTTTATTGTTTCATCAGATTGGTTTCTGGCTTTCAAGTCATAGAAGATGATAAACAGTCCACAGCACGGACAAGGGCATATTCAACAGTTGCTAAATCTAAAACAGTAGAAAAAGCAGCTGAATTGATAAGAGAGCATGAAAACAAAGGGTAAACTCAAGAGCTGAAAACACAAAACAGAGAGGAGCCTTTAGCATTATTAGTAAGGAGTCTTATGAGTAAAATGTTGTAATCTTATTTCAAAAGACAGATAATGACCATTCAATAACCCAACTCATTGCTGTCTAGCTGGAGCCGACTCATAGCTGACCCCCCAGTGAGTTTTCAGAGGCTGGAAATCACCTGGGAGGATATTGCCGATTTTTCTCCTGTAGAGCAGCTGGTAGATTTGAATCAGCTGCTTCCAGGTTAGCAACATGGTTCCCTACGGATGAGGCTGCGAGCTTTCCCTGATTATCACCGTTTGTTGCTAGGTGTCATGCATAGTGACCCTAGGAACAAAAGAACTGAACCTTGTCTTATCCTGCACCGTCCTCACCGTCTCTGGTATACTAGAGCAATTTAAATATCATGAACTCTGGTGGCTGCTTCTTGTTGTTTTTGTGTGCTGTCAAGTCAGAGCAGACCCATTGCTGACTCTGCAGTGGACAAGAACACTAAGCCTGGGAGATCCACAGTGAATCACAGGGAAGAAGATTGCCCATCTTTCTCCTGCAGAACACCCGGTGTATTTGAGCTCTGTACTTTTGCATTGGTAATTCCTTCCCATTAAGCTATGAGAGCTCCTTTAAACTGTACTACTAATCCAAAGGGCACACCTCTCTGGCAGTTTGGACCCACCAGTGGCTCCAAGGGAGAAAGATGGACAATCTCTTCTCTGACTGACAGCCTTGGAAACTGGCTGGAAGGTCAATTATGAGTTGGTTCCAACTCTACAGAAATAAGCATTTATTTTTTTCCCACCCTCTCTAAGAAAAAAAAATAATAAATGCGGTAAATGGTTTGTTCAACATGTAAAAGTAAATAGATTATTGTTTTTCTAATTTTGTTTATACATTCCTTGTTGTATATTTTATTCCTCCTCTCTCTTCCCGACCCCACCTCACCCCACAATGCACCTCTTGTTCCAGATTATTGTAATAGGTATAGGCCTAATCATTTTAGACAGTTCTTCCCCTCATCTCTTCTACTGCAGTGTTCATTTTTCAAAGGAATGCACTGTGAGAGAAAACACGCTAGTCAAATGCCTGCATCCAGTTGAAAGAACACTGCAGAACACAAAGCCCCGAGAATAAATTCTGAGTAAACTGAATGCCAAGGATTTGGGCAGACAGACACAGTAGCAGAGTTGGAATGACTTCTGGTTATCTTATCAGCTTGACTGGGAATTAAGGTCAGAGGCTTTCTTGGAAAGGAATGTCTTTCATATCGCTCATGTAAACACAGCATCTGTCAGGCGCATAGATTCACACCCTCTTCTTTTGGACCCATCCCTGACCTCTTCCTGGCTTGTCCTGCTGCCTGCAGTCTGGGACTGTTAGTCAGCAAGGGAACTAAGCCTGGGAGATCCACAGAACTGATTATACACTCTTGAGCTGCAGACAGCTGAGTGAATTAATAAAATATTCTCAGCCATGGAACTGGCTTGCCAAATGTCAATGTTCAAAGTACAAATTTTAAAGCCAAGTATTCATCCCATCATTTCCGCATTAACTACTAGTAGCAATTTGGAGGAATAATTCTAAAGAGGCCAATGAAGTTATATATTAACAAGAAACGTGTCAAGATATGTTTGCAAAATAGGATTTAAAAAAAATACTTATTAAATGCTCGATGTTGTTGTTGTTATGTGCTGTCGAGTTGCTTGTGTAGCAACCTATATACAGCAGCCCTAAACCCTGCTCTATCCTGTGCCAACCTTATTGTCTCTGACATACCTACCCCCACCCGCCCAGTGACCAAATAAATCCATCTCATCCAGAATCTTCCTCTCTTGTGCTGTCCTTCCAGCCTCCCAAGCATGATGACCCTTTTCAAGGACTGGTCCCTTCTTGCAACATGCCCAAAAAGATACTTTTTTTTTTTTTAAATTCTAAAACACACACAAGAAAAAAAGGATAAACAACTGATATTCAGATTTCACACAAAAACAGTGCACTAGTTGTTGAGAGTACTGAAACAGTTCCACCGATGCCCCCTGCTTCCTTGGCAACCTGTTCTTGTTACCACGCATTTTATTACTGAGGTGGCTCTTGAAAGCTTACCATGTGATTGAGGTATGTGGGACAAGGGACAGATACTGGTGGGCTACAATTCCAACTTTTTGTTTGGCAGCCTCCTTTGAGTGAGGAATCCATTCTGATCCCGGTTTAGGATCCCTGTTGTTAAGTACATTCTAGATTGGAAGTTTATGTTCACTCAGGAACACCTCAGAAGAAAGACCTGAAAACCTACTCTTGAAAAATCAGCCCCTGAAGCCCTAGACAGCTCAGTTCTGCTCCTGCTCTGATATACATGGAGTGTCCAAGAGTCAGGGTCACGGTAGCTCCATGGCAACTGTAAATGTACATGAAAATAAAGAGCTGGAAACAACCTAAGTGTCCATGAACAAACGAATCGATAGAGAAGCTGTAGTATATTCACACAATGGAATACCATGCTGCATTGAAAAACAATGAACTCATGAAATATTATTCAAAATGGGTGACTATGAAGGACATTATGCTGAGTGAACTATCTCAGTCATAAAAAGGATAAATACTGCATAGTGCCACTGTTGCAGAATTGGACTGACATCGGAGTTGGGGGGAGACTGAGAAAGATGGGATAAATAATGTACACTGCATTGAAACAGATTAGGGGGATAACTGTTTAAAAGGGATATATGATTAGGTATTATTGTCATGACAGGAGTCCAGAACAAAGGCTGCACAGTGGAATGGACTTGGTGGGAGGGATTGTATAACAATGAAATAATTTTCCTTTTACTTTTCAAAGAGAAGAATGAACTGGAGGGGAGGGATGGGTAAGGAGAAATGTAAAAATGAATGAATAGAAATCCAAAATCTTTGTAAATTTTCATTAATAATACTAATAAATTTAAAAAATAAAGTATATATCATATAGGGGCTTGTTCAAAAAAGTACTGTATGATACATGCTTAAAAATCATGGCTATGAAAAACTTCAACTTGAAGCTCAGATTTGACTTTTCCTAGCTGTCACATCTTAAGTATTTCATAAGACCAAGTTAATCATTTCCAAAATGTGAAAAATGTGTGCATTTACTATTGGGTTAGTAAAAGCTAAAACACATACATTTCTGGCAATTCTAGCACACATAATCTCCTGGTCTAGAAAACTCTGGAGTTATCTTTTTTTCTCTCTTTGTTTTTACCCCTAAATTTGACCTCTCACCAAGGTCAGCAACTTGCTTATCTGAAACAAACCTTGGATTTACTCTAAATTGTACTCATTTCATCTTTCTGATGTAACAAATACATAACATATATGGAAGAAAAGAAACAGGTTGAAGGCTCACTCTAACCAGAAACACCTCAGTAGAAAGACTGGTTGTCCATTTAAAGAATGTGGTCATTGAATATAGTTCTATTCTGACATGTGGAGTTATTATGAGTTGAAATTGCTTCATTGATTTCGCAGCAACTGGTCTTTTTTACTGGCTTTAGTTGTTGACTATTTTATGAGCTTTCTTGTCTCATAAAAGAATTATTTCTATCCTCCAGTTATAACTAAATAAACATTTGTTGATGTTCAGTTTTTAGTAGCAAAAGTGACGGCAGAAAGAGGTATCCATACAACTGGAGTTATTCAACTTACCTGCCTTCTTTTATTTTATGTTTTGCCAATGTTCTCTGAAGGGCAAGGTTCAGTCTTTCAAACTGGAATTGTAAAGAAAAGCCATAAATAAATAAGAATTTGTATGAAGATACACATTTTAAAAAATTGTCTACTTTCCTTATGAAGAAATAGAAACATTATGTCCTTTAATGATAAGTGTAGTGGATTTACACTGTGGAACAAGGGCTAATTTTCACTATGTTGTCAAATTCAGAAAGAGTAAATAATTCAGTTCAGGTATATGTTGTGGTCAAAACTTTGTCATTGGTGGGTGGCCTGATTGACAGTCACAGAACAGAGCCAGATTCAGTCAGAATCCAAGCAGAGGACTTCACAGTTTTGTGATGTCAGTTCTTCAATGAAGGAATCTGGGGCATCACTTCCTTTGGTGCAGGAAATCCTCTTGTTGTGCTGCCAAAAATTCAATCAGAGCCCGAGTCAAGCAAGTCAAGCAAGCCAAGCAAATACTGTGCCTTTCAGAGACGCTCTGACCAGATCCTCAGTGACTGCATCCCCAACTGCACTCTCGTGTTTATGCTTCACATCTCACTCCCATCTCCTGTGCCAGAAAACCCAGGCATTATCTGTCTCTTTCCCGCCCTCCCTCTCCTTTAAATTCAATCTATCACCAAGGTCAGTTGACGTTATCCAAAAAGCAACCTGCTTATACTTTAACTTGCATTGATTTCCTTCTTTTAAACTAGTTATCCTCATCAGATAGTTTTGTTTGTCTCACTTTTACAGATTATTACTTCTTGAGATGTTTGTTTTGTAAAATACTTGTACATAGTTTCCCTAGTCATGTTTTGATACTCTATTAACTATTTATTGATTCTAATAGAAAACATCTGATCTTTATTGACTATCTATAGATGACACATCGCGATATGCTTTTTGATTTCCTGACTGCTGGTACCAAGAGTGTTGACTGAGGAGCCGAGCAAACTGAAGCTGTGAACACTCTCAATCTCTTCATCATC
>NW_006399784.1:14042160-14057817 GCF_000299155.1 Elephantulus edwardii
GGGTGGAGGGACAGCGCAGGAGGGGAAGACTGTCTATGAGATGGATTGATTTGGTGACTGGGATAATCTGGATGGGTGTGTCAGTGGCGGTGCGGTTGGCGCAGGATAGAGCAGGGTTTAGGGCTGTTGTGCATCGGGTCGCTATGAGTCGGAAACGACTCAACGGCACATAACAGCAACAACAACATAGATGACACAACGTTGCTTGATGAAAGCGAGGAGAGTTTGAAGCAGTCAGTGTTGCAGAAGATCAAGGAATGCAGCCTTCAGTACACATTGCATCTCAATATCAAGAAAACAAAGATTCTTACCACAGGACCAATAGGCAGAGTTATGATGGATGGAGAGGAGATTGAAACTGTCAAGAGTTTCATTTTTCTTGGATCCATAATTAACACTCTTAGTACCAGCAGTCAGGAAATAAGGAGGCACATTGCACTGGGAAAAGTTGCAGTCAGAGACCTCTCTAAATTATTGAGGAGTAATGGTGTCAGTTTGTGGACTAACGTGCTTGTGATTCAGGCAAAGTTCTTTCCGAGTATCTGCTATGCATCTGAATGCTGAACAATGAATAAGGATAACAGAAAAAGAATTGACACCTTTGAGCTGCAGAGTTGGAGAGAAGCACTGAACATTCCATGGACAGACAAGAGAACAAAGAGGTAAGTGTTGGAGAGGGTGCAGCTGGAGTGCTCTTTGGAGGCAGGAACAATGACGGTTTGGCTCACATACTTGAAGGTTTGGCTCACATGTTGCTAGGAGGGGTTATTCCTTGGAGGAGGACATGATGTTGGGAAGGGTAAGGGTTGGTGAAGGAGAGGAAGACCCTCAATCAGGTAGACTGACACAGTGACCACTGCAATGGGCTCTTGTGTGTCAGGAAGTATGAAGGTGGCACAGATAGAACAGGATTGTTTGTTCCTAGGGTGCTATGAGTCATACTCGACTGGACGGCACCTAACAACAACATTGATCATAGTCATCAGAACAGAGCAAGGAAATACTGCATGGTTCAAAATTGGGAAGGGTGCATGCTAAGGATGTGACCTATCTACATATCTTTTCAATCTATATGCAGAGCAGATTATCTGGAAGACTGGGCTCTATGAGGAGAAATGTGGCATCAGGATTGGAGGTAGACTCATCAATAATCTGTGTTATACAGATGACATAACCCTGCTTGCTGAAACTGAGGAGAAGCTGAAGCACTTGCTGCAGAGGGTCAAGGACTGCAGCCTTCAATATGGATTGAAGCTAAATATTGAGAAAAAGATTATCACCACTAGGCCAATTAGCAACATCACGATGGATGGTGAAGAGATTGAGATTGTCAACAGCTTCAGTTTCCTTGGCTCCATAATCAACACTTTTGGTATCAGCAGCCAGGAAATCAAAAGATGAATTGCACTGGTAAAGTCTGCCATCAGAGACCTCTCCAAAGTACTGAAGAGCAATGATATCAATCTGGAGACTATGATGTGCCTGATATAGGCTGTGGTCTTTGCAATTACTTGCTATGCATCTGAGAGCTGGAAAATGATTAGGGATGGGAGAAGGAGAATTGATGTCTTTGAGCTGTGATGTTGGAGAAGAGTATTCAATAAACCATGGACTGCTAGGAGAACAAACAAGTTAGTCCCAGAGAGAGTGAAGATAGGCTGGTCCTTGGAGACAAGGATTCTGAAGTTCTGTCTGACATACTTTGGATATATTGCAACGAGGGATCAGTCCTTGGAGAGGGATATCATGCTTGAAGGGGTGGAGGGTCAGCGCAGGAGAGGGAGACCCTCGGTGAGGTAGATTGATTCAGTGACTTGGGTAATGGGGGTAGGTGTGTCTTAGACAATAAGATTGGCACAGGATAGAGCAGTGTTTAGGGCTGTCGTGCATAGGGTCATTATAAATTGCAGGCCACTTGACGGCACATAATAACAACAACCAAAAAATGGGAAAATGGTACTGACTTTTGTTTTTGCATTCCACAAAATACATACATGTAAATGTGTGCAACTGACATTTCCCCCTGGAACTTTATCCAGAGGAAAGTGAAAACAAAAGTTAGAGTGGTTATTAGGAATTCCATATTCTATAAGAGCTAATTACTCTTCCATTAGAGTTTCCATTAGCTATATGAAGCAATTAACAAAATACAGTAAAAGTCTGCTTTAATGAAATGGATTAGGAATAGTACTTTCAATTTTCAAAGTGTCCATATAGTCTAGAAAATAAATCTTACATTTATTGAAAGAAAATAGAAAATCTCCTGCAAAAGATTCCTTTACTGTTGTGAAAGCAGAGATGAGGAAGGTATGTATGCCTGATCCCAGCTTTGATCTCTTCAAGTACCTCATACAGATGTGGAATCTGGCCAGTTGGAAAGACTGAAGTCATTAGAAGAAGAAAGGAGAAAGGATCTCTTCTCTTTACTGGGGCTGGTAGTGAAAATATATTTCCTGGTTTTCCAATTTAAATCAGGACTTGTTTTCCATAAGGAAAATGTGCTCACATCCTAGAGAAAGCATTGATATCATGTTGTTACGCTGCAGTTAGGTGCAGTTAAGTCAATTCAGACTCATCATGACCCTAAAGTATTAAACATTGCCTGGTCCCGCACTATCGTCACAATCATTCATATGTTTCAATCCAAGGTGACATCCTTGCTTTTTGAGCTCTTTAAGTAAGTCCTCGGAAATAGATTTGCCCAACATAATAAGTCTTTTGATTTTTTGACAGCTGCTTCCATGGCTGTTGATTGTGGATCCAGTAAAATGACATTCTCTGCAACTTCAATCTTTTCTCCATTTATCACGAGGTTGCTTATTTTTCTGTTTATGAGGATTTTTGTTTTAGGTAGGGTACAAGCTGTTCAGCAGACTACTTAGTCTTTGATTCACTATTAAGTGCTAATCCTCTTCACTGTCAGCAAACAAGGCTGTGTCATCTGCCCTTCAGTCTAGTACAACCCATACCGACCCTATGAACAACAGATCTGAAACTTGTCCTATCCTGTGCCATTCTCACAAACTCCTACAGATTCAAACCCATTGCTGCAGTTGTTGTTTCAACCCATTAGCAGAGTTTTCCTCTCTTTTGCTGGCACACGAACTTTCCTTTTTTGAACAATATTTTTTAATTAATTTTTTTAAATTAATTTTAATGAAAGTTTACAGAGACTTAAGGTTTCCAGTCACTCACTGTTGCACTTTTCTCCCTGCCCGCCTCCTCCGCTCCAATTCACTCTTCTTGAAAAGTAAAACTCTTTCATTGTTATGCAATTCCTCTCCCTAAGTCCACTCCACTTTGCAACCTTCCTTCTGGACTCCTGTCATGTAATAATGCCCAATCGTATATCTCTTTTAAACAGTTCTCTCCCTCATCTGTTTCAATGCAGTATATCTCATTTCTCTCCTCCTTCTCTACCTTCCCCCAGCACCAATGTCAGTCCTGTTTTACAACAGTGGCCCTATGCAATATTTGTCCTTTTTTGACTGAGATATTTCACTCAGCATAATGTCCTCCAGAGTCATCCATTTTGCATGATATTACATGAGTTCCTTGTTTTTCAATGCTGCATAGTATTCCATTGTGTGAATATACCAGAGTTTTTCTATCCATTCGTTTGTTGATGGGCACTTGGATTGTTTCCAGCTCTTCGCTATTGTGAACAAAACTGCAATAAACATGGGTGTGCGTATAACTGCTTGGGTGCTGGTTATGGTTTCTTTAGGGTAAATTCCCAGTAGTGGAATTGCTGGGTCAAATAATATTTCTATTTGCAATTTTTTGAGAAAGCGTCATACTGCCTTCCATAGTTGTTGCACCATTTTACACTCCTACCAACAATGAATAAGAGTTCCAGTTTTTCCACAACCTCACCAGCATATGAAGTATCCCTCTCCAAGGAATACCCTCTCCTAGCAACAAGTCCAAAGTATGAGATAAAGCTTTTCATTTTTGCCTCTAAGGGGCATTTTTGCTGCACATTTGCCAAAACATATGTTTGTTTTTTTGACAGTCCATGGGATATTCAGTACTCTTCTCCAACATCAGAGCTAAAAGGCATCAATTCATCTTATATCATTGTCCAGCTCTCATATTCATCTGCATATATTGTTTTTGCTGTTGTTATGTGCTGTCAAATCACTCGTCGCGACTCATAGTGACCCTATCTATCTGCAATAGCCCTAAATTCTGCTCTACCCCTGTACCATTCTTATTGTCTCTGACACACCTACACCCATTACCCCAGTCACTGAATTGATCCATCTCATCAAGGGGCCTCCTCTCCTGCGCTGTCTTTTTATCCTTCCAAGCATGATGTCCCTCTCCAAGGACTGGTCCCTCCTTGCAACATGCTCAAAGTATGTCAGACGAAGCTTCAGAATCCTTGCCTCCAAGGAGCAGCCTGGTTTCACTCTCTCGAGGACAAAACTGGTTTTTACTCCTAGCAGTCCATATAGAAGGCTGTATTTTGAATCTTCTGTCAATGTTTGTTCTTCTTCATGTAATTCAGTTCCTTACTATTGGTGCTCTAGTACCTGTGATATACCTTGCAACCAGACTCTGAGATGAGACAAATCCACAGTAAAGCCAGGAGCAGAATCTAAGTTTTAAGACGAGCTGCCACAGCTCCTTTTGGGGCTTTAGGTTACACAATCAACCACTGGAGGGCTGCTACTGAGTGGCTTCTCATATGCTATCACTTATGGTGGCCTAGTGGTAAGAACCTAAGATGCAATCATGAATGCTCATGGTTCGAATCCACCAGCTACTCCGCAAGAGAAGGATGGCCAGTCTCCTCCCATGAGATTAACAGCTTCTGAAAACCTGCCAGAGGGTCAGCTACACACACACAGGCTGGTTCTAACTCAACAGTACTGAACAATAGTAACAACATTTCATAATATCACTACAAACTCTTTAAAGACATGAACCAGGATTGTGAAGTCAAATCCAATTCAGAGTGACTCTACATTTCTGAAGTATCTGAGGCTCTAAATCTTAATTAGGGAGCTCTGGTGGCCCAGAGGTGAGAAGCTACACTGCCAACCCAAAGGTAAGCAGATTGGACCCACAGACATTCCTTGAGAGGAAGACAACCTCTTTCTGTGTCATTAGCTGCCTCTGAAAACACACTGGAAGGTCAGCTATGAGTCTGTTCTGACTCAATGGCACACATCAACACACAAGTTTTCATGGGAGGAGATTGCCCGTCTTTTCTTCCTGGTGGACTGAACCAATGAACTTTTAGTTAGCCTTACAACATGCTCTGCTCTGTACTGTGGCGTCAGAACACCTCCTTATAAACATTAATCCTGATGAACTTATAGGATTTTTTAGAAGAAATATAAAGGAAAAAAATATTAAATAATACTGTTGCAGAAAAAACAATGAATTATTAATTAGAGATTTATTTTCCAGCTCCAGAATTATCTGTTACACCTTAAACAAGTGATCAAATTTTCTGCCTCATTTTTTTTTTTAAAATGAATAGTCTGGATTAAGTGATCAATTGTTGTTAGGTGCTCCTGAGTTGAGTACGACTCATAGCAAACCTATGAAGAAAAGCTCTGAAGCCTATTCTATCCAGTGCCATCGTCACAGTTCCTGACAAACAGAGCATATTGCAGCACTCACCATGTCAATCCACCTGGTCGAGGGGCTTCCTCTCCCTTGCCAGCCCTCTACCCTTCCCTGCATCATGTCCTCCTTGCTAACCCTCTACCCTTCCCTGCATCATGTCCTTCTCCAAGGAATAGTCCTTCCTAGCAACATGAACAAAGTGTGTGAGATGAAGCCTAATTGTTCTTGCCTCCAAAAAAGCACTCTGGCTGCACCTTCTCCAAGACATATCTGTTCATTCTCTTGGCCATTCATGGGATGTTCAGTGCTCTTCTCTAACACCACGGCTCAAAGGCATCAATAATTCTTCTGACATTGTTATTCACTATTCAGTTCTCAGATACATTGCTAGTAATCGGAGACTATGGCTTGAATAAGAAGCACATCAAACTCAGTTCATATAGTGTCATATTCATACTTCTATTTCTTCTTACATCATTGTTAACACTCCATTGCTAAAAATTTATCAAGTTAATTTACTTTGATGGTATCTAGTAGTTTATAGTATTCTCATAATTGTTCTTATTTCTGTCAGATTGGAAAAACGTATTCCTCAAACTGACATCACTACTTGTCAATGATTTAGAAAGGTCTCTAACTGCAGATATTCCCAGTGCAAATGCATCTTCTTATTTCTTGACTGCTGGCACCAAGGCTGTCAATTGTGGATTCGAGCAAAATGAAGCTGTTGACAGTTTCAATTTCCTCTCCACCCATCATGATGCCGTCTACTGGTCCAGTGGTAAAAATCTTTGTTTTCTTGACATTGAGATTTCATACAGAAGGCTCCATTTCTTGATCTTCTGCAACAAGTGCTTAAAGTCCTCCTCATTTTCAGCAAGCAAGATTGTGTCATCTGCATAATGCAGATTATTGATGAGTCTCCCTCCAATTCTTATACCATATTCCTCTTTATGGAGTTCAGCTTCTTCCTCTTCATAGAGTCCAGATTCTCAAATAATTACTTGAGAAGTAATCAGTAAGTTCCTTCTAATATTTAATGTTCCATCACTCTGGAATGACATCTTCAACTACTAAGTTAGTAGATGATAATATATTCAGCATTTTTTCTCTAAGAAAACAATTATGGCGTTTAAAAAACTATATGGCATTGTCAAATGCTGTCGTGTATCTCTCTTTGTGGCTTGTTAACACTGAAACTAATAGCAAGTTAGCTGAGAAAAGAATAAGTTAAAGAGAAAAAAATACCCTGTAGATCAATAATGAGTAAAAGTTTTGGTACCAGAGATTGAATATATCCAACTTGATGTTATTCCTTGTCTCAGCTAGAAATAAAACTTCTAGTCACTAACACCAAATAGTCCTCCACCTCCTAGAATTCTCAGGGCCTTGACTTCTTCGTGACATGAGACTGTGGTCAAACCTTGATAATTATTTTAATGAGCCCATAAACAAACCACATTTAATAGTCAGTGTTCACTCAGTGCTATGGAGGCAAAATCTACTCGCAGCTGATCTTTGAGTGAGTTTCTGGAGGCTAAGACACTACCTGTCCTCCCTCTGTGGGGTCATTTGTGGATTCACACTGTCAATGAGGTACCATCTTCAGGATAGCAGCTCAACTCTTTATCCATTAGACTGTGAGCATACTTTATATTTAGCACTAGAAATGGTTTAACAGAGATTTCAAAACGTGCATGATGCCTACGGCAGGAATTCAACATTTCCCAAACCAAGCAGTGAAGTCAGCATGATAATGACAGGCCTCAGCAAGAGTGATCCGGCTTCCCCATCATCACCATCTGCTCCTCTCTGCACTCGCCCTATGCCTGCAAATGAGACAGCCAACTGTTCCCCAGACTGTGCTACAAAGGAACTATCCAAAAAAAGCTATATAAACTGATTCCCAGCCAAAGCTGGCTCTCTAGCAATTGGAGTGACAATAATTAAGTATCTCCATTTCAAAGCCATTATCTAAAGCACTACTGTGCTAGTATCTTCTACTAGAATAAGCTCCTTCAAAACTCTCTCTTTATCCTAATGCATATTTTATCCTGTTAGCTTCAGCGTAAAGTTCCTTGTTAGTTGTTCGAGTTCATATTGCTTACAGCAAATATTGTTCTATCAGAGCTGTATGATTTTGGTCAAGTCACTTATATTTCCTTCTACTTCTTGAAGGTGAAAGATGTCTTGTTCACAGCAGATCTATCTGTTCAGTGCTATACAGAGAACAGAGGACTTGTATTAAATAAAGGAAAAATTGTCAGTATGCTATTATAGCCAGAATCTGACTTTATCTAGCAAGTTGAACTTGGCTGGTGGCAGAGAAATTAGTGAGTTGTGTTGCTAAACCCAAGGCCATTCATTTGAATCCACCAACAGTTCCAAGAAAGAAATAGGAGCAGCCTCTTCATGCTTAGATTTAAAGCCTCAGAAACCTGGAATGTAATGAGTCAGAACCAATTTGATGGCAGTGAGATTGTGTTGGTTTGAGTAAATATTGACACAGAGAGGAAGATGTCATGAGCACTCTCAACTGTCCTTTTCTTTAGCCCATACAGGGAACTCTGCAGGTTGTTAATATATAAGGCCCATTGCTTTTATTGCTTGACACTGTCAAGTTGACTCTGACTCCTAACGACCCTGTGAACAACAGAGCAGTACCTTGTCCTATTGTACTCCATACTCACAATTCACCCACGCTCAATCCACCGTTGCAGACACCATGCCAGTTCATCTCATTGGCATCTCTCTCTCAATTTTCTGACCTTTCCAACATGATGTCTTTCTCCAAGGGCTGCCCCAAGTATGTGTGACAAAGTTTCCTTATCCTTGCCTCAAAAGAGGAGCCTGCTTGCATTTTTTTCCAAGACAGACTTGTTTATTCTTTTGACAGTCCACAGGATCTTCAGTACTCTTCTCTTATGCCACATTTCAAAGGATCGATTCTTCTTCAGTCTTTCTTAGTCACCGTCCAACTTTCAGGTGCACAGGAAGGAACTAAAAAAAGTTATGTATAGTTTGGATCAAGTGCACTTTAGTCTTTAAACAGACATCTTTGCTCTTTAGCAATTTGAAAAGGTCCTTGTCAGCAGATTTTTCCCAACATAACATGTTATTTCATTTTTTGGTTGCTGCTACCATGAGAACTGATTATGGTAATAAAATACATGGCCTATTCAAGGTTAATACTGGGTCTACAAAGTTTCCTTTACTGTAGACTGACGGACGGTGTCTAAAACTTAACACATGGTGTCCGGAGCTGTATCAGGACTCTGACCCCACAGAGCAAGCCAACTCATGTTCAAACAGAGACTTAGGATTCAGAATTTCAGAAAAAGGGATATTTTCACATTTCTGCACATGAGCAAAAAGCACACATGATACCCTTCAGTATTAAAGGGGGAAATTTAATTTTAAATTAAGTTAAAATGACATTCAGTTTAGTTAAGATTTTCTGAGTAGTTATGGTATGCTAAAAACCATGCTGTATGATTCAACAAAATAGTCATTGAAGCACCAGAGGGTAAGTATTCTTATTATAGCCATTTTGCAGATGAGGACATTAAGGCTCAGGAAGACTGAGCAGATGTTCAAAGCTATCAGGCTCCTAAGAATATTCCTTTGAAAGAATATAAATTTTAAACATTTTAAGTACAATTTAAGTATACGAGTGTTTTAAATAAATATTTTTCTATGTTTCAAGAAAATATCCTATATTCATTATAGTCTTTGAAGTGAGAAAGCAACTGTTTATGCTCTCATTTTGCACAATATTCTTTCACAGTTTCAAAATGTCAAAAAAAAAAATCTCTAAAGGGCAAGAACTCACCTCCGGGAAAATCAGTTTGCAAATACTCTCGGCCAAAGTGTGAAGATAGACTCGGCTCCGACTGGTCTTTCTTTGAGGAAGATCTCCTTGGACATTTTTCTCAGGAACATCCTGGCAGACGGGGGAAGCTGCCTTGCTGCTCTCTGTGCCTCCAGCAGCATCCTCAGCTAGTTCTTTTGGAACCTGACCCGGAGTCAGTAAGGAGAAAGGACACTCTCCTGTGATCTTGAGATCCTTCAGTTTCGTGCAGAACATGGTGTTGGTAGCCTCTCACCCGACTGCCAATCTCCTGGGAGCTGGTCTGTGTATGTGAGACCCACAAAGAGATGCCACTATCAAATCAAGGATAATAGTGACAGGAGCATCTAAGGGCAGGAGAAAGAACAGGAAAATGAGTCACTCTCTTCACACACACACACACACACACACACACACACACACTCTCTCACTCACTTAGGAAGTCTAAAAATGACAAATGTGAAAGTGAAGCCCATAAAGTCATATGCAATTGTCAGCAGAAAACAATTCTTTTGGAAATGTCCATTTAAAAATGAGCAGAATATTTTAGTAATTTAAAAAAAATTCATAATATGCATCTTTTAAATATACCGAATAGAATGTAATTTCCTCTGAAATTCCCTCAAAGCAAAGTACTGATTTCCACTTTTATAACTCATTTGATTCAGTTTCAGTTCACAGGAGTGGAATACCACAGTTTTAAGAGACGCTAAATCTAAATCAATCTTTTCTTAGTGCTGACAATTTCTATATAATTTCATTATGCTAGGCATTCTGAAAATACAGAATAATATAAACTGGTACCTTTATGCTATCCTAGCATAAAACCTTCAAAAAGAAAACAAAACAAGCAAAACAACAGATACTACTTCACAGTTATATATTTTCAGAACTGAAATATCGACTTGTCATTAGAAAAATATTATTTCAATTGAGAATGATAACTGTAAAAATAAGAAAAAGCCGCTGGCCTACAAAATGAGTAAAATGGCTCTAAAATAATGTAATCAGACTGAAAGCCTCTTTATCTTCTAAAGAACAACCGATCACGAGGTGGATGTTCTGGGATTTGCAAGGGTTTCTGAAAAGCAGTCTAGACAATATTGGGGCAAACTGAGAAAGTCTTTCATTGTAGAGGCTCACTTAAGCCAAACAAACGTACAGGCTGATGTATTTTTTTCTCACACATTTGCTTTTGTCAATTCTCACTCAATTCACAGCCCATTTATTAGTCACAGAAACATTTGACTCATGAATTCAGCTTATTAACAATGATAAACTCTCGATTAACTGAACCTATTGGCTATTTCCACTCATGGGGAAAACCCCAAAAGACACAAAAAAGGAAAAAAGGTGAAAAAGTATCTTTATTTTTCAGCACCTGTATGTGTCAGGCACAGTATCAGGAACTATATTTACACTTAATTCTCCAAACTCATTGTCACTTAGTCAGAACTTCCTCAGCTCACTCTCCAGAGGCTGAAAATCACACAGGAGCTCCAGTGGCAAGAAGCTGTACTGCAAATCAAAGGCACATGGTTCAAATCTACCAGCTGCTCTATGAGAGAAAGATGAACAATCTCCTCCTGTGCAATTAACTGCCTCTGCAAACCTGCCAGAGAGTCAGCTATGGGTTGGTTCAGACTCTACAGTACATAAAGCAACAACAACAAGTCACACAGGAGATTGCCTATACTTCTCCAGAGGAGCAGCTGGTGCATTTGAATCATCAGAGAAGTGCTGGCTTTGGGGAAACAATGCAACTCCTATGGACTATAACATTAGCGCTCCCTATAAGGTTATACAGGGCTTATTTGTAGGAAGTAGAGAGCCAGCCCTTTCTTTCTAGAAGATTATTGGTGGATTCCAACTTTCAACCTTTTAGTTAGCAGCCAAACGTATTAACCATTTCCATCATTAATTCTCTTAAGAATCATTTTATATTCAGAGCAACCACATGACACTAATATTATTCTTGACTAAACATATGAGGGATCATAGATCTAAGTTTTGGTCATTTTCCAAACTCACAGAGGTAGGGTTCAAATTCAGGTCCAGTGGACTTCAGAAACAAACATTTCCAATTATCCAAAACTCACATTACCAAATTATATCAATCCCTAAATAAGTAGATTAATAAGCAGAGACTAGTTTAGTTTGAAAATATAGTTTGAAAATTTGTATAAAATATAATCAAGCATTAAATCTCCTGCTCACTGGCCAATGGTATTTGGCTCATGAAGGATTTTTTTAGGTGCCACTGAGCTGAGGAAGACCCATAGCAACTCTATGAACAACAGATTGGAACCCTCTCCTATCCTGTGCCTTCTTCACACGTCCTGCCACCCTCCAGCCCACTGCAGCAGTAACTGTGTCAGTCCATCTGGTGGAGGGTCTTTTTTGTTGGCCCTCCACCTTTTCCAAGGATGATGCCCTTCTCAAGGGAATAGCCTCTCCTAGAAATATGCTCGAAGTATGTGAGACGAAACTTTATCATCTTTGCATTCAAGGAACACTCTAGCTGCAGTTTCTCCAAGACATACTTGTTTGTTCTTTTGTTCATCCATGGGATATGTAGCACTCTTCTACGACACCATAGAACAAAGGTATCAATTCTTTTTCCTTATTCATTTTCCAGCTATCAGATGTATAACTAGTGACTGAAAAGACCATGGCCTGAATCAGATGTCCTCAAACTGACATCACGACTTCTCAATAATTTGGAGAGGACCCCGACTGTGCATTTTCCCAGTGCAATGTGTCTCCTAATTTCCTGACGGCTAGTACCAAGGGTATTAATTGTAGAATTACGAAAGAGGAAATCGTTGAAAATTTGAATATTTTCTAGATCTATCATGATGTTGTTTTTAAGCTCAATGGTAAGAATTTTTGTTTTCTTGACATGGAGATGCAATCTATATTGAAAGCTGTATCCTTTGATCTTCTGCAGTAAGTGCTTCAAATCCTTCTCACTTTCAGTAAGCAAGGGAGCATCATTACCTAACTCAGGTTATTGATGAGTCTCCCTCCAATCCAGATGCCACATTCTTCTTCATATCGAGTCCGGCTTCTCATATAATTGCTCAGCATACAGATTAAACAGGTAATGAAGAGAAGTTACAACCCTGATGCATGTCTTCCTTAATTTTAAACCATGTTAGTATTACTTCCTTTGGATTATTTCTACTCCATATTGATTGCATCTTAATGTCAAGAAAATACAAATATGTGTTGGAGAAAGTATAAAGGTTCACCTTACATACTTTGGCCATGTTGCTAGGAGGGACTATTCCTTAAAAGGGGACATGGTGAAAAGGCAGAGGGTCCGTGAAGGAGTAGAAGACTCTCAACCAGATGAATTGACACAGTGACTGCTGCAATGGGCTCTAGTGTGTCTGGATGTGTGAGGAGGGCACATGATAGGACAAGGTTCAAATGTGTTGTTCATAGAGTCACTGTGAGTTGTACTGGACTTGATGGCACTTAACAGCAACAGTTTTTCCTTGCTTTGTTCACACAACAACCTTTTGGTCTAGGCATAGATTCCTCTTGAGAACAATTAAGTGTTCTAGGATTCCCATTCTTTTTATTGTTAGCCATAATTTGCTGTGATTCACACAATCAAATGTCTTTACATAGTCAATAAAGCATAAATAGACATTCTTCTGGAATTCTTTACTTTCAGCCATCTGACATCAAACAATAATATCTCTGGTGCAAAAACAGCTTCTTCCAAATCCTGCTTGAACTTCTGGCACTTCCCTATCTATGTACAATTCTAGCCATTTTTTAAACAATCTTCAACAGTATTTTGCTTGTTGTTGTTGTTGATTGCTATTGAATCAAGCATGACTCATAGTGACTCTATGAACAAAAAGACCTAATGCCTTTCCATAACTATCATCGTTTCTCCAAGTTCATAGAGTTTCCACAGGCATGTGGTTTAGAAAGTGGATGCCCCTCCTGCTTCCAAACCTGTTTTACAACTGGGAGTTCCACCAAACACTGTCCACATTAGGAAACCATTCTGCTATTTGATATCCCCACGGCACAAGGTTCAGCATCACAGCAAACCCAGGTTACTTTACACAGTACATTGAAAAAGAGTCATGTGCAAAGTGAAAGAGTATTCCTCCAGATATAACAGTAATAGTCTCGTTTAGCAGTGGTTAAGTGTCGTCAAGTCAAAATGACTGAGAGTAAGCTTTGTACAAGAGACCTGAACTCTGTTCTATAACTATCATCATTTCTGTACATTTATAGAGTTTACAGTGTTTGTTGAATATCCAGAGGCATTTAGTTTAGGAAGTGGATGTCATTTCTGCTCCCCAGAATGAAAAAATCTGGAAGCTCATCCAAACATTGTACATAATGGGTAACCATTATGGTATTTGACATGACTATGGAACAATGTTCAGCATCGTAGCAACTCCAAGTCGTTCAGTACAGCAAATAGACAAATGGTTGCTGTGTAGTTTAAAGAATATTCATCATAAGATTAATAAATTTGGCCTGAGCACCCTACAGTATTTTAAAGCTCCACCCTTAGCAGGGCTCCACCCTTCGTCAAAGGCATGAGGGCCACCTGCTGTTTTTGGAGGGGTGAGGGGTAAGAACAGTAACACATATCAAACACAACCCCAAAAACTTCCCTTACGTGACCGCCATCAAGACGAAGAGTGCCATCGAGATGCTAGCTAGCAGAGATATTAATGATATTGTTCAATAGTTTCCAGATTCTTTTGAATTGCCTTTCTTAGTAATGGGAAAAACCATGAACCTCTTCCAGTTAATCAGCCAGAGAACTGTCCTTCAAATTTCTTTGGTATAGACTAATGAGTGCATCCATGGCTGCCTCTGTTACTTTAAACATGTCAATCAGTATTCCATCAATTCCTGGGGACTTACGGGGGTTTTTTTTTGTTTGTTTTTGATGGGTTGTTTTTTGGGTTTTTGTTGGTTGGTTGGTTGGTTGGTTGGTTTTCACAGTCCCTTCAGTGCAGCTTCAACTTCCTTCTTCATTACCACTGGCTTCTGCACATACGGTATTTTCTGAAATTTTCCATGTCAGTCAGTTTGGGTTTTTTGTTTGTTGGTTGGTTGGTTGGTTTTTTGGGTACAGTGACTGTGTGTATTCTCTTCATCTTCTTTTGATGCTTCCTGGATCATCTAACATATTTCCCATAGTATCCTTCAGTATTGTGACTTGAGGCTTAAATGTGTTTTTCAATTCTCTCAGCTTGATAAATACTAAGCAAGTTCTTTTTATTCTCTAATTTTAGTTCTCTGTACATTCCATTTTTTATACTTAGCTTTGTCTTTTCCATCTGCTCTTTGAAATCTTCTGTTAAGCTCTTTTACTTCAGCATCTTTTCATTTTGTTTTAACTTTTTGATACTTTTGTGCAAATCTCAGAGTCTTTTCTGACATCCATTTAGGTTTCTTTCTTTCTCATTGGTCTTAGTAATGACCTTTTGCACTCTTCATGGATCATATCCTTGATTTCGCCTTCACAACTCATCTGGTCTTCGATCATTGGTGTTGTGTTTCAAAACTATTCTTAAGATGATTTTGAAATTTAGGTAGAATAGACTCAGTATCATATATTGATTCTCATGGACTTGTTTCCATTTTCTTCAGCCTCAATTTGAACTTTCACATGAGTATCTGATAGTCTGTTCCACAGTCTACCGCTGGCCTAGTTATGACTTCTAACACTGAGCTCTCCAACCATTCCTACCACAGATGTAGTCAGTCTGATTCCTGTGCAGTCCATCAGGTAAGGACCACACATAAAGTTGCCACTCATGTTTATAAAAAAAGGTATTTGCAAATGAGTAAATCATTGGACATATAAGATTTGATAATTCTATTTCCAGCCTCATTTCTTTCATCAATCCATACTTCCTTACTACCATTACTTCTTTATTGTTTCCAACTTTTGCATTTCCAGTCATCAATTAATGCATCTTGGTTGAATATATGGTAATTTTTGGACTGAAATATTTGGTAAAAATTTTCAAGATTTCAGAACATGGAATGTACGAAGCATTAATTTTAGAAAACTAAGTTGTTGTTGTTGTTGTTGTGTAATGTCAAGTCGTTTGCGACTCATAGCGACCCTATGTACAACAGCCCTAAACCCTACACTATCCTGTTCCAATCGCATTGCTTCTAACACACCCATCCTAATTACCATAGTCACTGAATCAATCCACCTCATA
>NW_006399784.1:14059267-14099031 GCF_000299155.1 Elephantulus edwardii
GCATCCTTGATTATAGCAACTCTAGGTTTGAATTTGCTCTTCAGTTCCTTGAACTTAAGAGATACTGAACGAGTTTGGCCCTTTTGATTTTCCGACTCTAGCTCCTCACACATTTCATTGTAATATTTTGCTGAGTTGTGGAAAGTGAAATGGAATGCACGAACATCGACATTCTAGCCATCAGTGAGAAGAGATGGACTAGCTTGTCTACTCTTGATCAGACAATCACCTGGGATACATGCTGGAAATGAAAAACAAGAAGAAGAATGGTGTTGTATTCATAATCAAAAAGTCAATTTAGTCCTAATTGGGTTGAGGGCACCTACAAAAAACCACAATATATTGATGTGGACAAGTACTTGCCTCCCCCAAAATCTGATGGTTCAAAAATTTTTACTGGTGAATAATTACTAATCACCAGCCTGCTGTTTCCTTATTAATAAGCCTGATGAATTATTGTCCTGGGAAGGAGATGCTCCATCATTTAAATTCCAGGATTTAATTAAGCAGAAAACACTTACTATCAACATGTAAAAAAATAAGTAAAATCCACAAGTGTTTTCCATTCATTCACATTGAAAAAAAAATAAAATCCCTTAAATCAGTTTTTCAAAATGCATTTCTTTTACTGTGCAGTGAAAACTATTTATAGACTTCTCTACATCATATGAGGAAAGAAAGACTAAATTGAAAAAAAAAAAGCATGCTCTACTTTTTCCAATAACAGAAAGAAAATCAAACCAACTTCTCTTAATCTCATTATCTCTATCCCTTCCTAACTTCACCACTGACTCTTCTTTCCCGTACACTCCTTCTTCAAGAATCAGACTTCATGATCTGTGTTCATTTCCTTAGCTCATATTTACTCCTAAGCCTATCCCTGTCTGACTTTGGTTTCTTCCATGACACCCTCCTTGTTAAACTCCTTAAACTAGTCTAACTTGATGGGTTAAGTTTGAGGTTTTTACACTGGGCTTTCAGTGGCTGAGTTCTCAGAAGGAAATTACAAAGTCTAAGGTACCTCTGAGAATTCTCCATCTTCTAAATGTTTGGTTAGCAGCTGAGTACATTAACCGCTTTTACCACCCAGAGCTTGCAATTACTGCTCCTTGATTTTTCTCCTGTTTATATACCTCATCAAGCTCAGTTTTCCCCACCAAACTACTTTTGCCCAACTAGCCCTTTCAAACCAAGCATAATATTTATTAGAAAGTCAATTTGTTTTTTTAATGACACTTATATTTAAGTTTTAGTTTATATTGACTAATTCAACGTTTAGTTTACACTATACACATGTGCTTCCAAGGCTGTAAATCTTGATAGGAGGAGACTTTCCATCTTTCTCCCTAGAAGCAGCTGGTGGATCTGAGCTGTTGGCCTTTCGGTTAGCAGCTAGATACATTATGCATTATTCCACCAGGGCTCCTCTTCCAGGGACCAAATATAGAAAGAATCATCTGCCTTGCCTGATGGTGACTGCTTTGCTAGAACTACTGTACTGCAAGCAAGTTATGTGTAAATGAAGCACAGTATTTAAGGAATCCAACCTGTCTTTTAAACTAAAATTTATGCTTCATGTTTACAATTGTTACAGTTTTTTTAGTGCTCTGATGCTCTGATGAGTGGTTTCCACCCAGGACACTTCCCCTCCATAAATTCTTTTAGTGAATAGGATTGCAACACACATGATCTTTCAAGAAGACGTGTATATTGCCTTCTATAAAAAATATGTGTACTTTCTCAACACATACTAGATTTAAATTTGCAAGTATGACAAAAAAGTTGGGTGAACTATTTGGAAAGAAAAACCCATACAGTTGCATTCTTTAAGGGTGCACATATTTGATTAAAATTTAGGTAGTATGATGCAGTTTTTAAAATGAAAACACATTGGCAACTCAACTACAGGCTGATTAATTGTTTTTGCAGTGTATCATAGACTTAATTCTGACTAACAGCTCTGGAATGTATATAGACCAAAGTTGAACTCCTCAGAGGACTTCCTGGGCAGCAATCTTTATAGGAGCAGATTGTCAGGTGTTTTTATCCTGGTGGGACTGAACTGTTAATATCATGATTAGCAACAGTGTTTAATCATATTTCACCTATGTGACTTAATGAAATGTATAACTCCATGATACCAAAGCCTTTCCATTATCTCTTCTTTTTAAATGTCAGGCAGTCAGGAAGTCCTGGAGGTACATCTTCTACATTCTTAATTTCATAGATGCGTACAATAACAACACGCATTTGTTTTGCCATTTCTGCAATGGTGATTTATTTTAAAGTATCTGAGAATCATACACACACACACACACACACACATACACACACAGAGAGAGAGAGATAAAGAGAGAGATTACTAGGGGAGAATCCATATTATCATATGATTTGGGTGAATGAGTTCATCTAAAGTTAAGTGGCACCCCTCATCCTATTCTAAACGCAACAGCTTTAGTGCAACAATTAGGGATTCTGGTTCTATGGCCTGACAGTCTGCATTGGCCTCTTCCTTCTACTAATTACAACCTCTGTGAGGATCTTAGCCAGACTCTTACTACATCACCTTTCTCTATCTGAAATAAAACAGCACAACAGCAACAATATCATGGCTAAGTCCAAAGTAAGTTACACTGCTAGGCCAAAGGCTAGTTCAAATCCATGAGGGGCTTCATAGTAGAAAGATGAGTAGTCTCCTCCCATTGTAATTTACTGTCTGGGAAAAGTTGATAGAGGGTTGATATGAGTGGAGACTGAACTGATGGCCACGAGTTTGAGTGGTTGGTGGTTTGGTTTGTATTTTTTTTTAATCTCATAAAACTATTGTGATAAGAATTGACTCAAAAAATAAACAGGACTTAGAAAAGTACCAGCATCTCAATGAGTAAGTATTAATGCGAGGCTACAGTGGAGAATGATGAGGCTGCTCCCATAAGCCTTGAGCAGTTCTCTGTTCTGCAGGGCCACTATGAGTCAGTATTGACGTTAACATTACTTTAACACTTAGTAGTGAGACACTGAGCTCTGGTGACCTGGTGGTTAAGAAGCTGTGCTGCCAACCCAAAGACACACGTTTGAATCCACCAGCTGCTCTGTGGGAGAAAGATGAGCAATCTCCTCCCATGTGACTTACTTCCTTTGAAAACCCACTGGTGGGTCATGAATTGGTTCCAACTCGATGGTACATCATAGTAATAAAATAAGTGTGAAACTGGACAAATTCCTTAAATTTCCTGACCTTCTGTCATCTCACATATAAAATGATGATTAAAACAGAGTTGTGTTAGGCATTTGAGAAAATAAATATAAAGTATCTGGCTTTGAGTAGTAATCTGTAAATCCATTTAAAAACCCCCAAAATTCAGTCTTGAATTCAAATCTTAATAATCACTTGCTTAAAAGATTAAATCTTGTGTCATTTGCTTTAAGAAGACACTAGAACTCTGTGCAACTTCTTACAGTAAGGGCAGAATGATATCGAGTGTCTGTTGGATAACTTTAGAGCAAGTCTTACAGTAAAAAGTTTGTGTAGAACAACCAAATTTTAATAATCAGTCTACAAAAGAATCATGCTAACATAGGTTATTAAGTAGTGTTATTATTACTATTAAGAATCACTTAGTTGAGAACGACTCATAGTGACCCTATAGGCAACAGACCTGAACCTTGTTCTATTCTTTGCCATCAGGATGTATCACCATCTCTTACACATTCGAGCTCATAGCTGGAGTCACTGTGCAAATCTACCTGGTTAAAATCTTCCTCTCCTTTGCTGTTCTTCTACCTTTCTAAGGATGATATCTTTCTCCAAGAAACAGCCCCTCCAAGCAACATGTCCTAAATATGTGAGACAAAGCTTTGCCATCCTTGCTTCCAAGGAGTAATCATGCTTCACCTTCTCCAAGACATATTTGTTTGTTCTTTTAGCAGTTTGTGAGATATTTGGTACTCTCTTCCAACTCAAAAGCACACATTTTCCTTCTGCCGCCGTTATTCATTGTCTAACTCTTAGATGCATAGCAAGTGATTGAAAAGACCATGGTCTGAATCAGGTACAACTTACTCCTCAAACTAACATTACTGCTTTCTAGAAATTTGGAGAGGTTCCTAACTACAGACTCTCCCAGTGCAATATGTCTCCTGATCTCGTCACTACTGGTGTCAAACGTATTTACCGGAGACCCAAGTAAGATGAAGTAATTCACAGTTTCAATCATTTCTTCATCTATCATGATGTCACCTATTGGTCAAGTGGTGAGAATTTTAATTTTATTGACACTGAAATGCAATCATATTGAAGGCTGCACTATTTGATCTTCTGAAGTGTTTCAAGTCCTCCTCACATTCAGCTAGTAAGATTGTGTCATCAGCAGAATGTAGGTTATTGACGAGTCTTCCTCTAGTCCTAATGCCACATTCCTCTTCACAGAGTCCAGCTTCTCAAATAATTTGTTAAGTATATGACTGACAAATTCATATTATCAGAAAGATCCAGTAATGTTATATACCTAAGAAAGTTTTCTTATAATTTATCAAGTAGGGTTAATGAAACTCAGATATATTTATCAGGCATTTGTTAGGTATTATCAAAGAACTTTCAGCTACAGTTCATGGAGCAAAAACATTGTGTGCTCCTGGGAATCTGTCAAGTACTTACACTAACACACACACACACACACACAAACACTCTCTCTCTCTCTCTCTCTGTCTCTCTGTCTCTCTCTCTCTCTCTCCGCCCTACCCATCCATCCCCCGACAAGTTACTGTCCTCAAGTCAATTTCAAATCACTGTGACTCTCTATTGGGTGTCTAAGGCTATAAATATTTATGGGGAAACTATCTGTCTCCCTCTGAGGGGCTGGTGGATTTGAACTGCTGACCTGTTGATTAGCAGATTAAACTATTAAGCAACGCTGTTCAAGGCCACCACTTGCTCCACAGGAGAAGAACGGGTAATCTACTCTTGTGAGATTAACTGACTCTGAAAACCCTCCAGAGGGTCAGCTATGGGTCAGTCTGACTCCATGGTATACAATGCAACCACATGCCTCAGGGTTTAAACTAAGTAGTTTACTTAAATTGTTGTTGTTGTTATGCGCCATCGAGTCACTTGGGACTCATAGCGACCCTATGTACAAGAGCCCTAAATGCCGTTCTATTCTGTGCCAATCTCGCTATCTCAGACACACTCATTCCCACCACTCCAGTCACAGAATCGATCCATCTCATTGAGGGTATTCCTCTCCTGCGCCGTCCCTCCACTCTCCCAAACATGATGTCCCTCTCCAAGGACCAGTCCCTCATTGCAACATGCCCAAAGTATGTCAGACAAAGCTTCAGAATCCTTGACTTCAACGAACATTCTGGCTTTGTCCCTCTCCAGGACAAATCTGTTTGTTCTCCTAGCAGTCCATATATATCAACAAGGAAATAACATTTATGTCAATTAGTTGAGTTGCTTATTAATAAGGTATATATCACATTTCTTTTTTAAATATTATTTTATTAATTTTAATGAACATTTACAGAGATTTTGGATTTCCATTAATTCATTGTTGCACTTTTCTCCCTGTCCAGCCCTCACCTCCAGTTCGCTCCTCTCTTTGAAAAGTAAAAGAAAAATTCTTTCATTGGTATACAATCTCCCCGTAGTCCCCTCCCGCGCCCAACACCCCAAGTACACTCCATTGTGCAACCTTAATTCTGGACTCTTGTGATAACCATAATACCATATAATATATCGCTTTTAAATTGTTCTTTCCCTCATCTGTTTCAATGCAGTATACATAATTTATCCAGTTTTTCTCAGTCTTACTCGAACCCTGATGTCAGTCCCATTCTACAACAGTGGCACCATGCAGTATTTGTCCTTTTATCACATTTCTTTAATAAAGTATCACGATCATCATCTCAATGCCATTGAGTAGGAACTGATTTTTAGCAGGTTTTCTAATGTGTAAATCACATGGGAAGAGATTATACATCTTTCTCTATTAGAGCTGCTTATGGATTTGACCTGCCAGAAGGGAGCCCTCTTTGGGTTAGAAGCACAGCTCCCTGTGGACTGTGCAACTGTTGTTGTTAGGTGCTGTCAAATAAAGAATGAATCACAGTTATCCTATGAACAACGACTCTGAACACTGTCCTATCCTGTGCCAACCTCACAATCCCCAATACATTCAAGACCACTGCCATAGTCACGGTGTCAACCCACCTGGTCTAGTTTCTTCTAGTCTTTCACCACCCCTTTCACTTCTCAAGTATGATGCCCCTCTACAAGGAATAACCTCTCCTAACAAGATACCCAAGGTATGTGAGACAGCGCTTCATCATCCTTGCCTCCAAGGGGCACTCTGGCTACACTTTTTCCAAGACATATTTGTTTGTTCTTTTGGCAGTCCATGGGATGTTCAGTGCTCTTCTCCAACACCAGAGCTCAAAGGTATCAATTCTTCTTCTGTCACTCTTATTCACTGTCCAGCTCTCAGATGTATAGCAAATGATCAGAATGACCATGGCCTGAATGAGATGCACCTTAGTCCTCAACTGACATCATTACTATTCAAAAATAATAGTTACTCCTCAATAATAATAATATGATCTTATGCAAACACATAAAGGGAACACTGCACAGTTTGAAATAAGGAATGGTGTGTGTCACGTTATATCCTTTCTCTACACTTCTTTATCTATATGCTGAGCAAATTACTCTGGAAGTTGGACTCTATGAAGAAAAATGAGGCATCAAGATTGGAGGAAGACATATCGACAATCTTCATTATGCAGACGAATAAAATACTCGGATGTAAAAATCTGGATACTGGGTATTCCTCAGAATTTTATGAGGAATTCTGGTGGTATAATAGCTAAGACTTTAGCTATTAACGGAAAAGTCAGTGGTTCGAAGCCATCGGTTGTTTTCTAAGGAAATGATGTCTGCTTTGATAAAGATTACAATTTTGGAATCCCTCTGATGCAGTTCTATTCTAAGGAGCTGCTCTCATTGGAAATGACTTGAAAGTAATGAATTTGGGGTTTGTGGTAGAGCTTTTGAACTTCTTTTCCTACTCATTTATCTCTAACTTATATAAACAAATCAAGCCTTATGCTACTGAACTACATACGATTTGCAAGGATCTTTTTACATATTAATGAGATTACCGTACTTTTATGAAATGTAAATATGTTATAAATATTTTTGCAAATTATGCAACTCCTTCACTCATTAGTCTTCAATGTATACCAGGCACATCATTCAGACTTGCACATTCTTTTTTTATTTTGTTAAATGTAATAAGGTCAAAATATGGTATTACTTAAATTTCTCAACCAAAACACAATCTGGGAAAACAAAGCTTAAGTTTTATCTGCTAACAAAGAGGACAGAAGAAAACGGAAGGTCAAACTGTTGTACACAACTAAGGGAATGAAGGGTGAACACTCAGAAAACACAGCAGACCCTGTTGGCAAGATTTTCATTTCAGGTTTTCTGATAACAGGAATTAGATAATTAAAAGGTAACTGGGAAGACTGGGAGTCTCTGACAAATTTAAACGATTTTTAATGGGACAAAAGAAGAAGAAATTATGGGAAAGCATGTTTTTCCGAGGGAGATCTGGAAGCTTAGTGATAAGAAATTTTTCCGCTAACCCAAGAGCACACACCGTTCATTTCGACTGGTTGCTCTATGAGAGAAAGATGAGCATCTGTTCCCATGAGATTTATAACCTCTGAAAGCCCACTGGGTGAGTGATTTTCTACTTGAGGATATATGGAGACAACAACATGTTTTTCAGAGGAAATTTCTTTTTACAAACCTGAGTAGGAGACACTCACTGAAAATGGAAATAAAATAACAAGACTACCGTTGACAAGAAGACAAGTGCATTCTAACTAAAACAAAGTCAATTGCCATTCCTCACACCCAGCTGTGAAGACCTAGGAGAAGATATGTTCTCCTACAGGCTGCCTGGAGCAACACAGGCCACTGACTGCTTAAAGTCCAGTGTGGTCAGTGGTCTTCCCAAGTTTTCAGGTCAGCAGCACAACTCTTTCTGATTCTAGAATCAGAAAATAATCTTTCAACACTGACACTGGAATAGAGCCCATTCATACTTATGCTGGAGTCAAGTCAGGGAAAAACCAAAAAAAAAGTACCCTGTTAAAAATACTGTACTTCCCCCAAAATACAAATTCATCAAACTGAAACACAAGTAATTCTAACTTTTTACATTATGATAACTTGAAAGAAATCTTGACTGTACATGGGTTTGTGGCATCTGAAATACATTTGGAAATCTGAAAACCTAAGAAAGAGTGACTTCCCTCCCTACTGTTGTTGCGATATGATTGTCTAGTTGGCCCTTGGCTCCAGGTGGTTCCAGGCACAAGAAAAGAGGGCAATCATGGTCTGTGGTTTTTATTGACTGATTGATGTTTTCTTTAAGGAGACTGCCAGATATTTCTTCCATGTCTGTCTTTGTCTAGAAGCTGTTATGAGACTTATTTAACAGTATAATAATAGGCAAGCCACGGTAGGCAGATGGGTGGTTGTATGCATAGGTTACTGGGTGAGAACGCAACCCAGGTGCCCCACATGGAAAACATTGCTTCTATCACTGGACCACTACTTTTCTGCCATAAAACCTCAATAACATCACAACCTAGGTATTTAACACCTTCACCTTCTCCCTCTAACTGATTCTAAATAAGTTTAAAAGAAACAATCTCCTTTACAGTAAACCTCAAGTAATTTTTCTTCTTCACTTCATTATCTCTTACATATAAGTCACTTATCTCTTAGGCATTAACATTTAACAGTTTAAAGCTGGAAGAGATTCTTGAGAGATTATTTATTGACATTGCTCCCCCGCTTGTGGATGACAATAGAGACTTGGCTCAAATCTCAAATTGCTGTTGTGGTGAGATAGAACTCAAGAGGTCTAACCACAGTCCAGAGTTCATAAAATCACATCCTGATCAATCCTCAAGTGACAGGGCACAGAAGCCCTTCCTCTGCTGGTCTCCAAACACACCAGTAACTGTACTTCAAGTTCCACACATAGCAAACATTCGAGATTTCTCACCTTCATCTAAAAAGACATACACCCTCCATTTACACAAGATGCTAATTCATTTGCATGCATCTTACCACCTTCCTTGGCTGTCTATAGTTTCTCAGAATCCTTTTTATGATTTTTCTCACCTTTTGCACTTTCTTAAGAAGCTATCTTTAACTCTTTTCATTGCTCTAAACACATTTTCTAAATAACCTTACTTGTCATCGTGCCTTTGTCACATAAAATGAAAGATATGTTTTCTATTTGAATCTACCCAACAAATACAGATTACAATTTAACTGACTTTGACCTTCCAGGAAGTTAAATTCTTCTGTATTCAAAATACAAAATAATTGGCATCAAGTCCTCTGATATAAATATATATACACATAAGCATAGCTTCAGTCATTTATTACATTCATCTGTCTTTCCCCCTTTATTTCTCTTGGATCCTTTGTGTGTGCCCACAGACACATCCAAATGCACACACACACACACACACACACACACACACACACAGACGCACATGGCAGACAGTATAAGAAGATAACATCAACGGTTTTTCCTTGTCTATTTTATTAAAATACACCCGCTTCTCCAAGGGAGAAGGATGGGCTAACTCTTTCCTTGTGATTTATAGTATCTGAAAAACTGCTGGAGGATCTGCTATAAATGAGTTCTGACTCGATAGCAATGAACAATAACTTCATCATTATAAGATTTAGTTTGTTGTCTTCTTTAATTTTTATTTTTTGGAAGAGCGAAATCTCACTAGGTGTTAATATTTTTAAGGCAAGAAATGGCCTAAGCTTGCAAGAATAAGACATTGATACTCATGTAATCCTATCTCCTTCTTCTTCACTGTAGAACTTAATTATTGTTTTATGTCATTGACCCACCCATGATACATAGCTAGGTAATGGAAATACCACTCATGCTTGTTAAACTGTACTGCTTTATCAGAAATATGTAGCACAGCATCATGTACCGTTGGAGGTGAAACATATAGTAACTAAACTAAACTCTTCTCATTGACAGTGAGTCAGAACAGAATCATCAAGTTGAGACTCATCATCGACTTTTCAGCAGATTTTCAGAGGCTGTAAATCTTACAGGAGGACACTGGCCATCTTTCTTTCTTGGTACAGTGGCTGGATTTGAAGAAACAGAAAAGGAAAATCATCACTGCCCATCTTTCCCCTACAATAAAATATCTTAATATTGATTATATTATCTAGAATCAACACACAGGCCAAAATAAAGGTAAAAAAAACTAAGTTACTACCTAGAGAATGTCTTCATTTCTGTGAACAGCTTTTTAAATGAATGTTAATAAATATATTTTTAATACAAATGGTATTTACTCAACTCTTGAAAAAGAGAAAACTATTTCTCCTTCAAAAAAATTCTTAAAGGTCTAGCATGAATGATATTTTATATATGTTAAATGGTAGCCTACTGGGTAAGGTGTTGAAATGCCAACCCAAAGGAAAGCAGTTCAAATCCACCAGATGTTTCATAAAAGACAGACTGGCAATATCCTTCCATGTGATTTTTAGTCTCTGAAAACCTGCTGGAAGGTCAGCTGTGAGCCAGCCTTAACTCAAAGGCACACAACAACATACATGCTGAATTTTACTAGCTGGACATAATAAAAAGTAAAGGATACAAAGAAATATGAGATTAGAAAATTTTATGAGAAATTCATTTTAAGGCAGGCTTAGCAAAAGGATGATCAAGAAAGCCTTCTTTAAATATATGGAATTTGTACTTAGTTTGCAAAGTGACTACAGTTTAGCTATTAAGATGTTGGCAAAGGGACTTAAAATAGGAGAGGAGAGGAGAGGAGGTGAACACAAGTGGAGGAAGTCATGGGAACGTCAGGAAGGGCTGAGTGTCAGAGATATTATAAAATTAAAATTTGCATGGCATGCAAACAACTAGCTATGGGGAACAATGACTTTGTGGTTTGCCTGGAAGGATAACAAAGTCATTAATAGAAAGAGCTATCAAGCTTAGAGCAGCAGCAGACCAGAGGGAAAGGATGTGGAATTTTGTTTCATACACTTGGGTTTTGAACTGCCTTCAGCCCATTTAAGCAGAGATAGATATAAAAAGCATAGTTTCTAGTTAAGGAACACACACACACACACACACACACACACACTTTAATCGGAAACCTGCTGCAAAGACCACCCAACCACCTGCCCATCTTCACCCCTATCCTCCCATCCTCCCCCCTCACACATATTCTACAATAATGGTCTTATATAGTATTTGTCCTTATGGGACTAAGTTCATTTAGCATAAAGCTCTCCAGTTCCTCCCAAGTTACAATCTTCTTGATGTTAAGCTTCAATCCATACTGAAGATTTTAGTCCTTGACCTTCTGCAGCAAACACTTTAGGCATTCCTCAGTTTCTATAAGCAAGGTTGTGTCACTGCATAAAGTAGGCTATTAATGAGTCTTCCTCTAATCCTGATGTCACATTCCCCTCATAAAGTCCAGCTTCCTGAATGATCTGTTTCACGTACAGACTGAAAAGGTAAGGAGACATGACACATCTTTGATGCACACCTTTAGGTAGTCTTGCACAATCACAATCAAGTGTTCTAGGATTCCCATTCTTCTCAAGGTCAGCCACATTTTGTGATCCACACAGTCAAATGTATTTGCTTAGTCAATGAAACACAGATAGACATTCCTCTGGAACTCTATGCTTTCAGCCAAGATCTTTCCGACATTAGTAATAATGATCCTTGTGCCACAGCCTTTTCTAAACCCATCCTGTATTTCTGGTAGTTTTCTATTGATGTGCAGTTTCAGTTCTTTTTGGATAATCTTCAACTCCATAAATTATGTTAAAACCAGCAGTAGAGTGGTAAGATTGAAAGAAGGATTCTGAGGACAGGAACTATTTCCTTTCATTTATTCAAGTATACTAAGCAACTATTCTGTAAAAAAAGAATAATTACTGCATAGTGTCCAAACCAGATCAAGAAATGTCAAAGAGCATGATTGTTATTTTTCTCTCTCTTTCTACTCTCGTCTCTCCTTTTCCTCTCCCTGCCACGTAATCAGAACAAATTCAGAGCTGATACACTGGCAGAATATAATGAGATTTCAAAGCCAATCTTAATTGCAAGAATGTGCCAGATAAGCTATAAAATATGCTATTTGGGGCCCCCAATTCATGGTGATTCCCTGGAGTTCTTACAAATTCATCAGAGAGCAACTAAGAAAAGCCTTATACAAAACATGAATTCTTTTCTATAATGATCAAGAACAAGTAAAGGACACCTGATCGTAAGCACTATCACATGGAAGTTGGGTTCTAGCCATTCCAAAAATAAGGTAATAAAAAAGGAACAAAAGGTAAAAAAAAGATCAGAAAAATTAAAAAAATAAAACTGCTTTAAAAGAAGAAAAATTAACATAGACATCTGTTTATCTTAGAGATAATTCCTTGGAAAACGACATCATGCTTGGAAAGGTGGAGGGATAGCACAGGAGAGGAAGACCCCAGATGATATGGATTAATATAATATCTGGGGCAATGAGGCCTAGTGTGTTGGAGTCAGTGAGACTGGCTCAGTATAAGGCAGAGTTCAGAGCTGTTGTACATAGCATCACTATGTACACTATGAATCAAAGGTGACTTAACAACACATGACAAAATCAACAGTCATGCAGAAATTCCAAGGGATCCTCAAAAGTAAAACAAACAAGTAAATTGAGCATGGCTTTAAGACAGACATCTACAAAAGTCCATGGTAACTTATATAGTGAGGACAAACTCGACGAACCTTGATAAATGATGATAGTTAAAGAAAGGCTTCAGGCCTTTTGTTCATAGGGTTGCTATGAGTCGTGCTCGACTGGACGACAATCAACAACAACTAGAAGAGGGACAAGTAATTGAGGATTGACATGGGAAAGTCTGCTGTTAGGGACCTCTCCAAGGTGCTGAAGAGCAGTGGTGTCTCTCTGGAGACTAAGGTGCGTCTGATACAGGCCATGGTCTTCGTAATCACCTGTTATGCATCAGAGAGTTGGACAATGACCAAGGAGGATAGAAGCAGAATTGATGCCTTTGAGCTGTGGTGCTGGAGAAGAGTATTGAGAATACCATGGACTGCTAGGAAAACAAATAGATTTGTCCTGGAGAGGGTTAAACTGGGTGGCTCCTTGGAGGCAAGGATTCTGAGGCTCCGTCTAACATACTTTGGACATGTAGTGAGGAGAGACCGGTCCTTAGAGAGGGACATCATGCTTGGGAGGGTGGAGGGACGGCGCAGGAGAGGAAGGCCCTCTATGAGGTGGATTGATTCAGTGACTGGGATAATTGGGATGGGAGTGTCAGAGACAGTGCGATTGGCACAGGACAGAGCGGAGTTTAGGGCTGTTGTACATAGAGTCGCTATGAGTCACAGGCGACTCGACGGCACATAACAGCAACAACAACAAGACTATTCAAAGTATCTGAGAGCACTGGACCCTGCCAGTCAGAAGTTGTACTAACATAAAGACCATGCTCCTCTGGCAGTTCAAATCCTTGAGCCACTTTGTAATTTAAAGATAAGCACTCTCCTTCTTTTCTATTTACAACCTCAGAAACCTAACCCAGTGCCAACTTTTGAGTCAGTTCTGCCTGAATGGCAACAGATTTTAGTCTGTCAACAAACAAAAAAATACTTAGGGATAAATATCCAGGACTTCTTCACTAAAATTATAAGCATTAAGAAGATAAATAATAAAGGAAGGGCTTAATAAACAAGTAAACATAACATGCTCACAGATTAGATGACTTAAGACTTTCAAAATGCCAATTATTTCTAAATTGAACCGTAGATACATGGCAATCCCAATCAAAATCTCCATACAACTTTCAGCAGAGAATTGGAAAAATCTTCAGAAAAACATATATCAAAGTCAAAAAACTTTTAAAGGATAATATTAAAAGGCAACAAATTTGACTTTAAAGTGCATTTTAAAGCTACAGTAATCAAATAAACTTGTGACTGATTAACAGATGGGCATAGAGTTCAATGGAGTTTATGCTTAACTGAATTTTTACCAAAATGCCAAGGCAATTTAATGAGAAGAAATGCTGTTTCAATGAAATACTGTTGGAGAAGGTGGATTTTTTTTTTCATGTAGAATAAAGAAGCACTGCTCTATACTATGTACTATACACAAAAAATCCATTCTAAATGGACCCTAGACATAAATGTTGTTGTTGTTTTGTTGTTGATTGCCTTCGAGTCAAGCATGGCTTACAGTGACCATATGAACAAAAGGCCTGAAGCGCTTCTACACTATCGACATTCATCAAAGTTCATAGAGATTCCGGAGGCATGTTATTTAGGAAGTAGATGCCACTCCTGCTTTCAAAGTATGAAAGTTAAAATTACAAAACTTCAGGAATAAAACACAGCAGTAAATATGATCTAGTATGAGGCAAAAATTCATGAGAAAAAGCAACATATAAAAGAAAAAGGTGATTACATTGGACTTCATATTAAAAATGAAATAAAACGTTGCTCTTCAAAAGATCCAGTGGAGGGGGGGGAAAAAGTAAAAGGAGATAAAAGTTGTGCTAAACATATACCAGCAAGGAATTTCAATGTAGAATAATAAAAATGTTTTAGAACTCAGTAAGAAAATAAACTAAATTATATAATCAACTAAAGGCCTGAACAGACAACATATGAATAGCCAGTCACATCTTTTCATATTATCAACATTATCAGTCAGTTGGTAAAAGCTCATTGAAACATGTAAAATAAATAAGTTTGGAAATGACTGTAGTTAATTTGATTGTGGGGTAAATGAAAACAATAATTGTTGGTAGAAATATAAATGGTATAGACACTCTGAAGAACAACTTGACAGTTTAAAAATATGTGTTATCATTCACTCCAGATATTCAACTTGAAGGTATTGATTCAAGAGAAACATAAACACATATTCATACAAAGACCAATGTACATATATTCACAGCAGTTTTATTTGTGATAGTTGCAAACCGGAAAAAGCTCAAATGTCTCTCAACAAATGAATGAATAAGCAAAATGTGGTTTATCCACACAAGCAAATAAGTATTCAGCTGATATATCAAACAAAATATATAATTTTCAGGATCATTTTAATTGGTGAATGAAATCAGAAAAACACGAGTGCAGACTACAAAAGTACTTTTATATGATTATTTTATATGAACTGTGAATAAATCTATCTGCAGTTGCCATGGATGTAAAGAAGAACTGGGAAGGTGTACAAGACAACTTTTGGGGATAATGACAATATTTGTTTTCTTTATTGAGGTTGTGGTTTCATAGGTGTATATATTCTGTCAAAACTCATAAAATTTTCCTTTTAAATATTTGAGGTTTTTAAGCTGTATTTATGTAGTTTTTAAAAATAAATTTAGAGACCAAGGACTCAAGATATCTAACTGAAGTTGTTTCCAACAAAATAATAGACTTTCAGGGAGATAAGATCCATAGGTATATATATCAACTGAGGAAGTAATGTTGTTGTTGTTGTTTTTAAATGCCGTCGAGTCATAGGTGACTCATAGTGACCCTTTGAACTAAAGAGCTGGACATTTGTATAACTTTCATCCTTTCTCCAGGTTCATAGGGTTTCCAGAGGCAAGCCATTCCTGTTTCCATGCTTGTTTTAATCAGGGAGCTCCACCAAACACTGTCCACCATGGGTAACCATTATCACAATTGACATATCAGTGTCACAGTGTTCAGCTTCACAGTAACCACGAGTTACCTCTGTGCAGCAAGTAGACGGACCAGGACTATACGACCTAGAAGAATGTTTCATCAAAGGAAAAAAACAAAGCACAATTAAAGATAGGCCTGAGGGCTGCGGATTAGAGTCACCCATCTTTGGCTTGCTGGCATCACTTTCTGTCCACTAGGCCAACTGATCTCTCTCTATGCTGTTGTTGTTGTTAAGTGTTGTCAAACATATATAAGTCAAATGAAATAGTTAAATAACATGTATGAACAAAGAATATTAAGTACAGAATGAAAAACAAACAAAAAAACACAAGAAAACTTATAATTAGGGGAAAAATACATAAAATATTTCATTCAACTGGCTTATCATTATTTCAGTATAAACAACAACCAGAGAAACAGAAAATTAATGAAGAGTGGAAAAAAATAATAGGACATGTGCATACAAAGAAGACCTGTTAATATCATTGTCATTCAAATTTATGTGCCTACAACCAGAGTGAAAGAGGAGAAAATACATTATTTCTATCAGCTGTTGCAGTCAGAAACCCATCAAACATATAACCAAGATGTATTAATAATAATGGGTGACTGGAATGCAATATTTGGGAACCAGGAAGAAGTATCAGTAGTCAGAAAATATGGACTTGGTGACAGAAATAAGTCTGTGGTGAAAATGATAGAATTCTGTACAATCAATGATTTATTCATAGAAAAGATATTTTATAAGAAACATAAACACAGGCTATACACAAGGAATTCACCTAATAGGATGCACAGGAAACAGACTGATTACATCTGTGGAAGGAATCACTGGAGAAGTTCAATATCAGGAGTAAAAACTAGGTCAAGTGTTGATCATGGTACAGACCATCAATTCATGTGTAAGTTCAAATTAAAGCTAAAGAAGATTAAATCATAGCCACAGGAATCAAAATTAGACCTAGAGTCTATCCCCCATGAATTTAAACACCAACTCGGAAATAGTTTTGAGACCTTGAACACTGATGAACGAAGACCAGATAAGCAGTGGGAAGATATTAAGAATATTGTTCATGAAGAATACAAAAAATCATTATAAAGAAAGAAGAAGAAAAGATCAAAATGAATGTCAGAAGAAACGGTAAGTATAGCACTAGAGTGCTGAGAAGCCAAAGAAAAGGAGGAGAAAACCAAGAAGTTAAGGAGCCGAAAAAAGATTTCAAAGAGTTGCTTGAGAAGAAAAGGCAAATTATGATAATGAAATGTGCAAGGAGCTGGAGTTGGAAAATAAAAAGGGCTGGACTGATTCAGCATTTCTTAAACTGAAGGAACTAAAGAAGAAATTCAAGCCACGAGTTGCGATGCTTAAGGATGCTATGGGCAGAATATTGAAAGATTCAGGAAGCATTAAAAGAAGATGGAAAGCGTATACAGCCATTGTACCAAAAAGAATTGGCTGACAGAAGAATTTCAAGAAACAACATATGATCAAGAGGCAATGGTGATGAAGGAGGAAGTGCAGGCTGCTCTGAAGGACTTGGCAAAAAATAAAGCCCCAGAAATTGATGGAATACCAATTGACATATGAGCAAATATATGCTGCCCTGGATGTGCTCACCAGGTTGTGTAAGAAATCTGGAGGAGAACTACTTGGCCAACTGACCTGAAGAGATCTAGATTTATTCCCGTTCCAAAAAAAAGGTGACCCAACAATGGAAATTATCAAACAATATCACTAATACCACACAGTAGCAAAATCCTGGAAACTATGTTTTTAAAGTGTAATTGGTCTGATGTGAAAAATAATATATTCAAACTTTGTAAATTAACCAGTTTTTTTAAAAAAGTATAATTTGTAGAATCTGATATGATACCCTCTGTCTTTGTTGTTAGTATAGCCAGTTGGAAGCAGGAGTGGCATCCATCCAGTTCCAAAACAATGTGCCTCTGGAAATTAGGGACTTTGATAAATGACGGTAGTTATAGAAAGGCTTCAGGCCTTTTGTTCACAGGGTTGCTATGAGTCATGCTCAACTCGACGACAATCAACAAAAACAACGTAGTCTTTGATCTTCAACATCTAGTGTTTCATATCCTCCTGACTTTCAGCAAGCAAGGCTGTGTCATCTGCATAAATCAGGTCGTTGATGAATCTTCCTCAGTTCCTGAAGCCACATTCTTCTTCATAGAGTCCAGCTTCATGAATTATTACTCAACATACAGACTGAATAGGTATAGAGGCACAGTCAAGATTCACACGCTTCTTTACTTTAAACCATGCAGGGTGCCCTTCTTCCATTTGGACTACAGCTTCTAGATCTAAATCTAGGTATAGGTGTTTCATGAACAAAATTAATTGTTTTGGAATCCCATGTTAGCCATTGTTTGTCATGATTCTCACAGTCAAATGCCTTTGCATGGTCAATAAAACACAGACATTTTTCTGATATTCTCTGCTCTCAACCAGGATCCATGTGACATCAGCAATGATATGCGTGCTGTCATAGTGTCTCCTAAACTCAGCTTGAACTAATAGCAGTTCCATGTCAGTGGACTGTTCTAGCTATTTCTGGATGTTTCAGCTGTGTCTCAGTCCCAAAGGCACGCAGTTTGAATCCACCAGCTGCTCCACAGGAGAAATATGGGCAATTTCCTCCCGTACAATTAACTGCCTCTGAAAGTACACAACAACAACAAGAACAACCTGCAACTTAACTCTAAAAGACACACACCTTTGCCACGGACTCAGGCACAGCAGAGATTACCGGGACGGTTCAGGGTATGGTAGTCTTTCCTTCAGGGAATGCTATGAATTGGAGCCAAAGCTGGGCCACTGAATAACAACATGGGGTCTAATTTGACTGTACTGTCAAAAGTCACAGTTAATAAGGAGAAATTAGCTGATTTATAAGCCATCAGAATGATTTGTATTTGTGTATGAAGGTGATGTAACAGTGATTGAGAGGATGAGCTTTACCGGCTACAAGCACTGCTCTCACCACTAAGTAACATATTATTACTTTAAGCAAGTTACTTATCAGCTGTGCACCTCCACTTACTCATCTCTAAAACAGTGATAAGAAAAGAACACTTCTGCAGGGAGAAAGTGAAAGTAATTCAGGTTTACACCACAAGATAAAGGTAAGCAACCTATTTGCAAAATAAGCACAGGATATAAACAGAATTTCACCAATGAAGACATTAAGGTGGTGAACAAACACATAAAGAAATGTTCAAAATCTCTACCTCTAAGAGAGATGCAAATCAAAACAACTAGTAACAGTAACAAAATTCAACAGAGCAGCAAACAACAAACTCTGGCAAGGTTGTGGAGAAACTCTTATTCACTGTTAGTGGGAGTGTAAAATGGTACAGCCACTATGGAAGGCTGTGTGACATTTTTTTCAAACAGTTTGAAATAGAAATACCATTTGAGCCATTAATTCCATTATTAGGAATATACCCTAAAGAAACCAGAACTGCCACCCAAGCAGATAACATGCACCTATGTTAATTGCTGCATTGTTCACAATAGCAAAGAGATGTAATCAACCCAAGTGCCCATGAACAAATGAATGGATAGAGAAGCTGTGGTATATTCAAACAAGGGAACACTATGAGGCACTGAAAAACAAGGAATTTATGAAATATTATACAAAATGGGTGACCCTGAGGACATTATGCTGAGTGAAATATCTCAGTCACAAAAGGATAAACACTGCATAATGTCACATAATGCATAAAACAGGACTGACAGGGGTTGGGAGCAAACTAAGAAAAGAGAGGATAAATAATGTGCTTTGCATTGAAACAGATGAGGGAAAGAACTGTTTAAAAGGAATATATGATTAGGTATTATTTGCATGACAAGAGTCCAGAATAAGAGCTGCATAGCAAAGTGGACTGGAGGAAATTGTGCAACAATGAAAGCATTTTTTTCCCAAAGAGCAAAGTGAACTGCGGTGGAGGGTGGGCAAGGAGGAAAATGTGCAAAATGAATAAATGGAAATCCAAGTTCCCTTTAAATTTTCATTAACATCTCAATTAAAATTAAAAAGTAAAAAGATAAATATTTAAAGAAAAATAAATACAAGTTTAACAATGCTTGGAACATAACGGAAACCAGTGGTACCAACTCAATTTCTACTCATGGCCACTGACGCAGGTAACTCTTAAACAGAAAAGATGACTCCTCCAGAGTAGCTACTGTGTTAAAACTATTTTCATTTTGTTAAAGCCTGACATTTAATCTAATGTATTACCAGAGTTCCTTGTCTGGAATACAGGATGTGTTATCTAGAATTAACTCAGCTCTGGTGAAGCAGTCCATAGAGAGCCATGCTGCTAACGCAAATGTTACATTTCCCTAGTCGTATAAATCCACTAGACAGTTAACATGAGAAAGACGGACAATGTCCTCCTGTGTAATTTACACTGGAGAGTCGGCTATGAGTCAGTTCTGACTCAAAGGCACTTGTCTCATTATCACTGTAATTTTGAGATAAAATTATTCTAGTACTTTTATGTTACCTTCCTTAAAGCACAGTTGACTAGAAGTAGTGGGGTTTTGTTACATTTTTTTATTGTATTTAAGGATAGAATCTTACCTTAAAAAAGAAGATATTAGAAAGACTTGCTTTCTCAAAACACAGGAGTAAATGTATCTACTGCAAAGTACTACACAGTGTCCTGATACTTAGAAATTTATCAGATGCTCTTAACATCTCTGGTGGTATTAAGGAATTTTTAAAAATACTATATAATAAAACATGCAAACATTTGGAAGATTACAACACCTGGTGAATCAGTATATATGCCTATATGCTATCTAATCACAATGTTACAAAATCACACAGGAACACAGAAGGAATATTCCACATTGTAATTTAAGGAGCTCTGGTGGACTAGTGGCAAAAACCTGTGCTGCAGCAAGAATAATGATTTTGTAAATTATTACATAACTTGGGAAGGTCTGGACAGCATTATGCTGAGTGAACTAACTCAGTCCCACAGGGATAAATATTGTATAAAACCATTATTGTAGAATGAGTATAAGGATCCAAGAGGGGTGGGAGAGGGTGGAAGTAGAGGGATGAGGATGTGAAGGGGGAAAGGGAGATTAATCATGGGGTTGTACAATTTGATGGGGGGTGTGGTGAGGGAAATTGAAAAAAAATTGTTCTTGCAAACAATGTATTTGAATCTTGTAAATAAACTAGTAGAAAACTGAACAACAACAACAAAAAGCTGTGATGCCATTTCAAAGGCAACCAGCTGCTCCACGGAAGAAAGATGGGCAATCTCCTCCCATACAATTAGCTGCCTCTGAAAACCCACCAGAGGGCCAGATAGGGTCAGTTCCGACTCAATGGCAACCACCACCACAACACTGTAATTTATATTTTTCATCATTTTTCAGATTTTTCTGTTATACCAAATAATATCCACAATTAGCTGAAAAGATTATTAAAATATCACCTCCTTTTTCCAAGCACAAATCAGTACATTGGATATTTTTCACATACATCAGACCAAACAACCTAAATTTGTTAAATGCTAAAAACATTAATTGATTTCAACCATATGTGATTCACACGCTGTTTTATCAAACATATAGCTACTGCGTATGAATTAGATCTGAGTTTGTAACTTGCTAATACTTTGATTAACGAGAACTAGTGGTGCAGTCGTAGCCAATCTATTGCAAACTGAAAGATGTGCAGTTTAAACTTACTAGCTAAAAAATAAACAAAGAAATAAATAAAGCAATTTGTTTTAGTAAAGATTACAGCGTTGGGAATCCTATGGGACAATTCTTCTCTTTTCTATAAGGCTGTTATGAGGCTAAAATGATTGAAGGCAATAAACTTTCATTTGATTAGCACTCCTTAACTCTTCCACTGGCTTTCGCTAAATGTTATACAAGTGCTCCATCTACCAATGCATGTATCTCGTCAGTACTGGGAAGGATAGTTTCTTTCCACTCTAAAGTGCACATTCTGTTCTGGAGTCCATCATAACATCACTCTTTCAGGGCTTTTCTTTAGTACAGCACAGGGCTGGGCATGGTTTCAATGTGCTGTACATAATTGGCTCAACATGAGTGGGACTTAGTGCAAGGGCACCGAAAAACAACAGCAATAATATCATGGAAACACTTATTTGGCATCTGCTACCACATTCAGAGGGAGCCTAGTTCTCTAGAGTTTCACTGTTAAACAAAAGGCCATGCCTCTCTACTGGTTCAAATCCATTACTGGCTCCTTAAGAGAAAGATGGTCAGTCTTTTTCCTCGTGACTATAGCCTCAGAAACACAGTGGAGGGTCAGGTATGAGTTGGTTATAACTCAATGTCAGTGAGTTGAGAATTATTACATATGAGGAGTCTTTATGATGCAACGTCTAAATAGGACTGATAACTGAATGATCACTGGGCATTCATATTGCACCAAGAAAGATAGGCAGTCTCCTCCTATAAAGATCTGTAGCCCAGAAACCTAATAGCGGCTCAGTATAAGTTGAGATCAACTTGTGTTTGATTTTGGATTATTACATTCAAGAGGTGCTGAGGTATCATAAATAGTTAAGGGCTGGACCACTAGCCGAAAGGTTGGTAGTTCGAAAGCACCTAGTGGTATTTCAGAAGGCAGGGCTAGCAACCTGCTTCTGATAGGTCCTAGCCTTGAAAATCCCATGGGTTGGAAATGACATGATGGCAACTAACAATATCGGGAGATGTACTGCATTGGGCAAGTCTGCTGTCAGGGACATCTCCAAAATAGCGAAGAGTAATGCTGTCAGTTTGAAGACTGAGGTGCACCTGATTCAGGCCATGCTCTTCTCAATTACCTGCTATGAAGCAGAGAGACAATTAATAAGGATAAGAAAAGAAGAATTGAGGCATTTGAGTTGTGGTCCCATGGACTGCCAAAAGTACAGACAGCTAAATCCTGGAAAAGGTGTGGCCAGTGTACTCCTTGGAGGCAAGGATAATCAAGTTTCATCTTTAATACTTTGGACATGTAGTTACAAGGCTAGTCCTTGAAAAGGGACATCATGCTTGGAAGGATGGTGTGTTAGCAAAAGAGTGGAAGATCTCCAATGAGATGGACTGACACCGTGACCAGCAATGGTCTCTGAGAGATGGTGAGGATGGCACAGGGTAGGGCAGATTTCAGGTTGGCTGTTCACAGGGTCACTGAGTCACATTCAACTCAATGGCACATAACAACAACATCATCAGGGAGCTCTAGTAGCTTAGTCGTAAGGAGTTTCACTGCCAATCTAAAGGCACATGGTTCAAATACATGAACTGCTTCATGAAAGATGGGCAATCTCCTCCCATACTATTTACTACCTCTGAAAACTCAATGGAGGTTAAGCTGTAAGTCAATTCCAACTCAATAGAACATCACCACCGCATTTATTACATCCTGAAAGCTAGTGTATCTGTACTCAAAAGCAAACACAAAGAAATCAGCACACAGACCCATAAGAAGTGTCTCTGGCAAGGGGTGAGGGAGTGGAGAAGAGAATAAAACTTTATAAATACAGTTCAGTGTCAACATTTCTGAACAGTTTGTCATCTATCTAACATGCCCTGGATCCAGCCATGATAGTATGGGTGTATCACATTTCTCTAGCAAGGAATGCCAAAAATTGGGCTGAAGATTAAGCCAGTTACCTCTGGCTTTCAGATAATATGCTTGTTGTTGAAGACATTGCCATGAGCCCTAGTCCACTCAAAACAATTTTTAAGTCATAGCAAAAACTCTTGACCCAGGTATTTATTGACCAATAATTAATTAGCAACAGAAGCTAGTGTAAATAATCCTATTTTAAAAATACCATTTTACTGTGCATAAAACAGGTCATGAAAATGTGTAGTTACTAATTTCCACTAGACACTGAAACAGATTCAATCTCAAGATAAAAATTACTAATCTGATTTCACTCTGGATTTACAAAGAAAAGAAATCTGTAACATTTCTGTGAGGGAAAATGAACAGCTCCCGTAATGAGAACATAACAAGGAACAAGACTGTAAGGAAACATCTGTTTTCAAGCTTACTCTCCCATTCTTTCTTTCAGCCTTTCTCTTCTTCTCTGGGCACCATACTGCTGTCTGTGACCCCTACTTGTGTCTACCTTTCTCACCTTTCCTCACATGCTGGGCCTTTCAGTTTGTTTGTTTGTTTGTTTGGGTTGCTTTTTGGTTGTGGGTTGTTTTTTTTTTTAACTTAAAAATCTATATCCAGAGTGTCATTTTCGTAAAGGAAAGCAGAAGGTAACATAATAAAGTAGTTCCTATTATTAGGAAAATGAGTACGTTGCTCTTCTCCATGACATTGGCTATGGCCTTTCAGAGATAAAACTTTAATTGTACTTACTATTAAACTGAAAGATGAGCTTCTAAGTTGGGAGGCAATGAACACATGAGAGGGAAGAGCTGTTTTCTCAAAGTAAAGTTGACTGTATCCAAGTGGAGTAAAGGCTCGGACACCTTCATTGCTCATGTGGGAAAACTCAAATGGGAATGCACCCATTAGCAATCAGAACAGAAGAGGGTTAAACTGTAAATGAAGAAAATTTGTTAAGTTCTCAAAAATGAAATGGAAATCTTGAACACCATCACGTTTGGGAATGCAAAGGACCAACAAAAAGAAGAGAAACACTCCCTGAGATTGACTGACAGAATTACCCCAGTAATGATCTCATACATGCTCATGGTCACGCAAATACCACAGCACAGAGTAATGTTTCAGTCTGTTACGCACTGGCTAGCTATGCGAGCTCACTGAACAACAACTCTCAAAAGCAGAGATGTAATCCAAAGGACTGCATTCGTCTAAAAAAGTTTCGAGTCCTTTTACAGGAACTATGTGAGAGAAATTTTTGCAAAGGGCAACCTCGACATATTACTCCTTACTCCTCGCCAAGCCTACTGTTGAGATACAGGTGTTGATCCAGTTTGCTTCAAGGAGGGGAGGGTGTAGACCAGTCACTTCACTTAGGATTATATGCCAACCAACCTCCAAACCAATGTTGGAGTAGTTTATTAAAACATGGTCAAAGTCTATGAATCACTACACCAGCCACCACAGAAAGGAAAGAAAGGCTGTATCATATGAAATTTTCCATTGGGAAAGAGGTGGACAAGGAAGGATGTTACTTGTAATTGATGACTGCAAATATTTTTGTTTCATGGAAGAAAAACCCAGAGTTTTCCCTAGGAAGCTTGTCTTCTGTAAATCTCATGTAAGGATGCATATTGTTAATCCAGTGTAAGAATATCTCCATTTATACCTTGACATCTCAAACATTGATAATTTTATTGTTTATTCATCTTTCCTTACAGGATACCTTAATAACACTCTGACAACTTCATACACACTGCTATCTTTTGCTCACAAACATACAATTTAAAAGTTCATATTATATTAACAGAACAGTAATATTTCTTGGCTTGCCTTTTATTAAGGAGCTCTGGTGGCTTAGTGGTAAGGAGTTTGCTGTTAACACAAGGGCAAGCTGTTCAAAATGACCAGCTGCTCTGCAGGAGAAAGGTGGGTAATCTTTTCCCATGCAATTTTTAGTCAATGAGAACCCACTGGGGTTCCTACCTGATAGCACAAAACAACAGCATGCTTTATTAAAGGAGCTCTAGTGGTGTGTTTGACTTAGGCTATGGTCTTCTCAATTACCTGCTATGCATCAGAGAGCTGGACAATGAATAAGGATGAGAAAAGAAGAACTGATGCCATTGAGTTGTGGTTGTGGAGAAGAGTGCTGAATAGCCCATGAACTGCCAAAAAAAACCCCAAACAGCTATGTCCTGGAAAGGGTGTGGCCAGAGAGTTCCTTGGAGTGAAGGATGACAAAGCTTCACCTTTCATACTTTGGACACATATGTAGCTAGACGAGGCTATTCCTTGGAAAGGGATATCTTAGAAAGATGGCAGGTCAGTGAAGGGGAGGAAAACTCCCAATGAGATGAATTAACACGGTGACTTCAGCAATGGGCTCCAGTGTCTCAGAGGTGAGAAGGATGGCCCAGGATAGGCCAGGCTTCACAATGGCTGTTCAAAGGGTTGATATGAGTTATACTCAACCCAACAGCACCTAAAACAACAAGTGGTATAGTCCACAAGGACTTGCACCACTAACCCAGAATTGGCTCAAATGCACCAGCAGCTCTTAGGGCAAAAAAATGGGTAATCTCTTCCTGGATGATTTGCAATCTTTGGAAATCTGCTGGTGGGTCAGCTACAAATTAATTCCAATGTGAGTGAAGGCGATGATTTGAGTTCATTAATTTGTTACTACAAATACTACATCATTTAATTACTTATAATAGGGTATATCTGAAGCTGCAACATGACTGCCAAGTCAGAACAATAATATTCAGCGTGGAAACTACAGAACAATCTCATTGATTTCACATGCAAGCAAGAATCTACTGAAGATTATCCAAAAACAACTGGAACAGCACATCAGCAGAAAATTGCCAGAAGTCCAGGCTGGGTTTAGAAGGGGTCGTGGTACTAGGGATATTGTTGCTGATGTTAGATGGATCTTAGCTGAAAGCAGGGAGCACCAGAAGAATGTCGATCTGTGTTTCATTGACTATGCAAAGGCGTTTGACTGTGTGGATCATCACAAACTGTGGCTGCCTCTGAAAAGAATGGGAGTTCCAGAACACTTATACTTGGACCAGGAGGCAGTCATCAGAACAGAGCAGGAGAACACTGCATGGTTCAAAATTGGGAAGGGCGTATGCCAGGGATTTATCCTATCTCCATACCTTTTTAACCTGTATGCAGAACAGATTATCCGGGAGGCTGGGCTCTATGAGGGGAAATGTGGGGTCAAGATTGGTGGACAATTTATCAACAATCTGTGTTATGCAGATGACACAACCCTGCTTGCTGAAACTGAGGAGGACCTGAACCACCTGCTGCAGAGTGTCAAGGACTGCAGCCTCCAATATGGATTGAGGCTTAATGTCAAGAAACAAAGATTCTCACCACTGGACCAATTGTCAGCATCAGGATGGATGGTGAAGAGATTGAGATTGTTCAAAGCTTTAGTTTGCTTGGCTCCACAGTCAACACTCTTGGCACCAGTAGCCAGGAAATTAAAAGGCCATGAGAAAGTCTGCTGTTAGGGACCTCGCCAAAGTACCGAAGAGCAATGGTGTCTCTCTGGAGACTAAGGTGCAGCTGATACGGGCCATAGTCTTTGCTATCACTTGTTATGCATCAGAGAGTTGGACAATGACCTAGGAGGATAGAAGGATAATTGATGCCTTTGAGCTGTGGTGCTGGAGAAGAGTATTGAGAGTACCATGGACTGCTAGGAAAACAAACAGATTTGTCCTGGAAAGGGTTAAACCGGGTGACTCCTTGGAGGCAAGGATTCTGAGGCTCTGTCTAGCATACTTTGGACATGTTGTAAGGAGAGACAGGTCCTTGGAGAGGGACATCATGCTTGGGAGGGTTGAGGGACAGCGCAGGAAGGCCCTCTTTGAGGTGGATTGATTAAGTGACTGGGACAGGAATGTCAGAGACAGTGCAGAGCAGAGTTTAGGGCTGTTGTACATAGGGTCGCTACGAGTCGCAAGCGACTCGCTGGCACACAACAACAACAACAACAACAACATATATAGAATTAAACTAGCAAAATCAGACAAAATTTTTAAACAGAAATACACCCTATTGAAGGCACAGGGGAGTTTCAGCCTCAGAAACAGAAACACCTGATCCAAAATGAGAATAACCAATAATTCCCTATTGTTGCTGTACACCTTTAAGTTGGAGCCAACTCATAGCTAACCCTTTAGCAGGTTTTCTAAGGCAGCAAATGGCACGAGAGGAGAATGCCCACCATTCATCCATGGAGCTGCTGGTGGACTTCAACTGCATGTCTCTGGATTGGCCATGCCACTCTTTATCCCTAAGTCACCGGAGCTCCCTAATTCCCTAGTTACATCTAAAAATGCACCTCTGAACAGTTCAAATTGATTATAAATACAGCAATTAGTTGTAGAGAATTAATTATAAATAACCAAGGAACCCTTTGCTCAGCTGCTAACTAAAAAGTAATGAAAATGCCATATAACCCTCTCCCTAAACTATAATAAGCAAAACAATCTGACATTACCTAATGAAGTAAAGACAGCCAGACATCCCATTCTTGTAATGCATCCCTTTACCTTTAACAGTTCCCATGTTAAAGGTGGGGTTCTTCTCAGATTATTTCACCAGTTGACAAAAGTACATCTCTCTCTCTTTATTTTTTGTTTTTATTATTATTGCTACCTGTTATCATTGTCTTTATAAATGCTAAATATCCTGATAGTGTAGTCGTTTATTGCTGGGCTGCTAACCAAAAGATTGGCAGTATTATCAGCTACAGTATTGTATGTGAACTTGTGAGTAGTGAGAAGCCCAATGCTACATGCAATTCTTCATGAAGGTCACATGTCAGAGACCATCTATGTATTAATACTCACCACCAAGGCCCCACTCCTCGGACTAGGTCTATATCATATCACACAGTTTGGCCAGGTGCTTAGGAGTCCTGGTATCCTATGAGTTATTATGTGTTGGCCAGCTAACCAAAGAGTCAGTGATTTGAACCCACCAGCTGCTGCATGGGAGAAAGACGAACCATTTTCTCCCATAAAGATCAACAGCCTCAGAAACCCGACTAGCTGAGTCAGAAGCCACTCAGCAGCAGGGAATCTGGATGTTTTGACTGCTTTTTAATAACCCACGGGACAATCTTTATGGTGGTGCCATCCAGAGGATGTTGTGCTGCTACCCAAAAGGATGAAGCCCCCCACGGAATCCTCTAGCATTCCCCAGGAGAAAGAGGGGCAGTTTACAGCCTCAGAAACTTGGAGGATTGCTGAGTCAGAACCAGTTCCATCGCTGTTTAGGGTTTGAGGTTATTTTAGTTTGTGAACTGAGTGGGGAACTAAAAATTAAAAAAAATTAAAAAAATAAAGGTACCTCCTCCTTCAGGGTATAATCTCACCCTAACAGGAAAATAAACAATACAACAATTACAGCCGAGTTCCATAAAATAAAAGGAGGAAGATGAGGCCGGTGGCACAGCCGTTTCAGTGGTGGATTGAAAAGCCCACAGCTCAAACTACCTATCACTTTGCAAGAGAAAGAAAAGGTTGTCTGTTTTTGTAAAGATTTACCACCTTGGACATACTAAGAAGCCATTGTACTCTGTTGCAGATAGATGGTCTTCGAGTAGAAATTGACTCAAAAACTGTGAATATTATCAAGTGACAGGGTACAAGACGTTGCAGAAAAACAACAAAGCATTTGGTTTAGATTTGGATGATCAGAAAAAGTTTCTGAGAAAGAGTGTAAGCTAAATCTAAAGGAGAAACAGGAGGAAAATCTCTCAAAGAACCAGCATGGGAGAGCAGAAAATAGAGAAAAATGTGGGGGCAGGGGAAAGGAGCAAGTGTTACTCACAAGGCAAACAGTGTAAGAAGACTCCATGGAGCCTCCTCTGCCTTCTCACCAGTGACAGAATGAACTGTGTTCTCCAAAAACATATATGAGAATCCTAGGCCTACACCTGTACATGCAATCTTGTTCAGAAATAAGGTCATTATGTGAATCAGCATATCCTACTAGGCTGAGGTAAAAATCTAAATTTTAGTTTATAAAAAGATAAGATTAGACACATTGGTACAGGGAGGAGGGCGCATACTATGTGTGAATTGCGAAAGAGTCAAGGTACTTCCAACAAGAAAGGTACCACACAGCCAAGATCTTGATTTGTACCTTTAGCGCATCTCGGACTAAAATATTCTTCAAAGCCATCTATTTTTGGTGGTTCTCGTAGGAAAGAACTGAGTAAGTGCAACACTATTCCAGTTCTACACACACACACACACACACACACACACACACACACACACACAAGCAACATCTTCATGTCCTGATTCCTGCTATGCTTCACTTTCATTCTTCAATCAAGTATACTCTTCTCACTAGTCTGTGGAGTAAAATTCTGCACACTCTTAAAAACCCAGCATCTTTTAAAAATATCAAGTAAGTCCAAGATCTTTTCTAAAAGGCCTTTCTCAACACATCAGCCTCTAGAGCTTTCCCCATTCTTCAGGCCTTTAGAACTTGTTTACATTGTACTGAAAACAATGTAGGGGCTAAGGTGGGGTGCAGTGTCTGTAGGGAGATGTGCTGCTAACTCAAAGGTTGTTCCTCTCCTCGCCAGTAGTTCCAGGTCGTGTTCCCCCCACCCCCCCCCCTTAACTCTGTGGAGGAAAAGAAGGGCAAACTCCTCCTGTGTGATTGATAGCTTCAGAAACTCACTGGACAGTCAGCTATGAGTCAGTTCTGACTGGATGGCAAGGAGTAAGTAGCAAGAAAAACAAAGCTCCATGTTATCAGGAATAATTTTTTGGTGTTTCTAACTCTACTTCTAAGGAGGATAGAAGGAGAATTGATGCCTTTGAGCTGTGGTGCTGGAGTAGAGTATTGGGAATACCATGGACTGCTAGGAAAACAAACAGATTCGGCTTGGAAAGGTTTAAACCGGGTGGCTCCTTGGAGGCAAGGATTCTGAGGCTCCGTCTAACATACTTTGGACATGTTATGAGGAGAGACCGGTCCTTGGAGAAGGACATCATGCTTGGGAGGGTGGAGGGACAGCACAGGAGGGGAAGGCCCTCCATGAGGTGGATTGATTCAGTGACTGGGATAATCGGGATGGGAGTGTCAGAGACAGTGCGATTGGCACAGGACAGAGCAGAGTTTAGGGCTGTTGCACATAGGGTCGCTATGAGTCACAAGTGACTCGATGGTACATAACAACAACAACAACAACTCTACTTCCAGACTGCAAAATCCCTAAATTTAGGTATTGTATCATAAACTTTGTAAGTCCATCATTAGCAAGCACACTCCAAAATAAATTTAATTGATAAAGGTACAAGAAAATGTCTATACATCAGTCTAGAATATCAAATAAGCTGAAACTCTCAAACTTTAAAAAAAGGGATCTTTTTTCATACTTTTTTATTGTCTGATAAAGTGGTTATGGTTGGAAGTAAGGAGCTTCAAAGAGAAAGCATGACAGAGTAGTGGCACAATTGATTGATTCTTGCTTTATTTTATCTTTTTACCCTCAAGAAAATAAGATTAAGAGCTAGTGAAAAAAAATCAAAATATCAGCTTAGAAGCTTAAGATACAGCATGATATTAGATATTCTAAATAAGGCTAAATCCATTGATTTGGAGAAACTGTATTAGAAAGTACTGAAAGAATTTGTTGATGAGACAAAGGTATGATTAAAATAAATATTTTTAAGACAATGTGGTGAATGAAGAATTTACTTAAATGAGAACAGAATTCAGAATAGAGAAATAGGTGCATTTCAGCAGCTCTAGCCCAGAGATCTTACATTAATTAATCCTAGGAACTATTCCAAAGAGATTCTTTAAGTTTTAGTGCTTGAGCAATCAAAACAGGAAATGTTATTTCCAAGCTAACATGTGTTGATAATAAATCAATCGTTTTAAATCAATCTAATGTTACATACTTTTATTTTTCATAGGATAGTTACTCTGCAGACAGCAGAAACGTGTTTTAGTAAGGAAACTGACAGCGTACATGATGGTATATACTTTGCACAACCAAAGGAATGTAAATTCCAATGAAATGATAGTATATGGTTAAGTAATAGCTTGAAAACACTTATAATGAGGTCGACTCATGAGTACTATAAAACTGTAAGGTTTCTAGGGTCATACCAAATGTTTTTCCATTCTCCACAATTTTGCAGCTATTTAGATAAGATAGTAATTATATAATGATAAAATCTATTAATACTCTCATACTGGGGAGAAATCTCTATTTTAAGAAACCAAAAAGATTGATTTTCCTGGAACGACAGGGTAATAAAAGTTACCAATTAAATTCAATTGGAGTGTTTTTGAAAGATCAAAATCGAGCGACCAGAAAGCTCTGGTGGCCTAGTGGCAAGAAGCTGCCTTGTAATACCGAAGGTGCTTAGTTTGAATCCACCAGATGCTCCGCAGGAGAAAGGGGGGCAATCTCACCCTATGCTGGTGAGATCCAACTCAATGGTACACAAAAAGAAAAAAGTTATAAACAAGTGATCATACATTAGACTGGGCAGAAGATGTTTGTGAAAAAATATACAAAAAGGAAGTTTAGGGATGCAAAACACAGCATAATACATACAGAGCTTGGATAACTGAAAGTTTCCCTATTTGCTCTAAGAGAGATAACTAAATGAGAAATCAAATATAGTAGGTCATTATGGAGGCCACATTTTAAGAAAGGACATAGTCATAATGATTAGACTAATTAAACCACACACTATGCCAAATAAGTATGACTTGAAGGAAGTGGTTATTATCTCAAACATATGTGTTATTATAAATATTTTGCATAAATCCTCTGTTATTGTTGCTGATTGCCATTGATTCAACAGTGACTCATAGCGACTCTATGAACAAAGGACATGAAGCCTTTCTACAACTATTGTTGTTTCTCCTAGTTCACAGAGTTTCCAGAGGCATGTGATTTAGCAATTGGATGCCACTCCTGCTTCCAAAGCTGTTTTAAACTGGGAGATCCGCCAAACACTGTCCATGTGGGCAGCTGTTATGGCATTTGACCCCCCCAATGGCACAAGGTAATCAAAATGGCTCCACAGCAAACACAGATTACCTCATTACAGGTAATTGACAGAAGAGTGCTGTACGACTTAGAAGACTGTTCCTTGTTGACTCTAAACAAGAGCTTAATTTAAAAAAAAACCAAACAAACCGACAAACAAAAAACACAATTAATCAAACACTCCACACGACTCTCAATCAACAGAGTCCAGCCACTTCACTCAGTCTCCAAAATGGAGCCAAGGCGCTGGTCTTAAGCTCTAAGCGATAATATAGTTTTTATATAAAGTTGATAATTCCCAAACTATTAAAAATTGGGATGAAGATATGGATGTTATCTTAAATACATGTAACAGTTACTTTATGTATTTTATGTAAGTTCAAAAGGTAAAATAAGGATATGGCTATTGTTGTTACGTTCTATAGAGTCACTTGCAACTCATAGTGACCCTATGTACAACAGCCCTGATTCCTGCGATCAGACTATCCTGTGCCAACTTTACTGTCTCTGACACATCTATCCTCATTACCCTAGACACTGTATCAATCCAGATGGTCTCCCTCTCTTTCTTCATTCCTTCACCCTTCCAAACATGATGTCCCTCTCCAGGGGCTAGGCCCTCTTTTCAACATAGTATGTCAGACCAAGCCCCAGAATCATTGCCTCCAAGAAGCAGGCTGGCTTCACCCTCTCTAGGAAGAGCTGCTAATTTTCCTGACAGTCATGGTATATTTAAAACTCTTCTCCAGCACCACAGCTCAAAGGCATAAATTCTCTTTCTATCATCCCTAGTCATTGCCCAGCTTTCTGATGCATAGGAAGTAACTGCATAGACTATGGCTTAGATCAGGGGCACCTTAGTCTCCAGAGTAGTGTCATTGCTCGTCAGTACTCTGGAGAGGTCTTTGACAGCCTACTTTCCTAATACAATCTGTCTCTTGATTTCCTGGCTGTTGGTATCAAGAGTGTTCACGGTGGAGCCAAGAAAACGGAAGCTGTCAACAATCTCAATCTCTTCACCATCCATCATGAGGCTGCCAATTGTCCCAGTGGTGAGACTCTTTGTTTTCTTGATGTTGAGCTTCAGTCCATACTGAAGGCTGTAGTCCTTGATTTTAAGGTCCTCCTTGATTTGTTTTAGCACGCAGGGTTGTGTCATTTGTATAACGCATGTTGATGAATCTTCCTCCGATCCTGATGCCACATTCCTCCTCAGAGAGCCCAGCCTCCTGGATGATCTGTTCTGCATATAGATTGAAAAGGTTTGGAGACAGGATGCATCCCTGGTGTACACCCTTCCCAATTTTGAACCACGCAGTATCTCCTTGCTCTGTTCTGATGACTGTCTCCTGGTCCAAGTATGACTATTACAAAGAGAAATATAATAGCTAAGGTTTTTAAATTTTATTAATTTTAATGAACATTTACAGAGATTTTGAATTTCCATTCTAAAAGCTAGTTTTGAGAAAGAATTCTAAACATGCCTAAAACTTCCTTAGCGTCCTTGTTATTAGCAGATACAATGATGTGCTAAGAATAAAAAGAGTGGTGATAACGGAAAGACTTAGAAAAATCTGGAACATGCACTATGAATATATGATTAACAAGAAAGGACAAAATAACTAACTAGTACCATTAACCACTCCTCAAGTTGATGACTGAGTGCATCAAGTTATAGCTGACTGTTGTTGTTGCTATTGTTGTTAGGTGCCATGGTGTTGAGTACAACTAAATAGCAAGGCTATGAATAAAAGATGTGAACCCTGTTCTATCCTGTGCCGTCCTCACTATTCCTGACATGCAAAAGCCATTGTGGCCATCACCATGTTAATCCGCCTGGTTGAGGATCTTCCTCTCCTTAGGGAAACCCTCCATCCTTCTGAGCATCATGTCCCTCTCCAAGAAATAGCTCCTCCTAGCAGCATGCCCAAAGTATGTAAGCCTTGTCCAAAGATCACTCTGGCTGCACCATCTCCAAGACATATCTGTTTGTTCTTTTGGCTGTTCATGGGATGTTCAATACTCTTCTCCAAACAGATCAAAAGCATCAATTCTTCTGTCATCCTTATTTACTGCTCAGCTCTCAGATGCATAGCAAGTGATCAGAAATACTATGGCTTGAATCAGATGCTCCTTAGTCCTGAACCTAATTACTCCTTACTTATGTGGAGAGGCTGTTATCTATGAATTTTTCCAGTGCAATGCATCTACTTATTTCCTGACTGTGGTGTCAAAGATATTCAAGCAGGATTTAGAAGAGGCTGTGGCACCAGGGATATCATTGCTGATATCAGATGGATCCTTGCTAAAAGTAAGGAATGGCAGAAGAATATCTTTCTGTGATTTATTGTTTATGAAAAGGCATTTGACTGTGGGGATCATAACAAGTTGTGGGTGACCTTGAAAAGAATGGGAGTCCCAAAGCTTTGAATTGTGATCATGTGTAACCTACACCTGGACCAGAAGGCTACTGTATGAACAGAGCATGGGATCACTACATGGTTTAAAATGCTGAAGGGAGTGTATCAGGGTTGTATTTTCTCTCCATACCTATTCAATCTATATCCAGAGGAAATTATCGGAAAAGCCAGACTCTATGAAGAGGCATGTGGCATCAAGACTGGAGGGAGACTCATCAATAACCTTTGTTATGCAATAGCATAACTTTGCCTGCTGAAAGTGAGGAGGACTTGAAGCACTTGTTGCAGAAGAACAAGGAATTCACCTCTCAGTATGGATTACATCTCAATGTCAGAAAAGCAAAGATTCTTACCACTGGACCTATAGGCAACATCAGATGGAGAGGAGATTGAAATTGTCAACAGCATCATCTTGCTTAGATCCATATTTAATACCCTTCGTAGTTGACCACAGGTGACAATTACATTGTTTTGTCCACCTACATTCAACAGGAAGGAAAGAAAAAGGTGAAACAAAGAATGGGAAGAAATGTACTGTAGTAGATCTACTGACAAGAGTTTTCAGGATAAGAATAGAGTTAAAATTTCTGTCCAAGAGTTGTGTAGTGAATAAAGAAAAGAAAACAGTTTAGAAAAAAATAGGAGGCTGCCAAGAAACAACAACAGAGCAGCAGGAATTAACAGTGCTAACAGAGCAGTGTTTAAAGTATAGAAGGTTGTAGTCAGAAAAATGAGTCTCAGAGTTTTCAGTTGAAACAATTTTGAATAATGAGAAGGATCATGAATGAATATCAGTGGATTCCCAAAGGAAAGTTGCATGAGGTTAAAGTTCTATGAAAATAAAAACGTGAATAGCAAATCAAGTTGTAAGCAATGACAATCAGAGGAAAGAGAAAACTGCAATTTAAGAGTTCAAATTCTCAAGGAAAGTGGAATGTTCAAGAGCTCAATCAGCACTGACAATGGAGACAGGACAATATTAGCAAAGTACGTAAACATTTTGTAAGAAAGGGTAATGGGGGGGTGAAAGGAATAGAGTTTATTATAAGTAGTTCTGGAATTGGCTGCATACAATTTGACAGGAGAGAACAGAACTGTTTCCTTGTGAGTAAGACTGTGTGGGGGGTTATTACAAAGAAAATACACATAGTGCTTTAAATTTCACTGTTAAAAAAAAAATAATCACCTATAGCACCCAGGCAACAAAATCTCCTTTCACCAAGGGGAATTCAACTCATAGTGACCAGCAGGACAGTGTAGAATGTCCCCAGGGTGTCTCTAAATTTGGAAATCTTAACAAGAACAAAACGCCTATATGATGAATAGGCTAAGCTTGACCCAATCACTTTTTGCTTAGCAGTCCATCCCTTTAACCACTATTGTTACTAAAGTGCTTCATCAAAGAATGGGAAATATCATTTAATGATGAAAAGATAAAAATTAAACTTGTTAGACTCCTAAATGGAGCCAAGCACTGTAACATCATCGGTAAGAGCTAAGGAAGAGCTGAATCTAATAAGGTGAAGCAGACAGTTAAACTCATCTCTGCTTTTTAGAATCCACCAACAAGAAAAAGAGGGCAATCCGAAAATGCAGTGGAGGGTCAACCATGGATTGGTTTCAACTTGATAGAAATGAGTAAGTCTAGCAAGTTTAAAGTAGTTTTGTTTCCCCATTATATAGCAGGTGTTTTAAATGGGGTGAAAGGGAAAAAGGTCATATAAACATCACTTGAAGCCATTTTATAAGAAAAACAAGATACATGTATTATTATGGTTAGCCAGGAAATAGACGCCAACTCCATGCAAATCAACTAATATAAAGGCAAATAAATTGGCTTGTTTAAAGAACTGAACACTTCTAAAAGTTCTTATGTTAAGTCAAGGGTGATATCCAAAACTGTTGCATACTTGCTGAATGCATTAGATTTGAGAGATAATAAACATTTACTGAATGAATCCAAAATTTAGAAACTAAAACTATTGAAATTTTTAGAAAAAAATTGCTATTTTCAGAAAGTACCTAGTTGTACATATATAAAAAATTAATTATTAGTGTTTAATAAGCATTGCTTGGATAAATATTTCTAAGTAAGTTATATTTAAAAAAAATCAGTGCCATAAAAGCAATGTATCCCAGGGGATAGAAGGAAAAATAAAAAACTTCCTTCCTGTTGACTCTGGCATAGAAAGTAAGTTATTATAAAAACTATTTTAATACAAAAGTTTCTCTCATTAACAATATAATATTTTGGCTTGCTTTATCCAAATATTGTTTTTAGTTTTTAATTTCCCTTAGAGAACATTAACTCTTAAAGATAATTTCACATTTATCATAGAAAAAAAGACCCACTGGAAATTTGGGACAGGTATCTTTTAAGTTACTTTAAGCCACTTAATTTTAAAAAAATGCTCCCTTTTCCCCTCATGCTAACTTTTTTTCTCAATTGTAACTTACAAAGAGAAATTAAGGATTTCATTTTTTTTCTGAGGTTTTTGACAAAATTCAAAGTTATTTAATAACTTATTGCATCAATAAAAATGTGATATGAAGTTATGAGAGAATTTCTATCTTGTTTGAAAAATTTTCACAAAGCTTGAAAATTTAGTCACAACAATTCGTCATTGACTTATTCATATATAATTTCAGTTTTCATGTTAGCTCTCTTCCTATTTCCAGTATATTAACTAAAATGTATATTAAAAATTGCTCTCCACAGAACAAAATCATTCCTAAGCCCTAGCTATGAGATATACTGGGAAGTTTCCAACATTTTTCCCTTTGGTTTTCACCTGTAAGTTATTTTTCCATTTCCTTCCATAACTCAAAAGGACAGAAAACTATCTTTGACATGTTATTTCTTGCATGGATACCTGGAATCAGGCCCTTAGAAGACTATTTACATTTCACACACTATGAAATAGTTCAAGTAGAAATATTATACATTGCTCTTTATTTTCAAAGAACAAGAACTTACCAACTTTTTATTTGCTTTGTCATACACTAGAAAGGCATCTTACTGTACAAGCAAATGAAGGTACCCAACTAGGTCTCGAAAAATTTATTTTAAATAAACCATCAACCTAAGAATCCTAACCAACTTAAGCTTTTAAAATAGGCAAATACATCCATTTTATATTAAATTATTGTTATTATCGTATGATTTACTTTTTCTAGAACTGTACCTATTATCTTATGCTTACAGACTTTACACAAAGAACATGTTCTAAGAAAAATTATTGGTTACACCTTTCAATTCAGTAGTTGTTATTTTTCTGTTGCCATACATATCTCTTTTGAAACCTGAGGACTAGACTCTCCCTAAAAATGCAGCTACTCAGAACACTTGCAGACAGTCTCAAGGGCTTCCTGACCGTTTGAAGCAGATTACAAAATCTGGAATTGTTTAATACCTGAACAGAGAGCACACAAACCCTACACAATCCCCACCAAGAGACTAAAGTTCCTATGGTTTATTGAATAAATATCTACTTCTGGAATTTTTGACACTATTTGTTATGGTCATCGTTGTTACTATTGGTTTTTTACTCTTAAAGGGAAAAAAATCACTACTTAAGTGAAAGCAACAGATGATTTTTCTAAATGTAACTAAAGGGTTAAAGATGTTATTCACATCAATCCTATAGTCATATAATAAAATCACTATAAGAAAAGCTAGCTCTGAAGTCACTACTGATACGTTATAAACGAAACTCTAATTTAAAAATGGCTTGTTCTATTTATAAGCCAGCAGGGCTTTCCATATGTTGGAAACCACAACGTCTTCAGTCACCATAATGAAAAGCCTTCTGGTTTTCTTCAGAAGATGTAAACTGTTTATTAAGTGCATAAAGGAAGGAACAACCGTGAGAAAACTACCGAGCTTAGAGGCATGAAATCCATAGACTGAAATCACATGACTACATCACAATGCAGCCCCCCATACAATGTCACCCTAAAAGCACATCAGTCAAGGGGTATGGGCTGCCCGCGCTCAGCAAACACAGAGGCTGTGGCTAGAACCTCTCTTCGTTATTTCCTAATGTACCGCAGTCATACTGAGAAATGAAATTAGACTCAACTAAACAGTAATTAAGAACCGCAACAATTAAAATATACCAGCACCAAACCCCCAAATCTTCTGCTGAGTCCCTGAACATCCCTCTGGAAGTTTGCTGAGAGCTTCTTCTAGGCAATCTAGCATTCTTGGCTGTTTCCTCTGGAGGCAGCCAAAACACTTACCGCACGCCGCAGCCTGCGGGCTGAAGATGCTCACATTTTGGTTGGTTCCTAAAGCCCAGGCGTCTGACTTGGAGCCCAGAGTGACCCTAGCACCTGCGGCGACCCGCACCACCCTTTCCCGAGCCGGGTGGGCCGGAGGGCGCTGTGCGGAGCGCGCTGCTGGGCTCGCAGTGCCCGCAAGGCGGTGGGAGAGCAGCGGCCCCGCGCGCCCCGCACGTTCTCACGGCCCAGTTCTCGAGCGCAGCCGCGGGCGAGCGCAGTCGACCGCCTAGCCCGCCAGCCCTCCTCCCTCAGACGCCGCAGGTCCCCGGGGCCCTGAGCTTCGGCGCGGTCTCCTTTGCTCTCTTTTTCCTGAGCGTGGGAACCCGGCCTTGGGAAGCTTCCCAGAGGAGGACGGAGGACAAGCGGGAACCTGAGGAGGGGGGCTGCCTCTCTGGATTCCCTGGACCCCAAGGCCAAGCTATGGAGCCCCGATCCTTGTGGGTCACTTACTTGCTGACTACCCAGACCTCAGGGCTGCGTTTCCGGGTCTCCAGCAGCTCCAGGGCGCGCCTCGTGAATCTGCACTGCAAATGCAAGAGGAAAGGGGCGGGGGGGCGTCTAG
>NW_006399784.1:14099131-14104462 GCF_000299155.1 Elephantulus edwardii
GGGGTGGAAGGGAGAAGGGACCCTGCAGTGGTACCTGTCAGTCTTTGCAGTAGTACACCCACAGCAAACGCGGCTGCCTCTCTCACACTTGGCTCACCCACAGCTACCTGCCTAACAGCTGGGACAGGATGCGCTCAAGGAAACCCAGACTACAGTCATTTCTCCTAAATATTCAATCAGTTCTAGCCTTTGTTTCTTCCAAGTTTCTCTATATCTCTTCCTGATGACCCTTAAGCGTTCTTGGCAGTGTCTTCCCCAACTACATTCTAATTCTTTCTAGAACCCCTCCCCCTTCAGCCATGAAAGACTGAAAAAGAAAGTAGCAGCCAACACTCACCATCTCTGAGGTCACGCAGGGCCCAGGTTCTAAAGCTTCCTCTCAGGCAGGTGGCATCATCTGAGGCCACTTCACAGACTGCAGGCTGCTTTTAACCTTGAATCTAGCTCGGGCAAAGTGTAGGAAAATTCTGGATGGAAACTTGCTTGTGGAAAAACTACTTTGTGCTGGAGTCCCACCCACTAAGCCCAGAGTAGGCCAGGGGAACTGAGTCCAGGCCTGTCTGAGCGCCCAGTGCCAACCCAGAACCTAATGTGTATGGGCAGTTTACCTTGGGTAAAGGGAGGAGTGAAAAGGGGGGGAAGGACATGATTCTAGAAAAATCTTAAATGATCTGGAAAAAGTGTAGTTTCTGACTTTTAGTTAAAGACTAGCATTGCAACTGGGAAGTTGGTCTATGCTGGAATGGTTTACTTGTCCTGATTTTCAGGTTTAGTTGTAAATGACTTCATAAATACAATTTCCAGTCGTTGCAGCTTTTACCTCTCTAGTAAAGTCCTGTTTTCAACTTGGTTTGGTACTTTAAGTTTGTATGTAATTCCAGTGCAGAGAAACTGTTCTGACATTCATAGTGTTGAATAATTTTTTTAAATCTCATCATGCTATTCCATCATTAAATCACAATCATAACGATTCTATCATCTATCAAACAGAACTCTCAAGCAAATTGTTCATGACTACCTCCTATATCCTATAACAAAACTAACTCACCCTATCAATTTGGTCACCCTTGTGAATTTTTCTTACTTTCTTGCCAACGAAGCTTACCTGGTAGCAAACCACAGAGTGGATTCAGAGTGGGGAGCTTTAAAAAAGGCAACATAAGAGTTATACACAGTAATAAAAACAAATGTGGTCACAGAAAGAAATTATTACTGTCGTTCCCTGTCTTTGTGTCTTCAAGTTGGAACTGACTCATAGCTGACCTTCCAGTAGGTTGTTCTGTTTTTTCCCCAGGATGTAAATCATCCAGGAAGAGATTGTCTGGCTTTTCTCCCACAGAATAGCTGGTAGATTTGAACCACTTGCAGTTCACTGTTTAACTCCCTATTCACAAGGCCATCAGCCTTAGCACCAGGCAAAAATTAGACCTGGAAAGTAGCATATTTGTTGTCATTTTTCCATCTTTGAAATCTCTTCAACTCATTGAGTTTACCAACTCTGAGGTTAGTAGGGTTGCTGCGCTCAGAGTATACAAAATTCAAAACCTTGTAGGAGAAAAAAGAAATGCATAGTAGTATTTGCAAATTAATCTTTTTTAATTTTAGTAACACACTAATTACCTTGAAAACTCAGAGGAGGAAAAGATAGCCCTGTAATGGCACTTGTTATAAAGTTGTCAATGATTTCATTTCATGTGGATCCACAATTAGCATTCATGGTAACAGCCGTCAAGGAAACGAGATGTATTGCATTGGGAAAATCTGCTGCCAAGGACTTTCTTAAAATGCCGAAAGCAAGGATGCCTGTCAAATCTGAGGTGTGCTTGACCCAAGCTATAGTATTTTCAGTTGCTTCATATGTTTGTTATAGTTGGATAATTAAGTAAGATTGAAGAATGGACTAATTTGAATTGTGGAGCTAAAGAAAGTATGGAGCATCACATGGAACACCAAAGAATAAGTAACTGTCTTGGAGGACATGTAATGAGAAGGTTTCTTAGGGGCAAGACTGGTGAGATGTTATCTCATGTATTTCAGGTATGCTATCTGAAGGACTTAGCAAAAAATAAAGTCCTGAGAATTAATAGAATACCAATTGACATATTTCAACACACAGTTGTGCCAAGAAATCTGGAGGACAACTACTTGGCCAACTGACTGGAGGAGATCCTTATTTATTTCCATTCCAGAAATAAAGTGAACCTACAGAGTGTGGAAATTATAGACCATTATGAAACGGAGGAGGACCTGAAGCGCTTGCTACAGAAGGTCAAGGACGCAGCCTTCAATATGGATTGAAGCTCAACATCAAGGAAACAAAGATTCTCACCACTGGGCCAATTGGCAGCATCGTGATGGATGATGAAGAGATTGAGATTGTTGACAGCTTCCTTTTGCCTAGCTCCACAGTCAGCAGTCTTGGTACCAGCAGCCAGGAAATGAAAAGAAAAATTACATTGGGAAAGTCTGCTGTCAGAGACCTCTCCAAAGTACTGAAGAGCAACAATGTCAGTCTGGAGACTAAGGTGCGCCTGATCCAGGCCATGGTCTTTGCGATTACTTGCTATTCATCAGAAAGCTGGACAATGACTAGGGATGATAGAAGGAGAGTTGATGCCTTTGAGCTTTGATGCTGGAGAAGAGTATTGAACATACTATGGACTACTAGGAGAACAAACAAGTTCATCCTGGAGAGGGTGAAGCCAGGTTGCTCCTTGGAGGCAAGGTTTCTGAGGCTCTGTCTGACATACTTTGGACATGTTGTAAGGCGGGATCAGTCCTTGAAGAGGTATGTCATGCCTGGGAGAGTGGAGGGACAGCACAGGAGAGGAAAACCCTCTGTGAGATGGATTGATTCAGTCATTGGGTAATGGGAATGGGCGTGTTGGAGACAGTAAGACTGGCATGGGATAGAGCAGGGTTTAGGGCTATTGTACATAGGGTTGCTATGAGTTGCAGGCAACTTGACAGCACATAACAAAAACAACATCACTAATATCACACACTAGCAAAATCCCGCTGAAGATTATCCAGAAACTACTAGAACAGTACATTGACAGAGAACTACCAGAAATACAAACTGGGTTTAGAAGAGGGCGTAACACTATAGATATCATTGTCAGTGTCAGATGGATCTTGGAATAAAGCAGAGTACCAGAGGAATGTCTATCTGTGTTTCATTGACTATTCAAAGGCTATGTTGTTGGAAACAACTATGTTGTTGGATCACAACAAATTATGGCTAACCTTGAAGAAAATGGGAATTCCAGAACACTTGATTGTGTTTATGTGAAGCCTATACTTGGACCAGGAAATAGTCCTGAGAACAGAACAGGGAAACACTGCATGGTTCCAAGTCAGGAAAGGAGTGCGTCAGGGATGTAACCTGTCTCCACATCTTTTCAATCTATGTGCAGAAATGATCGTTGGGAAGCAGGGATTTATAAGGAATGTGGCATCGGGATTGGAGGTAGACTCATCAACAATCTATGTTGTGCAAATGACACAACCTTTCTTGCTGAAACTGAAAAAGGCCTGAAGTACTTGCTGCAGAAGGTCAAGGAATGTACTCATCAATATGGACTGAAACCTCACATCAAGAAGACAAAGAAGGCCACCACTGGGCCAATTGGCAGCACCATGATAGATGGAGAAGAGATTGAGGTTGTTAGCAATTACAGCTTGCTCGGATCCACAGTCAACACTCTTAATACCAGTAGTCAGGAAATCAAAAGACAAATTGCATTGCGAAAATCTGCTGTCGGGTGAATTGTGGTGCTGGAGAAGAGTCTTGAACATACTATAGCCTGCCAAGAAAACAAATAGGTCTGTCTTAGGGAGAGTGAAACCGAGTATCTCCTTGGAGGCTAGGAATTTGAAGCTCTGTCTCACATACTTTGGGCATGTGGGTAGGAGAGGCCCGTCCTTGGCGAAGGACATCCATCGTGCTTGGAAGGGTGAAGGGACAACATAGAAGAGAAAAACCCTACATGAGATGGATTGTTATGGTAACTAGGGAAATGGGATTAAGTGTTTTGGAGTTAGTGAGACTTGCTCATTACAGGACAAAGTTCAGAGCTAGAACACATTATTAGTCGCAGGCAACTCAATGGCAGATAACAACAACAACAACCACTGAGTTGGAAACAACTTATACCTGAGGCTCCAGCAGGTTTTCAGTGTCAGTAAATTGGGAGATCACCCATCATTCTCCTGCAGAGCATCTGGTGGATTCAAACCATGTGCCTTTTGCGTGGATAATTCCTCACCAGTAAGCCACCAGTGCTCCCAGAATAATATGTAAAGAAATTGTTATATAGGAGTCCAATTTGTTATGCAAACTTTCATCAAAACACAAGGAAATACTGAAATCATATTCTGTAAAAAACTCAGAAAGTAAGTTTTTGTAAACAAAAGTGAATTAGATTCCCATTTAACAATTTCTATACTTCAAGGTTGAGTAACATTGGATGTCTTTTTCGGCTATCTTAGCACTCTATGACACTTTTACCTTAGGAAGCCCTTGTGGCCTAGTAAGAAACTGGGCTGCAATTCCAAAGGCAAGCATTTAAATCCACCATGGAAGTAAGATGAGCATTAACTGCCTCTGAAAACTCACCGAGGGTCATCTGTGAATCATTTCCAACTCGATGGTACACAAAAACAAGTTATCACAGAGATGGTCTCTCAGAGTTGTTGTTTGGGGTTTGGTTTGTGTGTATTTGTTTGTTTTTGAGAAAGAATCTAAATTTATTGTGTTTTGGATAAGAGGTTAACAAATTAACAATTTATTTAATATTTAACAATTTCTATATTTACTGTTCATGGATAGGATAATATCCATACACATACAAGGAAGTCCAGTGAATACCACTATCATTCAAATATACACACCAACAACTAGAACCAGAGAGGAGGAAATAGAAGATTTCTACCAACTTTTGCAGTCAGAAGTTGATCAAACATGCAATCAAGATGCATTGATAATAATGGGCGACTGGAACGCAAAAGTTGGGAACAGAGAAGAAGGTTCAGTAGCTGGAAAATATGGGCTCAGTGAGAGAAAAGAGGTTGGAGGTAGAATGATAGAGTTCTGCACATTCAATGATCTATTCATTGCAAATACCTTTTATAAGAAACATAAAAGCAGGCTATACACATGGATCTCACCTGATGGTATGCATAGGAATCAAATAGATTATATTTGTGCAAAGACTCGGTGGAGAAGCTCAATATCAGCAGTGAAAACCATGCCGGGTGCTGATTGTGGCACAGACCACCAACTACTCATATGCAAGTTCAAACTGAAGTTGAGGAAAATTAAATCAAGTC
>NW_006399784.1:14106357-14119558 GCF_000299155.1 Elephantulus edwardii
TGGCCCTTGGAAAGGGACATCATGTTTGGCAGAGTGGAGGGGAAGCAAAGGAGAGGAAGACCTTTGGTGAGATGGATCGATTCTGTGACTGGAGTGGTGGGAATAAGTGCGTTTGAGATGGCTAGGTTGGCACAAGATAGAACAGCATTTAGAGCTCTTGTACATAGGGTCACTCTGAGTCGCAAGCGACTCAATGGCACATAACAACAACAACAACAACAACATATTTACTGTTCAGTGACATTGGTTACATTTTTCAGTATTCTCGTTAGCTCCATCACAACAGTTCTATTTCTATTGATGGAACTTTCCTGCCCCCCCTTTAACATTTCCTCTTTGCTAAAGTTTTGTTGTGCATTTCCCCTTCCTTTCTATTTAGTACCTTTTACTGTGGCCCTCAACTAGACGGGTTGACACAGTGGCTGAAACAATGAGATCAAGTCTATCAGAGATAGTAAGGACAGCACAGGCCAGGACATGGTTCAGGACATGTGTTGCTCATCATATTGCTAGTATTCGTACTCAACTCAATGGCACTTAACAACATCACCAACAACACTGTCCCTGTACAGCTCTGGTAACCTAATGGTAAGAGACAGCACTGCAATCCCAAAGGCATGTGGTTTGAATCCTCCTGCTGCTCCTCCGGAGGATGAACAGTCTCTTCCCATGTGATTCACAGCCTCTGAAAACCCTCTGGAGGGTCAGCTATGAGTCAGCTCCTACTCAACAGCATACAATAGCAACAACACTGTGGCCCTGGTCAGAAAAATCTGGTAATTCTGACCACTATATAGTTTTTCTGGTCACAAAAGAGAAATCCAAACCTACTTCCAACTCATGGTGACCCTCAAGTTTCTAACGTTTTTTTCTAAGAATATTGGATCTATTCTTAGAAGGAGTCAACAAATCTGTCTTAGAGGAACAGCAACCAAAGTGCTGCATAGAAACAAGGATAGCTGTACTTCTCCTGTGCTTTGGGCATGTTGTCAGGGAATGCAAATCCTCGGATGCAGATGACACAATCTTGCTTGGTGAAAGTGAGGAGAACTTGAAGCACTAGTTGCAAAAGATCAAGGAATGCAATCTCGGTATGAATTGCATCTCAACATCAAGAAAACAAATACTCTTACCACTGGACCAATAGACACCATCATGACAATAGAGAGGAGATTGAAACTGTCAACAATTTCCTTTGCTTGGATCCACAATTAACACCCTTGGTACAAGCAGTCAGGAAATAAGATGTGTTGCACCAGGAAAATCTGCAGTTAGGGATCACTCCAAAGTGGGACCATGCAAAGGTGGTTCACAGACTAGTCAGTTTTGCCATCACTCTAGGTTTAAAATGAGCTATCATAGAGGTGGAAGATGGAGATCTCTCTACCATCAAGAAAGAATAGACAGGCATGCAGCACACCCTTTGGACTCAAGACCTCTGTGCTGAGTACCTCCTCAATTCAGAAAATAACTGGAACACCAGAAATATGTTGATAAGGAGTAACAGAGAAACTGACAACGGGGCAGCCGGAGCAGGGCACACACATAAGACAGAGTGTTTCACCTCCTGATCCATGGAGTGAAAAAGCTTAGTGTCTTAGTAGGAGACTTTCTGGTTTTTAGGAAGCCAGATTTCCCAACACTCACAGTACAGTGCCCCTTGGCACTTACATGACAGAGCAAAATGAGCTTTGGAACATTTGCATGAGCTGTACGGAAACCAGGGCTGTAAATCTGACGGCCAGAGAGAGAACTGTTTTTTTAGCAATCCTAAGTTGTAACTCATTACTTTTATAAGAAACCCCTTAATAGAGAATTAGGAATTTTGCGTGGTGATGACATTTAATTTGAAAGCAAGCAGAGAAGTGGAGAGTAACATATTCTGTATCAGAATTAGTAAAAAAAGATTTTGGAGTGGAATAGGGAAAGAATGTTGGTCATCACTAGAATTGATTTTGGCTCTTAATTCTAATGGAGGTTTCTTTCCTACTCATGACATTGAAGGAAATCAGGCACAACCTAGCCACATGCATGTCATTTTTGCGTCACACACCCCTACAAACATATCTATACATGCATACAAATATGCTCACATCTGCCTTACAATTCACACGGTATATATATATATATATATCTACCTATGTAATCACATGTATACTTTTTTATTATTGTTGTTACAAAGCTGTATATGTTGTGACATTTACTAAAATGTTTCTTATTCTTGTGTCCTTAAGCGTCATACTTTTACTTCAGTCATTGTGTAGACTCTACGCATATTTGATATTAACTTTCTTTTCACCAAAAAAAAAAAAAGTGATTCAGCCATTGCTGAGAAGACCCTCCAGTGGTTTCTGAAGCTATAAATCACAGGAAAGAAAATAGCCCATCTTTCTCCTCCAGAGTTGCTAGTGGATTTGAACTGCCAGAGAGGCATCATTCTTGGATTAGCAGCATAAATTTTTATAGGTTATGCCACCAGAGCTCCCTAAAAAGTGACTAAAAAAATGACTACCATGCATTAAATGATTTCTCCCTTCCTTTTCTCTTCCATTACCAGAAAGCAGCAAGGAATATTGCTTTCTGTGTGAATAATCAGCCTTGTCTTTTTATAAAAGTGTAATTGTTTCATTGTCAGACTTTAGTGATTTATTCTTTCACTCAGAATAATCTCCTGCAAATTCATGCATGTTATGTTTTGAGAGTCCATAATTATTCTGTATAACTGCATAGTGTTCTACTGTATATATGTGCCACACTTGATTTACCCGTTCTTCTATTAGTGCACCCTTTAAATGTTCTCTCATTTTGGTATTCTGAATAATTCTACAGTGAACATAAGTGGGCATATGTATATTTATGACATTTCTGTTACATCTGCAAAAGTATATACAAAGGAATGGAAATACTGGATCATAAGATCTATTTCTAGGGTTTTGAGGAAGTGCCGTATCAATTTCCATAGCGGTTGTAACATTTTACAATTCCATCAGAATTTTAAAAGGGCTCAGAATTTGTCATTTTCTGCTTTTAGGATCTGTGTTATTTTGCAAGGATAAGATATTATCTCATTGTAGTTTTGATTTGCATCTCTCACCAGTTTATGCCAGGAAATTTGAAGGATAGCTCCCTGGTCAAATGACTGGAAGAGATCTATCAATATTTGTTCCCATTCTCAAGGAAAGTGACCCAATGGATTGTGGAAATTATAAAAAAAATCACTAATATCACATGCAAACAAAATAATGCTGCAGGTTACCCAAAAATGACTAGAACAGTACATTCACAGACTCTTGTCAGAAGTTTAGGTTGAGAAGTGCCCATGGCACCAAGGATATTACTGCTGATGTCAGATGGTTCCTGTCTAAAAGCAGAGAATCCCAGATGATGTCTATTGATATTTTATTAACTATAAAAGAGCATTTGGCTGTGTGGATCATAACAAATGGTGGGTACCATTGAGAATAATGTTTTTAAGAACACTTAATCATGCTTATGCAAAATCTATATCTAGATCAAGAAACTGTTATACAAACATAGCAAGGGGCAACTGCATGATTTAAAATCAGGAAGGGTATGTGTGCCATGATTGTTTCCTTTCTCTATACCTATTCAATTTGTATGCTAAGCAAGTAAATCATAAAGCTGGACTTTATGCAGAGGAATGTGTCATCAAGATTACAGGAAGACTCATCAACAACCTTTATTACACAGACGACATAACCTTGCTTGCAGAAAGTGAGAAGGATATGAAATACTTACTGCAGAAGTTCAAGAATTATAGATTTTGGTATGGGTTACATCTCAACATCAAGAAAATAAAGGTTCTCACCACAGGACCAATAGTAAATATTATGATAGAGAAAGGATTGGGGCTGTCAATGATTTAATCTTGCTTGGATCAACAACCAACACTCTTGGTACCAGAAGTTAGTAGACATATTGCTTAGGGTAAATCTGCTGTCAGAGACCTCACAAAAATGTTAATGAGCAATAATTTCAGTTTGAAGGCTAAGGTGTTCCTGGTTCAAGCTATGGTCTTCTCAGTCATCTGCTACTTGTCAAAAAGCTAGACAATAAATAAGGATGACAGAAGAATTGTTATCTTTGAGGTCTGTTGTTGGAGAAGAGTGCTGACTAACCCCTGGACTGCCAAAAGAACCAGTAAATATGTTTTGGAAAGGGGACAACCAGAATGCTCCTTGGAGGCAAAGTTGGTGAAGTTTCATCTTTCATGCTTTGGACATGTAGCTAGGTGAGGCTGTTTCTTTGAAAGAGACATCATTCTTGGGAAGATAGGTTGACAATAGAAAAGAAAACCATCAACAAGATAGATTGACAAGGTGACTTCAGCAATAGGTTCTAGTGTGTCAAAGATGATGGGAATGGCACAGGATAGGTCAGGTTTCAGGTTGACTGTTTATACGACTGTTATGAGTTGTACTTAACTTGACAGCACCTAAAAACAATGATAACTAGGGGATTATATCTTTGATGGATAATAGCTATATCTTGACGAAAGGTCAGCCAGAAAACTCCTTGGAGGCAAGGATGACAAAGCTTTATTTCAAATACTATAAGCATATTGCTAGAAGAGGCTATTCTTTGGAGAGGGACATCATGCTTGGAAAAGTGGAGGGTCAGTGAAAGAAAGGAAGACTCTCATTGAGATGGATTGACACGTTGACTACAGAAATGTTTAATACTCTTTCTAAAGAAAATTTAATCCCATAGGTTTGTCCTTATATTTTTCTTCCAGACACTTAACAGAATGAACTGTAACATTTAAGTCTGATCCATTTTGAATCACTTCTGTGTATGGTATGAGTTCTGATAAAATTCCTTTTATTTTCTACAAATAGGTATCCACGATTACCAGGACAATTTTTGAAAGAATCTGGTTTTCCCATTTAATGCATTTTGGCTCTTCGTTTACACATATTCATATGGATGGACAGATTTACGTCTGAGTTCTCACCAGTATATCTTTGAACCAGAGCCATGGTGTTTTGATTACCGTGATTGTATACTATGTTTCTAGTGGCAGAAACATACCAATTGTACCTAGCAGTTATGTATTAAGTAATAAACGTATGTACTTAATTGAAGAGATTTCAGTGACAAATCTTGAAGGCATAGCCTGCTTTCTTCTTGCTTCTCATTGTAAAATATGAGAGGTAATGAATAGATTAAAGGAATATTTGTTAAGCAAAATGAGATAAAGACTTGATGATTTGGGAACTTCTAAGTAAAATCACTATACCATTCTTTTCTCAGGTAAAATATAATGTTTTTCTACTTTGGCAAGGCTGATACATTTGCTAAGTCTCATGTTGAAACAACAGCAACAACATGTTGGAAAGCCCTGGTAAACGTAGCGGTACAAGAATTCTTCATGCTTTAAATGTGTGTCCTGAAATAAATTGTTCTATTGAATGTATGACTTTTTACAAGTTAAAAGGAGAGAGAAACAAGGAAAAAAGGGGGCAAGGGGCAACTACAACTAAGAAAGAAGAGCTCAAAGCAGAATGTGTCCTTTGAACCCAGGTTCACTGCATTGAGACCCTCCTAGACCTTGGGAAAAACTGATGCTAAGACATATAGAGATCTCCAAGGAACACTTCTCTCACAGATACTGAAAAGACACAAGGAACCTGCCCCTCAACTAAACAGAGAAAGGAAGCTTTTCCCAAGAGCCAGCACCCTGAGTTCTAATTTCCAGCTTCTTTAACTGTAAGAGATAAATTTCTGTTTGTTAAAACTAGCCACTTGTGATGTTTCTAGCAGCGCTAGATACTTAAGACATTTGTTCAAAAGTATTTATTGAGTATATGTCTGCTTGCTATATTCAGCACAAGATATTTCACACAAGGAAAAGTTGACAAGTTTATAAAAAGCAGTTAAGTCATACAAAGATATGATGTCTGCAATAAATGAGTCTACTATAAAAATAGCAGCAATTATGCTCTCATTCTACCTTGATTCAGAAAAAAATAGTTTTAAATATTACCTTTTCCCTCTACAGCTCAATTCCATTTTTCTCACCCACTTTTCATAAGATTTGTAGATTATACAAAATAATTGGTCATATTAATACAGATTTTGTATTATTTTTAAAAGGAAAATACATGGCAGATGCCTAAATAAAGCTTACTAAAACAATGAGAAATTTTTTTCCCTGAGTTTCTGATACTTTAATGGTGAAAATAAAATCATGATGATTAACATTATAGGATGATTGTGTGGCAGATATTCTTATAAGTACTTGCTATGCATTTTGTCTTTTGTAGTAATGTGTCTTTTAACAAAGAGAAAACTGAGGTATGCTGAAATAGAGTAACTTTCCCAAAGTCATATAACTCGCATGTTCATCCCCAGGCGCATAACCTTGGACTGTTAATAGTTCTGGTAAATCTGAAAAGAATCTTCTAAGGATGTAAATTAAAAGCTTTAGCGCAGATTTTATTTTTTTTTTATTCTGCTATTTTAACTAGTATGTGCAGGAAGGTCTGATGATTTAGTCTATAGAAAGTTGTGCTGCTAAGTCAAAGGTCACACTTCTCTGGCTGTTCAAACCCACCAGCAACTCTGTTGGAGAAAATTGGACACTTTGCTCCCATGCAATTTACAGCCTCAGAATCCCAATGGAGGTTCAGCTATGAGTCAGTTCTGACTCAATAGCAATGTGTATTGTAATTCGGTCACCCCTGGATAGCTTAAATAGCTCAGCACTGCACTACTGACCAAAAGACAGGTGGTTTAAATCTACCCAGAGGTGACTTGAAAGAAAAACTTGACAGTTTCCACTGCAGTTTTTAAAATTTCATGGAATCCAGTTCTTCTTTGAAATATTTGTCATTACCAGGAGATCAAATTGTCTACAACTATTGTGGTTTTAAATAGAAGATTTTGATGTTTGAAAAGCATGTTCATAAATACTAAAAATATCAAGATATTGAAGAAGATATTGGACAAATATCCACTTGCCCAATGTAGTGATGCAGCCAAACTTGAGTTTTCAAGACTAACAAGTCAGGTGATTATATTATTCTGATTTCTTAATTTGAAATTATGTTAAGATGTCCTGGTTAAAAACCTGGCTCCCCACCTGAAGTTAGTGAGATAGACATACCAATGGCTCCAAGAGAGAAAAGTCCAGGCAATCTGCTCCCATAATAGTTACAATCTAAGAAAACCTACAGGGTAGCTCTGCTCTATCATATTGGGTCACATTAGTCCAAAGCAATTCGGTGGTAGATTGTAACAATAAGGTAATTGGAATGTTTCTTGGGAGTCCATAGCCTGATTTTCAAACTGAATGGCTATCTGTAAAGGGACAGTGTGTTTCCATTCTATTACACATTAACTCACAGGAAATCAAAACATAATAAAAAAAAAAAACAAAGGAAGGAAGAAAGGAGCTGTGAAAAGGAGGTCTCTATCCAAGTAGAAGTAGGCAAAGCATTGGATTTATACTCAGTGAAGCTTTTTAAAGCAGAAAATATTATGAAAAACAGACTCAGGTAAGTTTTTACCAGGTCTTGGAAGGTTAAAATGGTTTGGCTTATTCTATTTCATTTCATGGCAAGGCATGTTCAAAATGATTATCTTTTGGAGAAAGTTGAAAGTTCTCTAAATCTTCTTTTTCCAAACCTAGGACTTGTATCAGTAGAATAACCCTTGTAGTTGAAACTTGAAAATAATGTCTTTGGTTATGTAAATTCACCATCATTAAACCAATTACTCTAACACCTAGTAAAGCTTCATTGGGTTTCTGAGGTTATAAATCTTAATAGGAGACTATCTATCTTCCTTTCATGGAGTGACTGGTGGATTCAAACTGCCAACCTTTTGGTTAGTAGTTCAATTAACTATGTTAATTAACTGTGTTAATTAACTAGGAGGGACAGTGCAGGAGGGGAAGACCCTCTATGAGGTGGATTGATTCAGTGACTAACTGGGGTAATGGGGATGGGAGTGTCAGAGACAGTGAGATTGGCACAGGACAGAGCAGAGTTTAGAGCTGTTGCACATAGGGTCACTATGAGTCGCAAGCGACTCGACGGCACCTAACAACAGCAATAACAACAACAATTAACTAGGTTAATCAAGAAACCTGAGAACAGTTACTTTGCCAACTGACTGGAAAGGATCCATATTTATTTCCATTTCCAAAATAGGTAACCCAAAAGAATGTGGAAATTATTGAAAAATATCATTAATATCACACGCAATCAAAAGCTTGCTGATGATTATTCAAAAACAACTAGAACAGTACATTGACAGAAAATTACCGTAAATACAACTTGAGTTTAAAAGAGGCCATAACACTAGGGATATTATCATTGATGTCAGGTGGATCTTAGCTGAAGGAAGAGAGTACCAGAAGGATATTTATTTGTGTTTTATAGACCATGCAAAGACATTTTACTGTGCAGATCACACCAAATGATGTCTGGCATTGAGGAGAATGGATATCTCAGAACACTTGATTGTGCTCATATGAAACCTAGACCAAGAAGTAATTTTTCTAATAGAGCAATAAAACACTGCACTATTAAACAATCAAGAAAGGAGTGCATCGGGATATATGTTGTTGTTGTTGTTAAGTGCCGTCGAGTCGCAAGCGACTCATAGCGACCCTATGAAGGAGAGTCCTCGATGCTTGGGTGCCTTTCATCCTCTCTCCAGGTTCATAGGGTTTCTGGAGGCAAGCTATTATGGAAGCGGATGCCACTCCTCCTTCCAAGCTTGTTTTAATCGGGGAGCTCTACCCTACTCTCTGTCCACATTGGGTAGCCAACCATGAACGCATTTGACACATCAGTGTCACAGTGTTCAGCCTCACAGCAACCACAAGTGACCACGGTACGGCAACTTCAGGATATATACTTTCCATTGGATATTTTTCCAATCAGTATGCTGAACAGATCATTCAGGAGGCTGAACATCATGAAGGAAAATGTGGAATCAGGATTGCCGGAAGAGTCATCGGCAACCTCTGTTATGCAGACTATACAACCTTGCTCCCTGAAACTGAGAAGGACTTGAGGTACTTCCTGCAGAAGATTAAGGAGTACAGCCTTCAATATCAGTAACATGTCAACATCAGGTAAATAAAAATCCTCACCACCAGGCCAACGGACAGTATCATGGTAGGTAGAGATAAGATTGACGTTGTTAATTATTTCATTTTTCTCGAATCCAGAACCAACACTCTTGGCATCAGCAGTCAGAAATCAAAAGAAAAATTGCACTGGGGAAATCTGCTCTCCAGAAACAATATCAGTCTAAAGACTAAGGTACACCTGATCCAGGCCATAATCTTCTCAGTTGCTTGCTAAGCAACTGAGAGGTAGCTGATGAATAAGGAAGATAGAATAAGAATTGACGTTTTTGAATTGTGGTGCTAGAGAAGAGTATTGAAAATATCATGGATTGCTAAGAGAACAAATTGCTCTGCTCTGGAGAGGATGAAACTAGATTGCTCTTTGGAGGCAAGGATTTTGAAACTCTATCTCACATATGTTTTGCATGTTATCAAGAGGGGCCGTCCTTGGAGAAGGACTTCATGCTTGGAAGGGTGGAGCACAGAAGAGGAAGCCCTGAATGAGATGGATTTACACAGTGACTGTAACAGTGTCAGAGACAGTGAGGTTGGCTCAGGATAAGGCAAATTTCACAGCCCTTGTATATAGAGTGCCTATGAGTTGTAGTTAACTCAATAACACATAACAACACACCACTACATTTCTTTTTTCCTTAACAGTATGGCTGTCTTGTTATTTCAAAGACTTCCTGCATATCTAAATTGAAATAGGGTTCTACAGTTTAATCACTAGGTCACATTATTTAAAAGAAAGTACTCAATCTAAATTAGAAGAGTTTTTATACAGAGATTTATGAGTTCTTAACAAGCAATTCAGAGCAACATGTCCTACTGACCTGTAAGAAAAAGAGCCAACTACACAATAAGGCATGTCTGCAACTTTTCAAAGAGTGGGAAACACAATGGAAAAGAATACGTTAGGCAGCAAAGCTCCTTGCCTCTTTATCAAGACTTTATCTGCTAATGCACTTCCTTCTTCCTGTAGCATAGTTATAGAACTTAAATTTGCACAAGTATTGTATAAAAGAGAACATGCACCTCTCATTAAGAAGTCCAGTCAGAAGAAAAGCTGGTGATTTTCATAATTCTTACAGAGGAAATGGACTAATTAATGATGTTTTGTGCTAATAAGCTAACGAATAGTTGATGGAAACATTTAACGAAGAGACATCTATTGTGGACCTGTTCTCATTTTGCTTCAGAAGTCAAGGTGTGTATGGATTTTATTGAGTTTGGCTTATAAGGGTGCTGCATGTATTCTCCTTCTGGGAAAGAATGAAATACAATAGATATAAAAAAGGTAATAAAGAGCTAAGGAAGCGAAGACACTCTTAAGTGATAGTCTCACCAGAGAGGGGCAAAAGGCACATCCTAAGCCATGGCTTAAAAAAAGAAACAAATTAAAGTTTCAAAGTAAAGAGAACTCTGTTTTGACATAAAGAAAGGCAAATTATGCAGAGGCAGACTTGTTGAAACCTCATTTTAGGAAAAATGACAGTTATGGCTTCTGCTCTCATATTTATAAAATACTTTGTTTAAACAGTTGACAACATTACCTGAGGGAAATAGTGTCTTAGTTAAACTCTTTCAACTTACTTTATAAAGCATTCTATTTTAGGCAGATTATAAAAAATAATATAAAGTGCCTTCCTTCCTTTTCCAACTCTATGACAGGCGAACAGAAAAATCTTCCCCAATACGGAACACCTGAAGAAAGCTATAAAACAATTTTAAGCTTACTCATGCTGGCTGTCTAGAAAAAGGTAACAAGCTAAGACAAAAGCAATGAGAAACAAGGATTTTATGGATAAGCAAGCCCTCTCATGGGCAATAGCTGGCATCATCTACCTGCGGGCTGATGGGCTCATTTACTCGCTCTCTGGCATCATCTACCTGCAGGCTGATGGGCCATTGAGTTGAAAGTACCTCATAGCTGACTCTCCAGCAGTATTTTATTTGCAGGATGTAAATAGCTTTGGAGGAGTTTGCTTATCTTTCTAGCAAAGAGTTGCTGATGGATTCGAAGCACTAGAGTGCTTTGTGTTAACAAAGCAGCTTCCTACAGACTATTATCACTAGAGCCCCCTAGCTAGTGAGCTGTTGTTATGTGCCTTTGATTCTGCTGTGACTCATAGTGATCCTATTACAGTAGCTCTGAACCCTGCACTATGCTGAACCAATTTCACTATCTTCTACACACCTACTCTTATTACTCAGTTATTAAGACAACCCATGTCATCTAAGCTTTTCCTCTTTCACGCTGTCTTTCCACCCTTCCAAGCATGATCCTTCTCCAAGGATGGTTCTCTTCTGGCAACATTCCTAAAGTATGTGAGCTGGAACTTCAAAATTATTGCATCCAAGAAACAGCTTGGTTGGCTAGAACTGGTTTATTGTGCAGGGAAAGTTTAAATGTGCAGGGAAAGGAAGATAAAACTGAAGATACAAATAAGAAATGACAGCTCACTTAGTTGAAAACTGGGCCAAGGCCACCAGAATATTTCTCATCAGGTGCCTTCTCCTTAGACCTTACTCAAAATAGAACAAGGGGAGGAGTAAGTCTCTCTCGAAAATTCCCTAACATCAGTTGGCACTTTGATAGCTCCAGATTGGGAACTCTTACTCATTCTAGGACTTGAAAATACCCAGGCAGAAGCTTTATTTTATGGTGCTGGGAATGGTCTAGAAGATTTGCAAAAATATGCATAAATCCTCACAGGGAGGATACAGTTTATTTGGTGAGTTTTGGTTTTTTAAATTGTATTTTGGTATAAATAAAAATGTCATATACATTGTGTTTCATTTATACATATTGTGTTTCATGCATTACTCCATTCACATGGTGTTTCACATTATCATCCTCATATATTGTGTTTTATAAAATTAATCACCATTGATCCATGCCTGTCATTATCTCAGCTTTTCAAGTCTCCTAAGGAACTTCCCTAATCCTTTCACCCCTTCTCTCTGCACATGAAATTCTGCTACATCAAGATTTCCCTCCTCCCTACTCTCAAGACCCCTCTTCCCTCCCCTTCCCCCTTTGGACTTTGTTATACCTCTTACTAGTGATCTTTCTATTTTTACAATAATGGTCTTATGCAGTATTTGTCCTTGTAAAACTATACTGCATAGTGCCACTGTTGTAAAACAGGTCTCACTTAGGGATTGAGGGGAGACTGAGAAAGATGGGATAAATAATGATACTGCACTGAAACAGATGAGGGAGAAAAGTTTAAAAGGGATATGTGATTAGGTATTATTGTCATGACAGGAGTCCAGAATGAAGGCTGCAGAGTGGAGTGGACTTGGGGGAGGAATTGTAAAACAATGAAAGAATTTTTCTTTTACTTTTCCAAGAGAGGAGTGTACTGGGGGGAAGGGATGGGCAAGGAGAAAAGTGCAACAATGAATGAATGTAAATCCGAAATCTCTGTAAATTTTCATTAAAATTAATAATAAAAAGGGAGAAAAAACCTATGTTAGTTCACTTAGCATAATATGTTCCAGCTTCTCCAATATTATATTTTTTTAAAATCATTGCTCCTGAGTTTTGCATAGTATTCCATCTGGTAAAGGTACCACAATTTCTCAATCCATTCATTTGTTGATGGACATTTTGGCTGTTTCCATATTCTTGCTACTGTGAATAACATTGCTATGAATATTGATATACAAATCTCCATTTGTGTGTTTATATTTCTCTTGGGATATATACTTTGCAGTGGAATAGCTGAGTCATATGCACTGTCTATGGGTGGCTTTTTGAGAAAATGTCACACTGGCTTTCAGAGTGATTGTACCATTTTACAATCCCATCAACAGTGTGTGATAGTACCAATCACTCCATGTCCTGGCTAGCATATACTGCTTGCTGTCCCATTAAACTTTGCCACTGCTGCAGGGGTGAGATAGTATCTCAATGTGGTTTTGATTTGCTCCTCTCTTAGTGCCTGTGATTGTGAGTATCTCTTCAATGTGTCCATTAACCATCTGAATGTTTTCCTCTGTGAAAAGTCTTCCCGTATCTTTTAGCCATTTTGTAATTGAGTTACCTGAATTTTTCTTGGGGAGGCCCTGTAGAAATCTAGAAAC
>NW_006399784.1:14121144-14121883 GCF_000299155.1 Elephantulus edwardii
CAGCCTCATTCTACAACAGTGGCACCATATAGCATTTATATGGTGTCAATATAGCTTTAAAAAAGTAGATAACTGACTATGTAAAGTATGTTGGCCTAGCCACAAAAGGATTGGCTAACTACCATTCCACAAGGGAAGTCGCCAGTCTCAGCAATCTGCAAAAGGATTGACTATTCCCACCCCCAATAAATTGAACAGTGCTAGCTACAGAGAATAGGAATTCTTCCTCCACCAGAAGGAATTTTTGCTGCATCAGAAGAGATGGAATACTTCGCATAGCCAGAGAAGAGAGACTTCCCCCAACTCAGTGAGATGTAGGATACCCTTAGAGATGGCAGTGGCAGTGAAGATTGAACTGGAAAATTGGATGTGAGATGGAACTTTGAGACTGGGCAGAATCCAATTTTGACAGGACTGAGAACGTGGTTGAACAACTATGAGATAAGCCAATATTGGCAGGACTGAAAACTTGAGAATATTTAGAGCCATGAAGCTCAAAGCTGAGTTGCCTATGTATACATTTTGGAAATTGTCTTGACTCTATTTTGTTATAAATCTGAATGATAACCATTTAACTCCCCAAATATGGTTTTGTGTGGTCTGTGAGTTATAAAATCAGAATTTGGGCCCAGCCAAGCAGTAAGATTGATATTTATGAAGCACACAGGAGCAATCATTTTGTAAATTATTACCTAACTTGGGAGGGACTAGAGAGCATTATGCTGAGTGAACTAACTCA
>NW_006399784.1:14122639-14124754 GCF_000299155.1 Elephantulus edwardii
GTTATTGATGATGTGAGCAGGGATAGTTTCCCCCTGGGAAGTTGGTAAATGTTAGATATGATTCTGTCCAAGTGCCCCTTGTTTTTTTTATAGTAAACCTAACTAGTGACAAAAGATCTCTATAAGGAAAAGTACAAAATACCGCTGCAAGAAGCAATAAGAAATCTCTGTTCATGTATAGTAAGACTCGGTATAGTGAAAATGACAATCCTATCAAAAACAGTCTGCCTGTTAAACACAATATTAATGCAGATACCAAATTCCTTTTTTTAAAGATATAGAAAAGACAATTGACAAGTTTATTTGGAGAAGCAAGATACCTAGAATAACCAAAGCACATCTAAAAACCAAAAATGAAGCGAGAGGTATAGCACTCCCCAATCTTAAAATCTACTACACAGCAGTAATAACCAAAATAGCATGATACTGCTAGAATAACAGAGGAATAGAATTGAGAACCAAGAAATTGACTCATATATCTAAAGTCAGCTGGTATCCAACGAGGAAATAAAGACTATCAAATAGGGAAATGACAACCTCTTCAACAAATGGTGCTAGCAAAACTACATTTCTACCCGCAGAAAGCTAAAGCAAGATCCAAATCTCACACCATACACAAAAATCAACTAACAATGGATCAGAGAGCTAGGAGCAAAGCACAAAACCTATAGATAAGAAAAGACAAAATGGGAGAATCTACTTTAAAGACAAGCTTCTAAAAACTTCTACAAAGCCCCATGAAAAGGAACCAGTAAAAAGAGAAATAACAAATACTTGGGGGGGAAAAATCACGTTAAGTGACAGAAAGAACTAAACAAAATTGTGATGCAGATATAGAAATATAAAAATTATTCAAAAGAATACAAAATAAATTTGTTTAGCACATTTTAAGATAGAAAAGGAGAATTAATATAATAAATGGACCAGAATGTAAGTTCACCAGTTTGAAATTAGATATGAGAATTCCAGAAGTGAAAATTATTATTGAATATAAAATCTTATGGATGAATTGATGTAAAGACCTTAAAAAATGCAGAATTCACAGGGATAGATTAATACAAAAGAATGATCAAAATAACCTTGAAGATACTACAAAATATTAATGTCTTCTGGACTGCAGGAAGGAAAAAACTTATTTTGGAAGAAGTGTAGCAAGAATGCACCTTGGGATGGTGAGACTTCATTTTACAGACTTTGGACAAATAATAAGAGCATCATTACTGGTAAAGTAAAGAGTCGTTGAAAAAGAGAAAGACTCTTGAAAAGATGGGTTTAAAAATAGCTGCAACAATGGTTTCAAACGTAGCAGTAACTGTGAGGATGACGTAGAATCCAGAAGTGTTCTTTCTTTTGTAGTTGTGATCATTATGAGTCAAAAATCGACTCATCAGTAGTGAGCATTATGAGGTAATGGAACCACGACTTGATTTTGCACTCACACAACAAGTAGATACAAAATTTTATCATATTTATTATTTTCTAAGCTTAGTTTGACTTTTCATTAAAAAAAAGTTGATATTGAAGCCCCGGATAAGCAAAACATTCCTTAAAAATAGAAAAAAGGTAGGAGGCCTCTTACTCCCCAATTTCAAATCCTACTACACTGCTGTGGTGGTTAAGACAGCATGGAACAGGTACAATGACAGACACATAGATCAATGGAATAGAATTGAGAACTCAGAAATCAGCCTATCTACCTATGGTCAATTGATTTTTGACAAGGAGATGAAATCAGTTAAGTGGTGAAATGACAGCCTTTTTAACAAATGATGTTGACAGAATTGGAAAAATATCTGTAGAAGACTCAAGCAAGATCCACACTTCACTCTATATACAAAAACTCAAGGTGGATCATGGACCGAGGAATAAGACCAAGGCCTATAAGCGTCATTAAAAAAAAATACAAAAAACAAAAAAAAAATTGGATGAACCCTAGTAGTAATAATCCACAACATAAAGAGTCTTCCAAGTATCCTGAAAAATCTACAACCAGGAGAATATAAAATAGATGAATGGGACTGTGTAAGAATCAAATCCCTATGCACATCCAAAAACTTCTACAACAGGGTAAAAAAGGGAAGCCACAGACTGGGAAAAAGTATTTGGTAATGCAAT
>NW_006399784.1:14127263-14133338 GCF_000299155.1 Elephantulus edwardii
TGTTAAATTTTGCTATTCTGTCTGGGGTGAGATGATATCTCATAGTTGTTGTAAGAATGTTTTATTGTTGTTGTTGTTAAGTGTTGTCTAGTCGTAGATGACTTCTAGCTACCCTATGAAAGAAAGACCTGAACAAAAGTATAACTTTCATCGTTTCTACAAATTCATAGGGTTTCCAGAGGCAAGGTATTTCTGAAGTGGATGACACTCCTGCTTCCAAGCTTGTTTACATGGAATTGTAACATTATCAGTCATGGAGCAAAACCTTTTAAATTTTTCTTGTGATAAGTCAGATTTCATACTAAATATTTGTAACAAAGCAAATGCTATTTCAAGATATGAGGGAGGTATGGATACAAACTGGAATTCACCCTGAGGCAGTAAGGCAATCCTTAAATGTTTACAGGAGTAAGTACTAAGGTAAACCTTAAGCATTTATTGGATTCTTACATTGTATTTGCTAACCCCTTCCTCCTGAGGCAAGCATAAGATTTTCAATAGAAAGAGCTTAGCTTCATTCGCATTGAATTCTCTTTGTGATTTGCTCCCTGGCAATTTTCTATAAAGGCACAGTAAAGCTGAGACAAGTGCGTCAGAGAACTGTTTGCCTCCTGCTTTACTTCTGCTTACTTATACATTCTGGGTGTTCTGTCTTGTTATTAACATACTTATTAAGATATCCATTTTTAAAGTATATTTCTGCAAACCTCCTTAATGTAATATTTCCACTTTTTAACTCTTAAAATTGTTACCCATAATTTTCTTACTAGTATTTCTTTTAAGTTGTATCTCTAAAACCACTGGCAGGCAGCCAGATCAATGTTTTATTGCTTTCACATAATTTTCTTTTAAGGTAACAACATTTTTTCTATACTTTAAAAACTGTTGAATTTAGAGACAGTTTAAGTAAGTAGGCTATTTCTATTACAGTGAGTAATACAGCTCTGGTGACCTAGTGGTAAGAAACTGTGATGTATTCCTGAAAGCATAGGGTTTGGATCCACCAGCTGCTCCACAGGAGAAAGATGGGTAATCTCCTACTGTAGATTAACTGCCTCTGAAAACCAACTGAAGGACAGCTATGGGTTTGTTCTGACTCAACAGTACACAACAAAAACATGTTCAGATTGTAATGATCTCAACTCTTCCAAACATCAGGTAAATTTCACCATCAGTGAAGAAAAGTTTATGTTTACATTTAGTGAAAAAGCCAAAACTTATTTCTGAAATAACTCGTAATAAATGTAGTATATTTTAGAGTGTAAGTAAGGATTTTTACTTACATTTTACTTCTATGATTTAAGTAAATATCTTTTACTTAAATTCTTAAGTAATTTTTTAAATTTAAATTTTATAATTGAAGTAAATATCTTTTACTTAAATTCTCTTTCTTTTACCTAATTGTAGACAAAGTGGTTCTTGGTTGAAGAGAAAGATGTCCCTGATTGAACACATAATACAAACCTTAATCTGTGCTTGTAGAGCAGTTTCCCATTGGAAGCAGTACAGACACAAAGCTGGCTTGCCCTCTGTCAGTGTCTTGGAAATGAGCTTGAGAAAGGTTGCATCTAACTCCACGCATCCATACCTAAGATTCTTTAATGGTGATTATAGAGGCACAAATAATGTTCTTTTGACTTTTTCAATATAACTTTGCTATTTCAACCTGAGATTTATTTACTTAATAGTAATAGTACAGCTCATTGGATAGATGAAAATAGTCAATACAGAAAAACCTAACGATGAAAATTAAAATCTCATGTAACATTTAGACACTGAACTGCAATATGTCATATTTGGTAGCTAAATCTATTATATACTTCATGCTTCTAAAAAAGTTAAAATATTGAGAGCTAAAAATTATTTTTTCTGCAAATTCTTGAATAATTTTTTAAGATAAAGTTCCACAAATATAGCTGTTAGATCAAACAGTGCTCCTGTTTTGAAGCTATACTTTTTTTTGCTTTAATTATTTATAAAAGGACTTGTTTCAGCAACATGCCTCATGGAGAATTGAAGGGCAATTATCAAGTATATTAATATTGCCATTTTACATTGCTAATTAATTACTTGGGTAGATTTTTCTTTTTTGGAATAGAAGCAAATTAAGGAAATCAACGCATGCTGTGTAACTTTCCACAGTGAGCTTCTGCATATGCCATCGGGAGACAGGAAGAAATGGAACAAGTTCTTACCCTAGAGGAGGGTTATCTTTTTGGTTTTGTTTTTCTTCTTGTTTTTTTGTCTTTAAAGACATGCTCGTGTACAATGATTCCAGAACATTTATAAAATAGATACATAACAAAGGAAAGTGAAAAAGAAAACAAAATAAATTTGTAAACTAGATATATATCTATCCCTCATAGAAACTCAGCATTTCAAAATCATATCTAGTTTTTGCTTTCATTTGTAGGTAACCATTTGTTTTCGCCTGTCCTACCATGTTTAGATCAAGATTGTTTTGATATGGAGAATGGAGACATTACCTTATTTCCCTTCTTAGAAGAGAATAAAGGCTAAGACTCCAAGGTAATTCTCTTAGTTATCTGGAATACTAGCTGCATACTTTTTATGAGTTGCCATCAAGTTCACTCAGACTCAAAGAAACTTTAAGTACAACAGAATGAAACATTGCTTAGTCCTGCACTATCATCACAATTGTTCATCGCAACGAACAATTTGTTGTGCCAATCCATTTCATTGAGAAGTCCTGACCTCCCTTTGTTCTACTTTAGCAAACATGATGACTTTTTCTAGTAGTGGTCTCTTTTCTTGTAGGTCATAAATCAAGTGAGTGAGATAATGTTTTGTTGAGATTCATAAGGTTTTCAGGAGACATTTTTTGCAGATTCCTGATCTATGCTGTTCTGGAAGCTCTGCTGAAACCTATCTTCTACGGGTGTCTTGCTGGTGTTTGAAACTTTGGTACCATTGTTGTTGTTGCTGTTGTTATTAGGAGTCATCAAGTCAAGTATGACTCATAATGACCCTATGAACAACTGGTCTGAACCCTGTTCTATTCTGTGCCATCTTTAAACTTCCTGAAACGCTAACACCCATTGCAGCAGTCACTGTATCGATCCACCTGGTCAAGGGTCTTCCTCTCCTTTGCCGACCCTACACTTTTCCTAACATCCTGTCCTTCTCCAAGTAATAGCCCCTTCTAGCAACATGCCCAATGTATATCAGGTGAAGCCTTATCTCTCTTTCCCCTAAAGAGCACTCTGGCTGCACCCTATCCAAGATATGTTTGTTCTTCTGGCAATCCATAGGATGTTTAGAGCTTTTCTCCAAAACCACAGCTCAAAGGCATCAATTTTTTCCTGTCATCCCTTTTCATTATTCTGCTCTCAAATGCCTAACAAATGATCAGAAACACCATGATCTTACTCAGATGCATCTTAGTCCTCAAACTGACATCATTATTCCTCAACAATTTGGAGAGGTCCCTAACTACACACTTTTCCAGTGCAATGTGTCTCCTTATACTGCTGGTAACAAGGGTGTTAGTTGTGGATCCAAATAAATAGAGTTGTTGACAATTCCAATCTCATCTTCATTCATCATGATGTTGTTTACTGGTCCAGTGGTAAAAATCTTTGTTTTCTTGACATTGAGTAGCAGTCCATATTGAAGGCTACTTTCCTTGATCCTCTACAAGTGCTTCAAGGCCTCTCCACTTTCAGCAAGAAAGATCGTGTCATCTGCATAATGCAGGTTATTGGTGAGTTTCCTTCTGATTCTGATACCACATACATTCTTCCTCATAGAGTTCAGCTTCTGGAATAATTTACTCAGCATAGAGATTGAATAGATATGAAGAGAGAATACAGCTCTGAGCCACACCCTTCTTAATTTTAAACCACACAGTGTTCCTTAGCTCTGTTCATACAACAGCCTCCTGGTCCAGGTATAGGTTTCTCATGAGCACAATTAAGTGCTCTGAGACTTCCATTTTTCTCAATGTCAGCCACAACCTGTTGTGATCCACAGAGTTAAATGGCTTTGTATAGTTAATAAAGCACAAATAGGCATTCTTTAGGTATTCTTCACTTCCAACCAGGATCCATGTGACATCAGCAGTGATATTCCTGGTGCCACAGCCTCTTCGAAATTCTGCTTGAACTTCTGTCAGCTCCCTATTTATGAACTGTTCTAGCCATTTTTTAATGATATTCAACAGTATTTTTCTTGCATGAGATATTAATGATAGTGTTTAGTAGTTTCTGCATTCTTTCGGATCATCTCTCTTGGGAATGGGAACAAATATGGACCTTTTCCAATCCATTGGCTGGCTGGACACTTGTCCTCCAAATTTCCTGGCATAGACTGGTGAGTGCATCCAAGACTACATCATATGGCTTCCACAATATGACAAATCAACAAAAGTAGTGGAGTATGTGATATTTATGTGCAAATGAGGTAAATTGTTACCTGAATTGTATTTTATATGGTTTAAGTCGGTCATGTAAAATGAGTGAAGGAGAACATTGTTTCTATAGCATCCACAAGCCTATGTATTCCAATTATAAATGACAACATGCTAAACTCTAGAAGCAGATGTTTGTATGGTAAAGAGTGCTATTATGTTAGCATTACCACTGCTTCAATAACCATGTGAGAAAAGGAGTAAGCACGCTCTAATTCTTTAGTCTAGTGATAAGAACTTAGTGTCCATCTCTGGTGTCTAGAACGAGAGCAGAACATGGATAAATAAATGGAGTGTGTAAATGTGGTATAGATTGTAATGCATTACCAAGAGCCTTAGCTCTGTAATTTCCATGGATACCAGCCCGCTCTCCCTTTGAAGTCGTTGTAGGTAGATGCCATCGAGTTGATGAAGAGCTGACCTGAAATGTGCCGTCTCCTGTGCCATCCTTATTATCTCTGACACACTAGAGTCAATTGCTAAGATTACTACACCAATACTTCTCATTGGAGATCTTCCTCTCTTTTGCTGATTTTTTATCTTTCCAAGCATAATGTCTTTTCCAAGGAACATGTCTTTTTGACATGTCCAAAGTGAGAGACAAACCTTTATCATCTTTGCTTACACAGTATTGGCTCCTAACTGTAAGGTCAAAGGCTAGAGGCTACCAAGAGGCAATTTTGAAGAAAGGTCAGATTATTTCTGAAAGAATAAACGTTAAAGTCCTGTGAAGCATAGTTCAATTCTGATATTCATGGCTTTGCAGGCATCAGAATCAAAGACGACAACAGAAAACAAGCAAATCAATACAAATAAACATGAACTGATAACAATGAGTACCTCTTTTAAAAATGTGTTTAAAGTACTATGCTTTGGTGGTTACATACCATCAAGTTAACTACGACTCAGAGTGATCCTATGGTAACATACCTAGACTGCCTATCCAATGTTGTTCATAACACCACTGTTGTCATACTTTAACTCATTGCTACAGTCACTGTGTCAATCCATCTTTTTGAGGATCTTCTTCCGTTTTGCCAACCCTCTAACTTTCCCAACATGATGTCTCTTTTAAATGAGTGGTTCCTCCTGAAAAAAAAAATCATCAAAGTCAGTGAAAAAAAGTTTCACCATCCTTGCCTCTAAATAGCACTCTGGTTGCACTTCCTATATTAATATTAAAATATGTTGAGTTGTTGTTATGTGTCATCGATTCTCTTTCAACTCATAGCAAGCCCGTGCACAATAGCTCTGGATTGTACTCTATTCTAAGCCAGTCTCACTGTCTCCGATATACTCAATCCCATTATCACAGTCACTGTGTCAATTCTTTCCACCCTTTCAGGCATGATGTCCTTCTCTAAAGATTGGCCCCTCCTGGTAACATGCCCAAAGTATGTGAGATGAAGTTTCAAAATCTTTGCTTCTATGGAGTAACTTGGTTTCACCCTCTCCAGGACAGACTTATTTGTTCTCTTGGCAGTTCATGGAGCTCAATACTATTCTCCAGCACCACAACTCAAAAGCATCAGTCCTTCTGTCATTCTTAGTCATTGTCCAGTTCTCTGATGCATAGCAAGTAATTGCTAAGATCATGGCCTGGATCAGGCACACATAGTCTCTAGACTGGCATCATTGCTCTTTAG
>NW_006399784.1:14134331-14135593 GCF_000299155.1 Elephantulus edwardii
TATCTACAAAATACTGTTTTTCCAAATAAAATAAAATTTTGGTACATCTGAAATTGAACTGTTAAATAAAGCACAACAAAAATCCATCAATAGTGCCCAGATTTTGTCACTCAATTTAATAAATGTATAAACAGAAGGATAAAAGACAAGAATCTTGCACAAAAGAATTCTAAATAATTTATCTACATGCTCTTCCCTACCAGATTCTATAGTATATTTCTAATCCCCAAAGAGTTTGGGCTGCACATAGTGACTTCTTTTCAAAAGTACAAAAGCTGAGAGATAAATAATTTTGCAATAAAGAAATCTGACAAACTCTGCTTCGACAAAGTTGTCAAGGGCAATGTCAGTAATGATGAATTATCCACTGCTGTCCAGTAGATTTTGACTAATCTAGTTTTCAAGAGTATAAATACTAACCAGAGGAGGTTACCCACTGTTCTTCTGAAGAGTGCCTAGTTCATTTGAACCATCAACCCTTTGGCTAGCAGTGCTACACAATAGGTCACCAGAGCTCCTTAACAAGTCAGGTTATAAAAGTAAGTACCTTGGGAATGCTATGATGGGTGTAAGACTCCTTTTCTGTGATCTTCTAAACATGAATTTAATAAATATAATAACTAAATAGAAATAAAACAATAGACAAAGCCAAGCTGAGAAGATCTAAACAAAAATATAAAATTGTCCTTAAAACTCTCAAAGTTAGGGAGATCTGATGTCCTAGTGTCAAAAGCTGCACTACAATCCCAGAGATGCGTTGTTTGAATCCACCAGATGCTGTGCTGGAGAAGGAGGAAAAATCTCCTCCTGTACCAGTCAGATTCACTTTGAAGGTACACACACACACAAAATAGTAAAATAAATAAAAAAATAAAATAAAACCTCTCAAAATCATAAAAAAACAAAGAAGGCCAAAATATTGTCACAATCCAAGAGAATAAAAAAAAACAAAAACAAAAACAAAAAACAACAGAACACATGTCAGTTAAACACATTATACCCTGGACAGGATCCTGAGGAGAAAATAAGGAATATTAAATAAAAACTTAGGAAATCTTAACACATTAGTGTTTTAGCTAATACTAATGTATCATTATTGGTTCACATTCAACTGTAAAACTTGTACTACCCTAAAATAAGGGAGGTTTGGTGGCTTAGTGGTAAGAAGCTGCACTACAATCACAGAGACAAGCAGTTCTAATTCACCAACTGCTCCTTGGGAGAAGGATAGGCACTCTTGTCCCATATGTTTCACTGCCTCT
>NW_006399784.1:14135693-14142351 GCF_000299155.1 Elephantulus edwardii
TTTTTAATAATTTTAATGAACATTTACAGAGAATTTGGATTTCCATTCATTCATTGCTGCACTTCTCTACCCGCCCAGCCCTCTCCCCCCACCCCCCAGTTTGCGCCTCTCTTTCAAAAGGAAAAGAAAGACTCCCTCCCTGGTTTCTTGATTACTGGTGCCAAGAGTGTTGATTGTGGAAGCAGAAATTATTAACAATCTTAATCTCCTCTCCATCTATCGTGGTGCTGCCTACTGACCCAGTCGTGAGGATCATTATTTTCATGATGTTGAGCTTTAATTGATATTGAAGATTGCATTCCTTGACGTTTTGTAGCAAATGCTTTAGGCTCTTTTATTTTTCAGGAAGCGACATTGAGTCATGTGCATATCACCGGTTGTTGGTGAGTCTTCCCCCAGTTCTGATGCCACATTCCTCCTCATAAAGCTCAGCCTCCTGAGTGATCTGTTTCACATATAGATTGAAAAAGTATGGAGATATGTGGCATTCCTGATGCACTCTTTTCCCAATTTTGAACCAAGCAGTATTTCCTTGCTCTTTCTGATGTCTCCTTCCTGGTGCAAGTATAGGTTTTGCACAAACTCTATCAAGTGTTATGGAATTCCCATTCTTCTCAATGTTAGCCACAATTTATTGCGATCCACACAGTAAAATGCTTTTGCATATTCAATGAAACACAGATATATAATCTTCCGGTATTCTCTGCTCTCAGCCAAGATCCATGTGACATGGGCAGAAATGTATCAAGTGCCATGGCCTCTTCGAAACTGAGCTTGTATTTTTGGTAGTTCTCTTTTGACATACTGTTCCAGTAACTTTTGGATAATATTCAGCAGAATTTTGCTTGCATGTGTTAATGTTTGATAATTTCCACACTTTGTTGGATCACCTCTTTTAGATATGGGAATAAATATGTGTCTCTTCTAATTGGTCAGGTAGCTGTGCTCCAGAGTGCTTATCACAGCCTGGTGAGCAAGTCCAGGGCAGCATCTTTTTGTTGAAATATAACTATGGATATCCTATCAATTCCTGGTACTTTGTTTCTTGCCAATTTCTTCAGAGCAGTTTAAATATCCTAACGCTGCTAAGATATTTTTAGGAACTCTGAATATCTATATAAAAGGTGTGTTAAAAAACAATTTCCATGGCTCTTCTCCTAAAAATTAGAAAACATTTTGCTATCTGATTAAAAAGTTGCATAAATACAAGCAATCTGCACCATTAAAATATACTTTTTCCATCAGATAATAAAAAATTCTGGTTTCATTTTGAATGCAAAAAGCAAAGAAAATCCCATAAAATAGTCTCATTTCCTCAAATATGTTTGTCAATATAATAGTGGTTGTCATAGGTTATTATTTTTACTTTTATTGCATTAACTATAATCTATTAGAATATGGTTTTCAGATACAATTGGATTATAGCTGCATCTTTTCAAAAACATTTTTACTAAGATAAGTTAAGCATTTTGTATTTTTTATTATCTTTTGGTAGAAATAATTCATATTTATAATTCAGTTATAAGTATTATAATTAATTTTTTAACATAGGAATACAATTTAAAAGAATGAGTACCAAAGGACAGTAAAATGATTGAGATTTAAAGTTTTTATCCAAACATTTGAAAAACTAGTTCACAGTCCATAGATGAATAGCTATTATAGATAAAATGAAATATCACTTCTATCATTATTCTATATGGATGAAAGTTCTGATAAAACCTAGACAATACATGACAAGGCTGCATAGTGGAGTGGACTTGGTGGGGGCCAGGCGGGGATTGTATACTAATGAAAGAATTTTTCTTTCACTTTTCAAAGAGAAGAGCAGACTGGAGGGGAGGGGTGGGCAAGGAGAAAAATGCAACAACTAATGAATAGAAATCCAAAGTTTCTGTAAATGTTCATTGAAATTAATCAAAAATACCCCCCAAAACCCCTAGACACTTAAATAAATAGACTATATTTTAACCATTTCATATAATTATTAGAACTCCTTCTGAGTTGTTTGTCACAATAACATATTTTTCTGTCAGCAAATTTTATTTTTAAGACACTCATCTGACAATTGATTAGATTTTATTTCCCTCAGTGTCATCCATGTGACATTCAAAAGGGTTTAGTTTTGTATCCAGGGAATGTTTCATATCCTTGAACAAAGCACTATATGGTAAAAGTAGGAAGGTGTGAATAGAAGTCTGTCTTTTTTTCCTGTGGGAGAAAGATGTATGTGGTAGCCTAAAGTTGGCAGACCTAATTATACAGTGGGCTCCTGCAGGTAGGCCTAGTAAGCAGCTTCTACAAACAGTATCTCAAGTTTTCAGTAAATATGGGAAGTGTGGTGGTAGTTGGAATCTTAGCACTTTTGTGATGTCCCTCATATCTTCTTTTCAGAGGATATGGGAGAACATAAAAGGCACCTCGTGGTGTAGAGCACAGTGTGCTGAGCTGCTCACTGAGAATTTAGTGGTTGGAATCTACCATTGACTCTGAAGGATAAAGATGAACAGTCTTCCTCTCATAAACAATTTACAGCCTTGAAAACCTGACGAAGGGTCGTTGTGCTTCAGAATTGGTCAAGTGTCAGGTGCCACTGGAATAATCATCATCAATGCCTCTGCACTTCCCTTCTCCCTTACCCTGACTGCCTTATGATACTCTTAACTCTTCCCCTCCCCCAATGTCTTACATCACATCCCAGGAGATGAAGTGTATTCTGCACTGGTTTGCAAGTTGGTCAGGTCTCCAGCATGAACGTTTTCTACAGGACCTTATAGCTAAAGCAGTGCCAGGAAAGTGACAGCCACTCCTGGATGGTCTGGAGCAGCTTAGTGTCTGTCTCTGGGGCAAACTGACCACATTGCCTCTTTGAATGCCAGCTACATTTTTGAGATCAATAGTTTCAAGACTGGGTTGGGCTGATCAGTAGTGCAATGAATTTGTCATGCAATTGGAAGTGACTGAGTCAGACTTTGTGACAAAGTTTTACCACCACAGTTTTACAGCTAAAACTGGTAAGGATTGCTATGAGTGAAGCCTCAGTTCAGATGGGCTACACAAAGATCTGGAAATGGTAACCTGGCTAGTTGACTGAACTCACTGAGAGCACAGACATGGCCATTTTAACAGTAGCTTGTCAACTGGACTCCTAGGAATGATTTCCACCCAGGCAAATCCAGATCATCAGTCTGCATTTCTATAGCATCTTTCCGAGAATCTGATGACTTCTTTCGGAACTGCAGCCAAAAGGAACTAAAGTATTACAACTCAGATTTGACATTCTGCTGCCTCAGGAGGAACATAAAGTGGAACTCTCCTGGTCTTAACTAGACATGCCAACCATCAGCTTTTACACTGGTGATTTAGGAAAATTATGGAGAATCAGAAGAGATAGAATAATTATTTCTTCTCTCATTAAATCCTAATAGCCAAGTATATGCTATTTTTTGAATTGGTAGCAGGTATTTCTATTCTACAATAATATGAAAACAAGTAATGCTCTACAAGTTGAAGGATTTATTTTTTATATAAAAATAAAGAACAGCTTTTAAAAAAAGTTTATATCTAAGAACATGTATAAAAAGAGTGTATCTAAGTGTAGGTCTATTCTGTCACATGGTCCATGCATTGATGTTAGCTTGATTCCAGTGGGTTTTGGTTTTGGCTTATATGTAAGTTGAAGATTTGGATGTTGATTTTTAAAGAATTTACAGGATTCCTAAACAAACTTCTCTTGTTACCTTCCATGGGAACATGAAAGTTCATTTGAAAACCACTCTACTTATTTTCTACTGAGAAGATTTGAGTTTCCAAAGCGGATATCTCAAAATTAAAGATATTGCACTTTATGGTTTATACGCATTTGAACCTAGCCACAGATGGTTGGGGAATGATTTGACCGCATGAAGAGAAGATAATCCATGCTTTGAACCTTACAGGTGTTTGCTGTAATCTGATGGTTTGCTCTGGACTGGACTTTGCTAGTGAATGCAAATGCTAAAAATTTTCAAACTAAACAGAACATTCTTCAGCAAAAGTGTAATACTTGTTCCTTCAAAGAACTGGTTTATTAAGGATGGGCAAATCAGAAATTGACTACATAAAATGTGATATTAAGGCAAGAGACAAGAAGCAGCTGGCTTATATGCTTTCATGAATATGATTATTAGTAAGATGATTCTAAGGGAAAAAATATCTCACAATATATATGAATTAAATACAACAGAAATGAAAAATGGCCTATACATAATATTCATGCATGAAATATAATGTACATGAGTAATTGTATGCAAAACAATATGTAAAAATATTTAAAATTTTACAAAAATCTCTGAATGGATTTCTGGTTTTATTTTGTTTTCCTTTGATTATGGACAAAACAAGAATAACAATTACACAAACTTTTCACCTCCCTTTCCAGTCAGATAAGGTCTATCAGGGTTAGTCTTTATACGTTTATTATGTTTAATAAACTAGCTATTCCTAGAAACATTATTCTAGAAACTTAAATTATGTTTGTATATTTTTTATTCCACTTAATTTCATACTACTTAAAATAGGCTTAAAATAAGCAAAGCCTTGGAGGACATATTTCAAAGAACACCACAGAAGTGACATTTTTTAGTACTTACTTAAGCCACTGCTGTGGGAACTGACAAACGACTTGTGGTTTAATTTTCCATAACACATTTTCACTTTAATTTTCTTAATTTAGCAGTTACTAAAACCCATGTTTGGGTTTCTTCCCAATTTGCTTAATAAGTTACTGAAGTGATGCTTTTGAGTGTCTATGATGTAATATGTTTATCCTCCATGCACAAGTTACTAAATTAGTACTTTCTTACAAAGAAATGGGATGAAATCTGTACCAAAATTATCTAGGACAATTTTTCTAATTCAATTTACCACAGTTCTTTCTCCCTATTTCTCTTTCTCTCATTCCACAAACCTCTGACCAATTTAGAAATCAACTTAAAAAACAAATCAGACCTTTTAAAGGTGGAGGTTGAGACAGCGGAGGTGGGGGGATATGAGTGTGTTTGGGAGAGAGATATGTAAGTAAAGGGGAAGTACGGAAGTATGTTATCAAGAGGTATTTCAGAGAAGTGTTGTATAGCTTACAATTTAGTTTAAAAAATCCAGCTTAAAAATTCTATATGAGCTCAATTTAAAATTGTATTGATTATTAGGGTTTCCTCTCATTCTTCTATCATTATATGAATCTACCTTCATAGGAGTCAGGGAATATTTTTTAGAATTGCATTTTCTTTATAACTTACATAAATAACCTTCAAATTTCTGATCTGAGTGTGAGTTATGATTCTACAATTTGAAATTTTAAAAATAGTTCAACCTACAAAACACTGGAGCTATCTGATAAGCATTAAAATATTATTATTTCAATTATATTAATTAAAATTTATGCACAAAATAAATGATATACTTTCAAAATCCACATGATTGTCATAAATGACACTGTTTTTTAATACATTGCCCAAGCAATATGATCTCAAGAAATCTGTATAATCTAATGTAAATATGTAATATTATATTACATATTACTATAAGACATGAGCCATGAAAGCTAGATTACATGTTTTCATCAATATAATTATTAGTAAGATTATTCTAAGGGGGGAAATCTCAAAATATACGTGCAATTTCATGTATAATATATGTAAACTAATATAAATATGTACTATCTGTGTAAATACATAAACACATGAATAAACGACACAAAATCAATATAATTCAATGAAAATAGCAGCATATTTGAATGTAAAAGCATTTAGACTCAAATGTTTGTGGTAGACTATAAACAAATGATATGAAAGTACATATTTCCATAATGTTGACAAGAATATTGTTTAATTAACGTCTTTTTCTACAAATTATACAGACAAATTAATGTGATGAAAAATTTTTTTGGATTAGCAAGAAATCACTTTTATTTCTATGAAGGTGTAGCATCATAATTTTCTTAAAAGGTAGGAAGGAAAAATCAGATTTTATCTGTTTGAACAGAAATTTCCCACTTCCCATATTAACGGAATATGTGGCTCACAAGTCTTTCTTAGAAGAAATTTCCTTGTGATAGTGTCAAAGTTGTGTAGACAAAGATGTCCACATGGTAGCTAGGTGCCAATGAGTTGATTAGAATTCACAGTGACCTTATGCACAATGGAATGCAACTTGTCCTGGCCTGTGCCATCCTCATAATCTCTGCCATTCTGAAGTCCATTGTTGCAGACAGTGCGTTAACCCATGTAATTAAAGGTCTTTCTCTTCTCTTTCATTGACCCTCTATCCAGCATGATGTCATTATTCCAAGGAATAGCCCCTCATGAAAAATTGTCCAGAAGTATATGAATTGCAAATTTAACATCCTTACCTCTAAGTAGTGTCCTGGTTGCACTCCTTCCAAGATAAGATTTAAAAGTGTGTGTGTATGTGTGTGTGTGTGTGTGTGTGTGTGTGTAGGGGGGAATCCACTTTATATATTAATCTTAAAAAAGAAAAGAACATTTTCCTTTAGGAATTTGATACTATAAATAAGAGATGAAATGGAAAAGAACCAGAACATCTGGCTTGGTCACTCAGTGTTGGATTTTGAAATAAAGGCTATCACCGAAGTAGACACACCAAAGAGAAAGTAAAA
>NW_006399784.1:14147806-14160437 GCF_000299155.1 Elephantulus edwardii
GAAGATAATTGGACTAAGAAAGAATAATAATTAACTTTAAAAAATTATTTTTCACTTCATTGTTCTTGTGCAGTGAGTTACAGAGTCCATTCAACTTACTTAATCTATGATTTATTCATCACAGAAACCTTTTATACAAAATAGAAAACATGATTTTACCCAAGGACCTCACCTGATGGATTCAGACTGACTACATCTGTGAAAATACTTTTTGAAGAAACACAATATCAGTAGTCAAAACCAGACCAAATTATGACTGTGAAACAGACCATTAATTACACATGAACAAGTTCAAATTTAATCTGAAAAAAATTTCATAAGTCTATGAGAATCAAAATATAATATTGATTCTATTCCATCTGAATTTAATAATCATCTCCAGAATAGGTTTGAGGCATTGAACATTAATAACCAAAGACCAGATGAGCTGAGGAGTAATATCAAAGTATTATCAGTGAAGAGTACAAGAGATGTATATAATATAAAAGGCATATATAAGAGAGCATATTGCAAACCCAATCACTACTCAAGACCCAGAGAACCAGAAGAAATATGTTGATGTGGAGTTATCTTAAATAACCACAGAAGAAGGTGAAAATGATGGAATAGAAGGTGGAAGTCATTAAGAAAGCAAATACTCCAGACACAGGGAACAAGAAGAAATATATCAATGAGGAACAACTTGAACAAAAATGGAAGAAAATGCAAAAGAGGGAAGAAATAACTGGAACTATAGGTAAAGATGTACAAGAACTTAAATAATCATCCCAGGACAGAAAAGGGTACAGCCAACACATACTGAAAATACCAGAAATGCATGAAAATGCAATCCAGAATATTAAGACTGAAATGGCAGAAGTGCCCAACATGCTGGAGGGACAAAAAAGTAAAACAGAAGAAAAGGAACCACAAGTTGATGAGCTGGAAGACAAGAGCCTCAATGGAAACATACAAGAAGAAAAATCAGAAACGTCACATAAAGAAAACATTAGAATCATGTGGGATGAAATCAAAAGAAACAAGGCATGTATGATTGGAATTCCAGAACATGAGAGGGGTAGGGAAATCACTGAGAAAATTTTAGAAGAGGTACTAGAAGAAAACTTCCCAGGTATTATAAAGAACAGAGAAATCCATATACAAGAAGCTCAGTGAATACAAATGGACTAGAACCAAAAAAGAAAAATACCAAGTCATACCACAGTCAAATTATCCAAATTAAAGATAATTTTAGAATACTAAAAGCAGCGTGAGAAAAACAAAGAGTCACCCACAAAGGACAATTAGAGTAAATTCTGATTTCTCAGCAGAAACCATGTGAGTAAGATGACAATGGCATGGAGTATACAGAAAGTTTGCAAAGAACAATTGCCAGCTGAGGATCCTGTACCCAGGAAAACTATCAAATATGAAGGAGAAATTAGGTCATCCACAGAAAAGAAAGAACTTAAAGAATTTCTGAAAAAAAGACCAATACTACAAGAAATTTCAAGAGAAATGATTCACACAGAGACATGAAAAGAAGGCAGATGGACCATAATAACCAAAAACAACAAAAAAAGAAACACAGAGAAACGGCAATGATAAAACATGGCCTGTCAATAATTACACTTAATGTGGATGGACTAAATGCATTAATTAAGATATAATGAGGAGAATGGATTAAAAGAACAACAACAAACAAACACCCAACAAACAAAGCCCATCAATATGTTGCCTACAAGAGGCACATCTAACAGATGAAAAGAAAGATAGACTCAAAATCAAAGGCTTGGAAAAAATATCCCAAGATATTGGCATCCACAAAAAAGCAGGAGTGTCAATACTAATTTCTGATAAAAGAGACTTCAGGATGAAAATCACCATAAAAGATAAAGAAGGGCATCATACAATGAATAAAACCACAATAGATCAAGAAGACACAACATTGCTCAACATTTATGCACCAAATGATTGACCTGCAAAATACATAAAACAATGGTTAACAGAATTGAAGAAACAGATGCGACAGCACCACAATAATGGTAGGAGATTTTAACACAGCACTTCCAGCAAAGGATAGGTCAATTCAAAAGAAACTTAATAAAGATGCAGAAGATCTAAACAATACAATCAGCCAACTCTCTCTCTGTATAACGAAAATAATTTTTCTTTTACTTTTCAAGTAGAAAAGAGAATTGGGGGGAGGGGTGAACAGGGAGAAAGGTGTAACAGTGAATGAATGGAAATCCAAAGTCTCTGTAAATTATCATTAAAATTATTATTATTAGTGGTAATAATAATAATAAATGTAACCAAGGGAGGGGAAAGAAATCAATACTATTTATGATAGCCAACCACACTAGAAACACAAAAGACTTTTATAAAGAAAACTACAAAACACTTCTGAGAGAAACAATAAAAGATCTAAATAAATGGAATAATATTCCCTTCTCATAAACAGGAAGACTCAACATAGTGAAAATGACAATCCTACCAATAGCAATCTGCATGTTTAACACAATTCCATTACAGATATCTATTGTTTTTCAAAGAGATACAAAAGGCAATTGGCAAGTTTATTTGGGGAACAAGACCTAAAATAATAAAGTACTTCTGAAAAACAAGAATGAAGTGAAAGGCATAGCACTCTGTGATCTCATAACTTGCTACACAGCTGTAATAACCAAAACAAGCACAATACTGGTACAATGACAGGAACATAGACCAATGGAGCAGAACGAGGAACTCAGAAATTAACCGGAAATAAAGCCTATCAAATGGGAAGAATGACAACCTCCTCAACAAATGATGCTGACAAAACAGGACTGCTACCTACGGAAAGCTGAAACATGGTCCACATCTCACACCATACACAAAAATCAATGTGGATCAGAGACCTAGGTGTAAAACTGAAAACCATAAAGATTATAAGAAACAAAGTGGGACCAAGCTTAGAAGTCCCAGCCTATGCTATAAAGAGGATGACAAATACAGTCAGAAATACAAAATCTGAAAGGGAAAAAATTGAGGAAAGGGACCTTCTAAAGATTCTAAAAATTCCCTTTGCACATCAAAAATTTTTTTCAGCAGGATGAAAAGAAAACCTACTGACTGGAAAAAAATAATCTGGCAATATAATCTCAGACAAAGGTTTCATAACAGAATTTTACAGAATCTTACACAGTCTTCACAAGAAAAAGACCGATAATGCAATTACAAAATGGGCAAATGACATAGAAACATTTTGCACAGAGGAAGACATTCGAATGGCCAACAGACACATGAAGAAAGGTTCAAAATCACTGGCAGTAAGAGAGATGCAAGTCAAAACCACAATGAAATACCAGTAGCAGTGGCAAAGTTTAACATGATAGCAAGAAATAAATGTTCAAGAGCATGCAGAAAGATAGAAACTCTTAAAACATTCTTGGTGGAATTGTAAAATGGTGCAACCACTATGTAAGGTAATTTGGCAATCCTCAAATAGCTGAATATACAAACTCCATGTGACCCAGCTTTTCCACTGCTAGGAATGTATCCCAAGGAAATTAGAACTGAAACACAAATGGAGATTTGTACACCAATGTTCATAACAATGTTATTTACCATCACAAGAGCATGAAAACAGCCTAAATGTCCAACTATAATTGAACAAATTTAGAAAATGTGGCCCATGCACACTATGGAATATTCTGGAGCACTCTGGAGCAAAGGTTTTGAAAATTACTACATCACTTGCTAGAGAATTATCCTGAGTGAACTCAGTCTCATAAGAACATATATTGCATAAGATCATTATTGTAAAAATAGAAAGATTACTAGTGAAATGTTTAAGAGGTTCTAAGAAGGGGAGAGTAGGAGCAAAGGGGTAAGGAAGGGAAGGGGGAAATCACAGGGTCGCACAATTTAGTGGGTAGAGGTAGGAGGGATAAAGGAAATGGGAAATATATGGGAGGGACAGGACAATCTTGAGCATAGTTCATTCAGCAAAATGAATGGGAATGATTCTAGAAAACACAATGTGAATGGAAGTGTGAAACAATTACACAAACTTTGTAAGCAAACAAGTATCAAACAGAAATTTAAAAAAAAAATTTAGGAAGAATGTGAGCCAAGGATGTATCTTTTCTCCATATCTATTCAATCCAGATGATGGGGAAAACATCTGAGAAGCTGGACTCTATAAAGGAAAATGTGGCACCAGAGGAAAAAGTCAACAACATCCTGTGGTATGCAGATGATATAACCTTCCTTACTGAAAGTGAGGAGGACTTGAAACATTTGCTGCAAAGATCAAAGACTATAGCCTTCAATATGGATTGTGTCTACACATCAAGAAGGCAAAATCCTCACTACAGTGCTGATAAGCAACAACATAATAGAGAACAGATTGAAATTGTCAATGGTTTCTTCTTACTTCTAACTACAATAAACACCCTTTGTTAACAGCAATTAGGAGAGTTGGAGATGTATTGCATTGGAAATGTCTTCTGTCATGAATAACCCCGTATAACTATAGAGCAATAAAGTCAGTTTGAAGACTAAGGTGGACCTGATTCAAGCCATGGTACTTTCTTATCACTTGCTATATGCATCTGAGAGCTGGACAATGAATAAGGATGACACAAGCAACAATGATGCCTTTGAGATTATTGTAGGGGGAAAGTTCCAAACATTCTACAGACTACCAAAAGTACAAACATATTTACCTTGAAGAAAGTACTGCCAGTGTGCTCTTTGGAGGCAAAGATGACAAAGCTTTGTCTCATATACTTTGACCAGGTTGTTATAAGAGGAAAAGGATATCATGTTTAGAAAGCTGGGGAGTTGATGAAAGAGAGGAAGACCCTCAATCAGATGGATTGATGACATGGTGACTATTGCAATGGGATCAAGTATATCAGAGATGATGAGGATGGTATAGGATAGGACAGGTTTCAGATTTATTGGTTATAGGGTTGCTATGAATCATACTGTACGTGATGGCACCTAACAATAACAACAATAATTGTAAACTAATTTAGAAAAAATATAAATAAATGGCTGACCAAAATTGTTTAATATTTTGGCCGCTGCATTTGTATGTGTAGCGGATGGTGGTGGATTGTTAAAAATATTTAAAATTATGTAAGTTCTATACTAAGTAAGATATATCTTAGTTACAAATGGACAAATATTTCATAAGTTCATTATTGTAATAATAAGATTGATATTGGGATAGAAATACTGGAAAAATAATGAATAAATAATGAACACTGCACTGGAATGGTTGAAAGAAATGACATTCTGAAAAGAAATGGGTGATTAAAAACCATGTGTATGACAACAACTTTATAAGGGAAATTGGGGGAGGGGGAGGGGAAAAGTGTCTATAAAGGAACGAATAATAATTTAAAAAGTAGAGAGGAAATAAAATCACTTGTAGTAATGGTCACATGGCATAATGGTTACAATAAATGTTACTGAGTTTTATACGTAAAAATTATTGCATTGCTAAAGTTTTGGTTCTATAACACACAAACAAAAGATTACTTTGTTAGTAAAGAATAAACAGAGAAAACCAAAATAAAATAAAATGTCTACATGTTTTATGATACAAAAAAGTGCAGTGAATTGAGACCTCATAAAAAAGAATCTGAAGGTGGGGTAAGACTGAGAAAAACTGGATGAAATATGTTTACGACATTGAAGTCTATGGGGGAGAGAATAGTCTAAAAGTATTATATTTTAGGGCATTATTTTTATCGTAAGAGTATGCAATGAGGGTTGCAGAGTGGATTATATTTGGGGGTGGGGGGTGGGGCTTGGGGAGGTGGGGGGGGAGTGTGTACCAATGAGGGAGTTTTTCTTTTGCTTTACAAAGAGAGGAGCAAAAGGGAAGAGTGCGGGGAGAAGGGTGCAACAATGAATGAATGAATGGAATTCCAAAATCTCTGTAGATGTTCATTGAAATGAAAAATAAGCTTAATTAAAAAAAAAGAATCTGATTTTAGTACGTAGAAGTTGTAGATCTGGAACCTTCTGGAGGAAATTAAATAATGAAGTGAGACCTGATGTAGGCATGAGAATTACAAGAAGTCTAGAGAGGGCAAAATATTTCTGGCAGAAAGAAAACTGTAGAAGAAGAACTGTTTACATGAAGAAATACTCCAAATCACTAGCAATAAGAGAGATGCAGATCAAAACCACAATGAGGTACCATCTTACTCCAGTAAGAGTGGCAATGTTTAACAGGGCAGCAAATAACAGATGATGAAGAGGATGTGGGGAGAAAGAAACTCTTATACATTGTTGGTGGGATTGTAAAATGGTGCAACCATTCTGGAAGGAAGTTTGGTACTTTCTCAAAAATCTGAACATAGAAACACCATATGACCCAGCTAGCTATTCCACTACTTGGAATATACCCAAAGAATATGAGAACTGAAGCACAAACTGAGATTTGTACACCAATGTTCATAGCATATTACTAACCATTGCAAGAACATGGGAACAGCCCAAATGTCCAAACCCAAATAAGTGGATTGAGAACTTATGATACATTCACACAGCAGCACGCAGGAGCAATAACTTTGTAAATTATTACCTAACTTGGGAGATACTGGAAAGCCTTATGCTGAGGGAACTAAGTCCTACAAGGATAAATATTGTATAAGACAGTTATTATATAATGAGCATAAGGATCCAGGAGGGGTGGGAGAAGCTGGAAGCAGAAGGATGTGGATGTGCAGGGGGAAGAAGGGATTACTCACTGGGTTGTACAATTTGATGGGGGGGGGGTATTAAAAGAATTTGAATTTGTATTAAAATTTTGCAAATAAACTAGTGAAAAGGAAAAAAAGAAGAATTTAAAAGTAATATATGATTAGGCATTGTACGTATGACAAAGGGAATTGGGTTTGGGGAGGTGTAGAAAATTGTGCAACAATGAATAAATATTTAAAATAAAAGAAAAGAAAATGAACTGGAGAAAGGGTAGGGAAGGAGATGGAGAAAAGGCAAATTTGCAACCCTCAGGAAGCTTGTGGCTTTCTTTTTCCCCAAGGGTGTCAGCAGAGAGGACTTACCAGATGAACTGGAGGTCTTTAGCACAGAGTTCATCAGTATTTGAGCTTGCTGGAATGGTAAAATACTCAAACGTCTGGCCACGTCTGCAGGATGAGGGCAAGTGTTTTAAAGGTGGGTGACTTTAATCCGCAGCTGTCAGGCTTGTTTTTAATTGTTTTTGGTTAAACATTCTTCTGGGCTATATAGCCTGGTCTGTCCACTTGCCGTACAGAGGTTAACAGGTGTGTATGCAATAATAAATGAATGAAAATTCAACTTTTCTGTAAAAGGTTATCAAAATCACAATAAAATGTTAAAAAATATTATATTTTAAAAAGTGAATTGAGACATGAGTGTAACAAGAAAATGACCAAGGGAAAATGTTGTAATGGCCTTGGTGATACATAAGAACATCTTTCTGAGGAATGAACTTCTTTAAGGCTCAATAGTCTAGGGAAGTGAAGGTTGGATCCATATCGTCATCTCCTCTCTGAACTCTATTACACACTAAATCCTCTCTTGTACAAGTGTATTCCTTCAGTAGGCACAGAATCTTCCAGGATAAAGTCAAGCTGGCTTTGTTGTGAGAATTACCACATCCCTGTTGATTCCTTTTATGGAGACTGCTCTTTTACTCAGTCTGAAAATTAGGTCAGGAATTGGGGGGGGACATTCTCCTTGATCTCCACCCCTCATCTGCTCTAGCTTCTTTTCATGAACGAAGTGGACCTCAGTACTTTTGTACAGCTAAAATCTGAGCCAAAGTTGATCATATCTCTTGTCTGACTTTGCATGTGTATCTATTTTTAGATTTAAGAAACTATTGTAGTGTTTTATTTGCCAGTGTCTGACTGATCGAACGAACTCCTTGAGAATAGAAATCAGCTAATAAGTTATTTTCCAACATACATGAATAACTTTAATACATTTAATGTATTAATGTAAAAAGTAATAATATTTACAGACTGGATGTGTGAAATATAGCTCATGTAATCATTGAACAATTAGAATTTTGACAGCAAAGTCACTCTTGGTAAGTGTTAATGGAAGTGAATGACATTCCTACCAAGGAATCATGAAAAGTTATTGGCAGAAAAGACTAAGTGAAACTATGAATAATTGTTATGCCTATTCTTCTGCCTATGACTCTATGACTTTGGGTTTCAGGTTTTGTGTTTTTCTTAGTTTGTTTTGTTTTATTTTCTCTTACCTTCCCATTCTTGTAATTATGATATCTCTTTGGCAAGTGTTTAATCTGTGTCTCCAGTCTATTTGACAGAGGACAGCTGCTCTTCCTTTATCTATCACAACACAGAGAAAATTATGTGCACCATGCTGCAAATTCTACTTTGTTCAACTTGATAATGAATTGCAATCCAGAAAAGATAAAATAGAGGTTGACCAAAGTTCTTAGGGCACTTGCTTTATTATATATTTCTATTCTCTTACTCAAGAAAACTCAAATTCATTGTCATCAAGTTAGAACCAACTGATAGCTGACTTTCCATTGGCTTCTCAAGACTGTAAATCTTATGAGAGGACACTGTCCATCTTCCTTCTGAGGAGTTGTTTTTCAATTTGAACTGCCAAAGAGACTTGAGTATTTCATTTACCAGCTCAACTACTTATGAATTAGGCTACCAGAGCTCTCTGATAAATTAACTGTTGTAGAGTTGTTTCTGATTCCTATGGAAGTAGCACTTAAGACATTAAGAGAGATGTTGCACTGGGCAAGTCTATTACAGTAACCTACAGTGAAAAAAAGATAACTGAAGAAAATATGACCTACTTGAACTGTGATGTGGACCAAGAATCTTGCATTTTCTGTGAACTGCAATAAGAAATCTCTCTTAAAGGGATGTAAAAAATGTTCTTTAGAAGTGAGAATGGTAAAGTATCATCTCATTTACTTTGGGCAAGTTAGCAAGAAGAAATAATAATGGAGAAAGACACCATATTTGATAAAGTAAAAAAGTCAGTGAAAAAAAAAGAGATCCTTCAGAGTTGGACAGGCTCAGTGGCTATATCACTGGCCTCATCCACAGCAATGGTTGTGAGGATGATGTAAGACTAGACCATACTCATTTTGTTGAACCTTAAATTAGAGCCTATGTCCTCCTCTTCACACCACCACCACCGAACTTTAGTGGAACTTAGAGTCAAATAATAGTTCTGGAGAAACATTTAATTTAAGAAGGATTTATTCAATATACTTTGCTCACTTGTTGAAAAAATATATTGATCATATTATCCTGTTATAGAGCTACTGAGTAGAGAAAACTTTACAGGTTGTGCAATGAAATATATCATGCTACCTGAGAAAGTCATATTCAATCTCCCTTGAACAATTTCACATCTCACATGGAAATTAAAATGACTAATGCTAATTATATTAATAATACTAATTGGCACTGTGATCACCATAGAGTTCAAGAAATATCAAACTTATTATCAAGTACATTAATCAAGGAAATTTTATGTTCTTCTTTTAAAAATCAGGAATCAGTGCCTTGATGCTCTATAACATGATGGCATGATATTAAGTATTAATTGACAATGCATTCTTGAAATGCCAATATGTAGAAATGATCTTGAAAAAGAAGTATTACAAATGTTATAGGTTTATTTATGTATATCATTGGCTAGAGCCAATAATTTTATCTTCTGTCGTATGATATTCTCATCAATAAAGGACAGAATACTCATAAAATAAATATGTTTTGGAGCCCACTATCAATGAATCAATTATTCTGTAATTTGTTATTACCATACAATATATGACTAAAGAGGCCTTAGAGAACAATTGTGTACAGACATAAAATTTAACAGTACAAGTTAACAGTACATGTGACTGGTAAGGATAGAACTGTGCTGTGTGTAACCTGTACAGCAATAGCTGGCAGCCCTAACAGCATGTAAATGGCTTGATATTAATATTTTAACCAATAGTTTTTACTTTAGTATTGGATATGGCATAATTCTCACATTTATGGCAAGATTTTTCCTACAATAAAATGGTCCTAACAGTCTTTAAGGAGTTTTGCTACTAATCCAGAGGGGATGGTGGTTCAAATTCACCAGGTGGACTGATGAAGAAACATGGATCATTTCCTACTGTGTGATTAATAGCACTGGCAGCACATTTAAGGGTCAGCTATGAGTAGGCTCCCACTCACACAGCAGTGAAAGAGTGAGCGAGTGAACAAATTGCTAAAATAATCTTCATTGTCTCATTCGAAAAACCTTTATTGAGACAAAAAGTCTAAATCTGAGTTTGTCAAGAACAGTTGTAAAAGATTTTAAACATTTTATTAATTTTAATGAAACAATCAAGAATGTGCAAGCTTTTCTTGAGAAAAAAAATGTACAAAGACTAAAAGTTGTATTTGAATGGCCAACAGACGCATGAAGAAATGCTCAAAATCACCGAAAATAAGAAAGATGCACTTTTGTAGTAAAAACTTATTCTATTTCAAAATAGTCTTTACATGTGGACTATATAAAACTGTGTGTTATATGGTGACACAAAACACACATCTAGGGAATATTTTCAGATGTGTATTTATAGAAACTGTATTTTTAAGATCTCGCATTATGGCGTTAGAGACATGAGATATTATCTTATTTTTCCATGGCGACTGGAAATCTGCTTCATGCTGCCAACTGAGAACTGTGCTGTCCAACAAAGGTGCCAAGGCCCCCAGCCAGCAGTGTATGCAATAAATACCCACCAAGCAGCTGATTGTGGACGTGGAAAGTGAACCCTACTGGACATTTACTATCGTATGAGTAATGACTAAGGCGAGTCTGATGAAAACTTGACTTGCAAACAGGACAAACATATAAAATGTGGCCAAACAGATGGAATCTTTAAAACAGAAACAGCTGCTAACTGTCAACTTGTTTTCCTTAAGAAATCTACTTTTCTAGTCATTAAAACACTATATTTCAAGGTAATGTACAAAGTTTGAAATAGTTATTTTGCCAACACACATCTGTATGATTTCAAAGGGTGCAAGTGTGACTTTACATAGCAATTAGTGAAGTTTCATTTGAGACAATCCAAAAGGATATAACAAAGAGGGAAACGTCTTTCAATAAGAGGCAAGAGGATGTATTTTGAAAGAATGATGATAACTTTCCACATTAGTGCATAATAAATGTCTGTTTTGTTACTGCTTTATTCATAAGTCCTACTCTTGAAATTGTAATGAAAAGATTAGAAAAGATATGAAAAATCAGGTTGTTGTCATGGAAGTGATAAAACAAAGTCTGCATAAGATTTAAATTCAATCTGCCATTTCTTTTGTAAATTAATGGTTTAGTTAAAATTAGTTTAGTAATTGTTAAATGAGGGAAAATTTTTTGCATGCAACTTATACAGTAAACATTGCCTTGTCTTTGAATAGTAGTGAAAGGTGATAACATACTGGTAGAAGAGATATGTTGTTGTTGTTGTTGATTGCCGTTGAGTAGAACATGACTCCTAGCGACCCTATGAACCAAAGGCCTGAAACCTTTCTATAAATACTATCGTTTCTCCAGGTTCATAGAGTTTCCAGAGGCATGTGGTCTAGGAAATGGACACCACTCCTGCTTTCAAACCTGAATCAGTCTTGGAGCTCCACCAAACACTGCCCATGATGGGTAGCCAATTATGGTGTTTGACACAGCTGTGGCACAATTGTCCATCATCACAGCAAATCCAAGTTACTTCAGAAGAGCAAATATAAAGATCACTGCTCTATAAGAAGGTAGTTATATACTATTCTATGTGCATTAGTAATGATAATAAATAACATAAAGTGCTAGTGATTTAATAATTAATAATTTATGATAAAACCATTTCTTATTCTACAAGTAATACTTCAAGAAACAAATGTAGTACTTTTATTCACTGATCCTTGCCAAGAAATATGAAGACATATACCTGTTCAACTTGACTGAAAAAGCTCCATATTTGTACCCATTCCAAAAAAGTTAATCCAATAGAATGTGGAAATTACCAATTTCATTAATATTGTTATTTAGGTGTCATCGAGTTGATTGCAATTCATAGCGACCCTATGAACAACAGATCTGAACCTGACCCTATTCTCTCCTCACGATCTCTGATATGTTCAAGCCCATTGTCACAGTCATTGTTTCAATTCATCTTGTTGAGGATCATCTTTTCTTTCTCTGACAACTGGTCCCTCCTGACAACACCACCCAGGTCTGTGAGATAAAGTTGCACCACCCGTGACTCTAAAAAGAGCACCTTAGTTGTACTTTATCCAATACAGAATTTGTCGTTCTTTTGGCAAAGCATAGGGTATTCTGTAATCTTCTCCAACACCACAATTTAAAGGCATCAATTCTTCTGCCAATCTTGTCTAATGTTTCACTTTCAAACATATAGCAAATAACTGGAAATACCATGGTTTACTGGCATAACTCATAAGCAAAAGCTTGTTGAATATTCTTCAAAAATATTTGTTAGCAGTACACCCACAGGAAACAAACAAAAGATCAAATCTTATTCAGAATAGAATGTGGAACAATGGATGTCATAGCTGTTGTCAAATGAATCTTGACTGACAACTATGAGATATCATTTCAC
>NW_006399784.1:14161922-14164757 GCF_000299155.1 Elephantulus edwardii
TTCCTCAGTCACTGTATCAGTCCTCAGTATCTCATACATGGTCTTCCTCTCTTTCTCCGTCCCTCCACCCTTGTAAGCAATGACTGGTCCCTATTTGCAACATGCGTGGTCCCTATTTGCAACATGCCCAAAGTATGTCAGACAAAACCTCAGAATCCTTGCCTCCAAATAGTAGCCAAGAAAATTATGTGTCGTGGCATCCTATAAATTTTACAAGAAGTTGAACTATATGATAAAGAAATTGACATCAAGATTGCAGGAAGACACATGAACAACCTTCAATGCACAAATGACACAATCTTACTTGTTGAAAATCAGGAAGACTTAAGACACGATGAAGTGCAAAGGCTATTCAATCTTCAGTATGAATTATACTTGAGAATAAAACAACAAAAAAATTTAAACTGAGCTATAAATAATATCTTGATAAATATTGTACATATTAAAGTTGAGAATTATTTTATCTTACTTGGTTCTGCAATCAACACCTTTGGAAGGAACAGTTGAGAAATAGAAAGCTATGTTATACGGGGTAAATCAATTGTCAAGGACCACTCTAATGTTCTATAGAGCAAGAATGCTACTTTACGTGTTCAGATACATTCAACTCAAACCAGGGTGTTTTCAGTAACCTCATGTGAATTTGTGTGTTGTACAACCAATAAGGAAGACTCCGGGCAAATTGATGCCTTTGAATTGTGATGTTGGCAAATATTGTTAAACACATCCTGGACTTTTAAAATAATAATAATATCTTGGAAGTAGAACAGAATGCTCCTTGCAGGGGAAGATAGTGAAATTTCAATAAACATACTTTGGACGTGTTATGAGATGCCAATTGCTGCAGAAGGATATTGTACTTGGTAAAGTAAAGGGTAAGAAAAAACATAAGAACATCTCAAACAAGATTGACACAAAGGCTACAACAAATGGTTAATGCACAGCTGTAATGGTGGGATGACCCAGAACAGGCAGTACTTTATTCCTGACCTCAGGATCCCTATGATTCAGAACTGACTCAAAGTCACCTACAAAATGTGTAATATTAGTACATGTTTAGTACTTATCTAATAAATCAAAGAAACCCAGATAGCACAATGTTTAACCACTTGACTGCTAATAGAAGTTTGGCAATTTGAACTTACCATCTGTTCCTAGGTAGAAAAGACCTGGCAATCTGCTCCTTAGCAATTATAGCCTAGTGTGCCTCAAGAGGCAATTCTGCTCCATCACAGGAGATCATTGCGTGCCAGAATTAACTTGACGGCATATCACATAAACACTATAAATGAAGTTAAGAGGAAGGAAGAAGTTTTTATATTCAAAGATAAAAATATGTAAGATTCACTTACCGTAAATAAAGTGGGATGAAATGTGTTTAACTGTGGTAAATGTCTAAGAGACTATTAGGGAACTCTAGTGGCCTAGGGTAGTGAGTTGTGCTACCAAACCAAAGGCAATAAATTTGAAACCACAAGTTGCCCTGTGAGAGAATGTTGGGCAATCTCTCCCTGCACTATTTAAAGACTCTGTAAAACCTCTGGAGTGTCAGCAATGAGTTGGTTCTGTCTCAACAGTACATAACAACACAGAGGCTGTTGGCCTCAAGGTAGCAAATAGATTGAATAGTTTTTGCCATCTGTAAATAATTGATGATGACTTCCTCAATGAGAAAGATTCTGAGGATTCTTTTACAAAGGGTATATAATGAATGTCAACTTAATGACGTTTGTAGTGTGGTTAATAAGTGATGGCTCATACACTTAACATTTATAATCTATGGGATTGAAAGCTATGCTGAGTAGCCTTTCTGGGGGTTCAAATCCACTATCAACTCCATGAGTGTCCATTCTCTTCCCCTGTGATTTTCAGCTTGCCCCAAACCCAGATAGGAGTTGGTTCCAATTCATTGTCAATGAATTTTAGTTTTGAGAGACAATATATCTTAGAAATTAACAGAAACAAGAAAAGAAATTTTATTATGTATGTTGTTGTTGTGTGCCATAGATTTGGAACCAAGTCCCAGCTGACCTTCCAGCAGGTTTTCAGAAGCTGTAGATAAAACAGGAGGAGATTGTTCATCTTTCTCCCTCTGAGCAGCTGATAGATTTGAATGATTTGTCTTTGAATTGGCATCCCAACTCCTTAACCAACTAGACCACTGGAGCACCCTTAACTGTGTGATAAAATCTTTTCTTAATTTGAAAAACCTATGAAATTAAAGTTTTTCTTTTCACTTTTACTTTCTGTGGTTGTTGTTGTTAAGAGCCTTAGAGTCATAGATGACACATTAGCAACCCCATGAACAAAAGTCTTGAGAGCAAAATTTTCATCTTTTCTTCAAGTTTATAGCGTTTCCAGAGGCAAGCTTTTTCGAATGTGGATGCCATTTCTGCTTCCATGCCAGTTTTATCCCAGAGATCCACAAAAAATCAGATGCAAGGGCTGTAGGCCTGAAGGCCCAAAAACCTTTTTAAAGGTGAGGCCAAATGTGATCATTTCACACCTTATTGTGAGCAAGAGCCACACCCTAATCTCAACAGCAAACCAGAAGACAGGCCTTTCCAGAATCCAGCCATTGGAAATAGCCCCAGACTGGAAACCAAAAGCCTTTCTGTGATACTTTGTAAAATATTCTATGTTTGGAGCACTTTTTTGTTTGTACACATAAAATTAAAACACCTTGGTAATCTCAAAGCATAATTTATACTTTTAGTGGTATATTTTTAAAAATACACTTGCCATAAACCCAAGAATCCCAAATTTTTTATAAACTGCTTGGATAGTGGATATTGGCATGCTTTTTTTTCTATAATTATATTTTATTAATTTTCA
>NW_006399784.1:14172379-14176482 GCF_000299155.1 Elephantulus edwardii
AAAAAGTTTGAACTTGCTCAGCATTTCTTAAACTGAAGGAACTAAAAAAAATTCAATTTTGAGTTGCAATGCTTAAGGATGTCATGGGCAGAATATTGAATATTGAATGATTCAGGAAGCATTAAAAGAAGATGGAAGAAGTATATAGAGTCATTGTACCAAAAGGAATTGGCTGACACAGAAGAATTTCAAGAAACAACATATGATCAAGAGGCAATGGTGATGAAGGAGGAAGTTCAGGCTGCTCTAAAGGACTTGGCAAAAAATAAAGCTCAGATGTTGATGGAATACCAATTGGCCTATGCCCCAGATGTTGATGGAATACCAATTGACCTATTTCAACAAACAGATGCTGCCCTGGATGTGTTCACCAAGTTGTGCCAAGAAATCTGGAGGACAACTACTGGGCCATCTGACTAGAGGAGATTCATATTTATTCCCACTCCAAAAAAAAGAAAAAGGTGACTCAACAGAGCGGGGAAATTTTCAACAATATCACTAATATCATAAATTCTTACTGAAGATAATCCATAAATGACTAGAACAGTACATTGACAGAGAACTACCAGAAATACAAGCTGGGTTTAGAAGAGGTTGTGGCACTAGAGACATTCTTGCCAATGTCAGATGGATCTTGTCAGACAAGCAAAGAGTACCTGTGGAGTGTCTGTCTATCTTTGTTTCATTGACTATGCAAAGGCATTAACTGTGTGAATCACGTCAAATTGTCGATTACCTTGAGGAAAATGGGAACCCCAGAACACTTGCTTGTGCTTATGCAAAACCTATACTTGAACCAGGAAGCAATCCTTAGAACAGAGCAGGAAAACACTTCATGATTCAAAATCAGGAAGAGAGTGTATCAGGGATGCATCCTGTCTCCATACCTTTTCAATCTATATGCAGAACAGATCATTCGGGAAGCAGGATTTTATGAGAATTTATCAGGATTGAAGGAAGACTCATCAACAATTTATGTTATGCAGATGATGCAATCTTGCTTGTTGAAACTGAAGAAGACCTGAGGCCCTTGCTGCAAAAGGTCAAGAACTGTAGTCTTCAATGTTTGACTCAACATTAAGAAGACAAAATTCTCACCACTGGGCCAATTGGCAGAAACATGATAGATCGAGAAGCAATTGAAGCTGTTAACAATTACAACTTGCTTGACTCCACAATAAATACTCTTGATACCAGTAGTTAGGAAATAAAAAAATGAATTGCACTGGGAAAATCTGCTGCCAGTGACCTCTCCAGAGTGCTGAAAAGCAATTATATCAGTCTAGAGACTAAGGTGCACCTAATCCAGGCCATGGTCTTTGCAATTACTTGTTATGCTACAGAAAACTGGACAATGGACGTAGGATGACAGAAAAAGAATCGACGCCTTCAAATTGTGGTGTTGGAGAAGAGACTTGTACATACCACGAATCCCCAAGAAAACAAATAGGTTGCTCTTGGAGAGGGTGAAAGCAAGTTTCTCTTTGGAGGCTAGGATTTTGAGATTCCATCTCACGTACTTTGGGCATGTGGCAACCAAAGACCGGCCTTTGGAGAGGGAGATCATGCATGAAAGGGCAGAGGGACAGTGCAGGTGAGGAAGACCTAGAATGAGATGGATTTACACAGTGACTGGGACAATGGGGGTTGGTGTGTTGGTGTGTTGGATATAGGACAGGATTTAGGACAGGAATCAGGACAGGTCTGGGTTCAGAGCTATTGTACATAAGGTTGCTATTGGTGGCAGGTGACTCGATGGCACATAACAACAAGAGATAAGATTGAATTTTGGTTTTTGTGGACAGTTTTTATTTTCTTCAGCTTTAGTTACTTGCATATAAGTAGTTGATGGTCTGTTCCACAGTGGATTACATTTTTGTTCTATGTTGCTGTTGTTGTTAGGTGCTTTTGAGTCAAGTACAATTCGTATAATAACCCTATAAACAAAAGTTCTGAACCCTGCCCTATCCTGTGCCATCCTCACACTTCCTGACACAGAAAAGCCCATTGTGGCAGTCACTGAATCAATCCACTTGGTAGAGAGTCTTCCTCTTCTTTGCCACCCTTCCTATCATTGAGTCCTTCTCCAAGCACAGTCCTCCTTGCAACAGTGCCAAAACTATATGAGATGAAACTTATCATTCTTGTCTCCAAAGAGCACTCTGGCTGCAACCTCTTCAAGACATATCTGTTTATTTGTTTGTTTTTTACCTCCATGGGTTGTTCAGTGCTCTTCTCCAACACCACAGCTCAAAGGCATCAATTCTTCTCACATCCTTATTCATTGTCCAGCTCTCGGATGCACAGCAAGAGATCAGAAAGACCATGGCCTGAATCAGATGCACCTCAGTGCTGAGACTGACATCATTATTTATTAATAATTTGCAGAGGTCCCTAACTGTAGATTTTCTCAGTACAATGTGCCTCCTTATTTCTTGACTTCTAGTATTAAAGGTGTTAATTATCACCCTTATATTATTTAATACTTGGAACATGGAATGTGTATAACTTGAATGTCAGAAAATTGGAAATTGTTAAAAATGAAATGAAACACATGAACATTGACCTACTGGAATTAGTGAGATGAGATGGCCAGTTTTGGCCACCTTGAATTAGATAATCATATACTATGCTATGCTGAGAATGGAAACTGGAAGAAATGGTGTTGCATTCATAATAAAAAAAATCAATTTCACGTTTTGTCCTGAAGTACAATGCTATGAGTGATATGATAATATTCATATGCATACAAGGAAGACCCAGGAAAATAACTGTTATTCAAATATATGCTGCTACATCTGGAGTCAAAGATGAAGAAATTGAGAATTTTGACCAAATCTTGCAGTTCAAAGTTAACCAACCATACAGTCACCATACAATCAAGATATGCTAATGATAATTGGTGACTGGAATGTAAAAGTGGGAATTCTAGTTGGAAAATATGGGCTTATTGATAGAAATGAGGCTGGAAATAGAATGATTGCCTTATGAGTTCCCTGAATATGTTCAATTTTATTAATGGTGTTCATGCCCAGTCACAATTCCACTAATCATGGAGGACAAATTTGGCCAAGGATCACAAATGTCAGACAATGAAAATGTTATTCAAATTTAGATAGGTTTTCATCCTTCAAACTGGTTTGTTTGCATGATCCTTCTTCATTATGTGTGTTACTAAGTATTAAAATACTAACCAAAACTTATGATAGTTAAGGCACACCAATCAACACACCCACTGCTTTCAATTTCATTCTGACTTGAGGAGAATGGTGATCCCAAAAGCATTCTAACTCTCTCCCTCAGAGGAGGTGCAGACTCAGTCACCCTTCATCCAGTTTCTGACGGTATAAACATTGATGTGCTTGACTACTCATCTTTCTTCTGTGGAGTGGCTGGCAGATTAGAACTGCTGGACACAGTAGCTCTCTAAGTTATATACTACTCCACTAGGGCTCCTAGAAGTGTTACAAAGTAGAGCTATTCGGCAGAGTTTCCCTGGCCTCTGGATGGCTTCAAAGACTCAATGTTTAGGTTGGTTATTGTTGTTAGTATGTGCTGTCAAGTTGACTGTGACTCATAGCGACCCCATGGACAGTAGCTCTGAATCTTGCCCTATCCTAAGCCAATCTCACGTCTCTGATACACCTACCCCCATTACCCTAGTTACTGTGGTTAGAGGTAGGTGTGCCGTAGCTGTGCCTAGTTAGGTTGGTTGTTCATTATAAACCACATGAAACATCCAGGAACCACTTACTATTGAGGAGGGAGGTTTTAATAGTTTACATAGAATCTAGAGGTGCTTATTAGGAAATTTGAGAGTAGAGTCTCTATCTCCTATATAATGAAAATTTTTATTCAGGGCTTTTTTATTTATATTACACTTTCCCTTCTTTTCATCTCCTTCTCCACCTTTCTTTTGTTTTGAGTGTCTAGCTTTCAAATAGTTTGTGGGCCTCATTGACTTTACCAAAGCTGACATTTTACATGCAGCCCATCCATGGGCCTGTTGTTGTTTCCCAGTATTCTGCTTATGGGTCACTAATGGTTAGTACATTAAATAAACTAATAGCCAGATGAATGAATTAGAGGAGAATGCAGAGATT
>NW_006399784.1:14176582-14180180 GCF_000299155.1 Elephantulus edwardii
CGACAGCCTTTTTAACAAATGGTGCTGGCAAAATTGGAAAAATATCTGCAAAGGACTCAAGCAAGACCCACACCTCATTCCATAGGCAAAAACCAACTCAAGGTGGATCATGGACCTAGGACTAAAACCAAGTGAAAAGAAACTCAGAGCTTTTGGTTAATACTAAGTCCTCCACAAGGGAGATCCCATTGGTGACATATTTGCAAGTATTTAAATATATATAATTTTTTACCACCAAACAGATATATCTACTTGAAGGGAAGAATTAAAAGACATCTACCCTAACCCCTCTATAGATAATCAACACCTCCATAATGAGAAGTGTGGCAAAAGCAGTCGCATTCAGGAAAGACTTTAAAAATTTTATCTTCTGTAAGCTTCTATTTACAATGGGCTGCCTAATCTGACAGTAGGTTTTCAAAGGAAAAAAATAGATGAGTCATGTCAGAAATGTTGTCCATTTTGCTTTTATGAGGTTTGCCAAAGGACTTTCCATTTTCCCAATATTTTATGGGACCTCAAAAATAGGTATTGGAATTTCCCTTCATTAAGTAAACATGGTAACATTAACTAGGATCTGAAAAGTACTTTTTTTTGTTACTGAATGATTTCACACTCATTTTTGTGGCTTTATTAGTCCTGACAGTATAGAATACAATCCTGTGCAGTATGGAGTGGAAGTATTAGCACCCTTGTTTCACAGTCAGCTCATTAAGCCATATAGATTGATAAAGGAGCGTTTCAGAGGTACATGGTTGTCATGAGGCAAAGCTGAGAACTGAAACCCAGTTCCTGAAAGTGCCTGACTCACTAGTTAATTGCTCTTTGGCCACACAATGTTGAGTGTGGTGGGAGGTCCAGAGGAAGTTAAAACCATAACCCTTCCTTTACTGACAAAGTCATAAAAGCATTAAAAAAAATAAGTTGCTCGAGCCAAATACAATTCATGGTAGGCCTTTTTATGGGAGGCTCTGTTTGAGTTTGAATCTCTAATTTTGGGTACTGAAAGATTTTGCACCACCCAAAGATATTCAGTAATGATCTAGAGAGATGTAGTGTCAGTAAAACCAATAGAAATTATCTCAAAAGGAAAAACGTTAGTATTTCACTGAGTTATCATCTTCCTTTCTCCTCTCATACTTTGCTTTCAGTTTGCATTCTGATAACTTCTTTGTTTATTTCTCGAGACCAGATTTCCCCTCTTATTTAGCTTTAGACCTACATGCCTACCTACGTACTACATATCTCTAATGGGATGCCATCCAAGAGGCAGCCGCTAATACAATTTACTATCTTCAACATGTCCTTGGTAATGTTTACCATCCTGAATCAGTTGCTCATCTGTGTTGTATGTGCTGGAATTGATATCATTCTTTACTCATCTAATCCAAATGTTGGTTACTTTCTTTAATTATTCAATATTATTTTTTTACATTTCCAAGTATTCACCAAGTGCTGGTGATCTCAATTTTTTTTAAACATCCCTTGAATGTTTTAAATCTTATGGGCTTATTCTCTTCATGCCAACTTCACCTAAACCAGATTATTACAATATTTTGCGTAGCTCAAGGCTAATCTTCTTTATAACTATCCCTTTTCTTGCAATCTTGCTTGTCTTCAGTCCACTTTCTATCAAAAGCTGCTAAAAGCATTAATAATAAAATCTTAACTCCTTAATGTGGTCTGTAGCTTCAGCTTTATCTGCTTCGTGTTTACACATCTTATTTCTTTCTTCACTATTCTTTGCCCAAACCACAAAGTCCCAGCTATGTTTAAACTAATTCAAGTGTCAAACCATGATTAGTCCTATGTCATATTCTTTCCTTTATTCTATTGACAGATGGAGTAACTTTTCTGCTAAATATTCTGGTTCTTATGAGTATGATATTCCTCCCCACCTACTGGAATATTGTTCATCCTTACCCTATAGACTCAACATTTGGCTTGTTCAATGAAATATAAAGATAAGTACTATGTGTTACTTTTAGATGAGATGTTTAAGCATCATTGTATACTTCAACATGATCTCTGTCTTAATTTTCCAGTGAGATAGACAATAATGTTCCAGTTAAAGAATAAGTCATCAATCAGTGTTCTAGATAAAATAAGACTTGGAGTAGCATTATCGACTCCTCCATGATGGACATTTAGAGTTAGTAAAAAGTATACCCTTGTAGCTTTACAGCATCTCCATGTAAAGAGGTTTTGGTCATCATAGCACCAAACCTACCTTTACAGATAAATGAGACTATAGGAGGCTTCTTTGGTTCCCCAGCTAATTTCTATAATCATCTTAGCTGCTATTTCACCCTCTTGATGTTGCAGTTTTAACTCTCTTGGTTGAGTGCCACTCTTTTGTGTTCCTATACTGGACTGTGTCTCTGGTAACCACTGGCAAGAAGCTACACTGCAAGAAGGCACGCTTGTTGAGGTGACCAGTTGCTCCATAGGAGAAGGATGGGCAATCTCCTTAATAGAATGAGATTAACTGCCTCTGAAAATCCACTGGAGGGTCAGCTAGCGGTTGGTTCTGACTCTATGGAACACAACAACAACAGTACTGGTGTGTGTCTCTTCTGACATTCATTTGGTCTTTTCTTTCTTCCTTGTCTTAGTAATGACCTTTTGCTTTTTTTCCTGGATGATATACTTACTGGCATCCCACAACTTCTGGTCTTCTGTTGTTAGTGTTTAATATCTTGAACCTATTCTTGAGCTGGTTTTTAAATTTATATAGGCTAGATGGGTGACTAGAATGCAAAAGTTAGGAACCAGAAAGAAGTATAAATAGATGGAAAATACGGATTTGGTGACAGAAATGAAGCTGGGGATAGAATGAGAGAATTCTGTACAATCAATGATTTATTCATAGCAAATACCTTTTATAAGAGACAAAAACATAGGCTATACACATTGATTTCACTTGATGGGACTGCGCAGGAATCAGATCGATTACATCTGTAGAAGAAATTGTAGGAGAAGTTTGTTGTTGTTGTTGTTGTTATGTGCCATCGAATCTTTTGCAACTCATAGCGACCCTATGTACAAGAGCCCTAAACATCATTCTATCCTGTGCCAACCTCGTTGTCTCAAACGCATGCATTCCCACCACTCCACTCACACAATTGATCCATCTCATCGAGGGTCTTCCTCTCCTGCGCTGTCCCTCCACTCTCCCAAACATGATGTCCCTCTCCAAGGACCCGTCCCTCCTTCCAACATGCCCAAAGTATGTCAGATGAAGCTTCAGAATCCTTGACTCTAGGGAACATTCTGGCTTCACCCTATCCAGGACAAACCTGCTTGTTCTCCTAGCAGTGCATGGTATATTCAACACTCTTCTCCAGCTCCACAACTCAAAGGCATCAATTATCTTTCTGTCATTCCTATTCACTGTCCAATTATCCAAAAATATTTGGAACAATATGTCAACAGAGAACTGCCAGATGTTCAGGCTGGATTTAGAGGAGGTCGTGGTAGGAGGGGATATTATAGCTAATGTGAGATGGATCTTGGTAGAAAGCAGAGAATACCAGAAGAATGACTATCTGTGCTTCATTGACTATGCAAATGCTTTTGACTGTGTGGATCACAACAA
>NW_006399784.1:14180280-14188811 GCF_000299155.1 Elephantulus edwardii
TCTCAGGGAGGAGTGATAGGGAATGGCAAAGGACACACCGACAAAAGAGATTAATCAGAACTGACTTTGACAAGCACTGTGGCAATCGGACAATTAAAATAGACATTCGGATGGTGGGGAAGGAGAACAAACTGGGGAGGAGGGTCGAGAGAATGGTGCAGCAATGAAGGAATGAAAATCCAAAATCCCGGTAAATGTTCATTAAAACTAATAAAATTTAATAATAATAAAAAAACAAATTAGAATGACGCTCCAAAAAAAATTACTTTAAGTTTTCAACTGGTTAGGAAGCTGACAGATGTTAGTATATGTTTGGGGTAAGAAGGTGTAAAAGCTTTTCAGGAGGGATGAGAGAGGAAGCTGATACGCTCAGGTCTATACACACTGAATTTAAAGTGACAGTAATTCATCTGAGTGGTAATATCCAGCAGGCAGTGAACATAGAAAAAGAAAAAAAAAGTCAGGGCTGACGTAAAATGCAGGCAGGAGAGTTAGTCTTTACACCCTCAGGGCTACGAAAAAAAAAAAAAATAAAAGGAGATAAGCAACAATGTGTATGCTGAGCTCACAGTCAAGCACTTCTCATTAGTGGGCAAGGAGTTGCTCTGTCAACCCAAAGACAGATAGTTCAAATTCACCAGCTTCTTCAAGGAGGAAAGTCTCCCATCAGATTTATAACTTCTAAAAACCCAATGGATGGTCAACTATGGGTTGGTTCTGACTTGAGGGCACATAACAATAACAACAGAGAAAGTAAACAAAAAGTAGTTGGAAAAATTCTTTTCTGGAAAACCAGCGATGCGGTTGTCTAGACTTCCATGTATGGAAGGATCTGTGGGCTCATTCATGGTCAGTCGTGGGAGGATATACGGAGGTATGACTTGAACTCTTTAATTAGTGTAACCCACACAGATATTGATGGTTGGAACATACAGTATCTAGCATGGAATAATCCATAGCTCCAATTACAAAAAGCTGACAACAAGTGGATGATGCTTCCAAGACCCCTTTGTTTCCACCAGATTTCCTGAGCAGAGTTGAGTTTGGCTTCCCTTGACCACAACTTCCCATATTCTGGAAAATGTTCCTTTTCTTATTTAAGACAGTAATTGTTAATTCTTGTTGCTTGCATACAAGAACCTGTATGACATATGGGATTAAATTATGAACTGCGGAGGTGGGAATGTAATAAAGCCTGAATATCAAGACTAATAGGTCACTAATGACCTTGCAGTCATTAATTCCAATATTTTGTTAGGCCACTTCCCCTACTACCACGGACTCAAATATTTAACAAGACTTTAGTGTTCCAATAACTCCAATTTTGGAACTACTAAGAGAGACCAGAACACTGCTTGCCTAGGATTCTGTGTAATGGATCAGCATTGCTCTTGACTCATTAAGGAAGGCATCTGAACTGCTGCTTGGACATTGGCATTTTGTCAATTGAACAAAGCAAACCCAGAGTAAGGTTTTAATCATGTATTTATTGCCCATTGGTATTGTGCTCAACTCCTCTATGCAGAACTCATGTACCTGTTTCTCCAATCATTATCTCTTTTATAATTTCTGATGAAAGATTTATGGACAAATTCCTTCCTTTTCTCTGTCTTGACTTAGGAAGCATAGCAATGGCCTAAACTCTTACATAGCCTCTTTGAGGTCTACAAATAAAAGTTAACAAAAAGCACAAAGTCCTTTAACTCTTTTCAATATTATTTGCAAATTTTTAACTACAAAGCTTTGTCTAAGGTCCATTTTTCTGGCATTCTAATAAGTATGTGTTGATTACTTATGAAGGGGAAAACTATTTTTCTAGACAATTTGATATGTGAGAACTCACATTTTTTGTTTGGCTCTCCTATGACTAGAAATTTTCTCTCAAATTCACTAAGAGATTAAAAGGAATTTTACTAATAGGAGTACAAGTTAATTTTAGGATGAAACTCATAATTATTTTCTCACCTAAAAAGGGAAACAGAATCCAATTGTTAACCATTCAGGAGATTAACTGACTAAGTGACTAAATAGAACTGTGGTAATGGTATTGTTAACATCACAATTTGTTTGGAAGTAGGCTGTGGGAAAGAGAAAGTTCTACTGAAAGTTAAGCCAAGTTAAACAGAGCAGGGGAAAATATTGTTATTCCCCTTACTCCAAGTTTGGGTTAAAGGGTTGATTATGTGGGAAGATGCCAAAGGGTCAGATATACAAAACCCAGGGAATCTGGCTTCTTGACAAATACCTAAATATAACATATGGTTTCAAGTACTTCTTTTTCCTATTTTGTTCCATTAATTTGAAAAATTCCGAAGTAGATTGTTATCAGAAGCCTGACGGAAGTAGTTTATCCTTTCTTAACAAATGTTTCAGTTATTTACAAAATAAATAAAATGTTAATGTCACAACATATTTATAAACAGATGTTTTTACAGGTTTATAGGCACCATTTTTTTCCCCAGTGGAAATGTAATTAACTCCATACATAGTTGGTTGAGAGTTGCACTGCTAATGAGAACGTCTCACCTCTCTAGTAGTCCCAGTGAATCACCAGAAGCTCTGAGGAAGGAAGAAAGGAAGTCTCCTCCCCTGGGATTTACAGTCTCTGAAAACCTCCTAGAGGGTAAAGTGTGGGTCAATTTCAATCAAGGGCAATGAGTTGAAGTTAGAATGTATTTTTTTGGAATTCCTGGGCAGTTCAAATGGTCAGATTCTTGATGATTAAAAGGGTAGGTTCAAATCTACCCTGTTTTTTTTTCAGAAACACAGGCCTGGTGACCTGCTCCTGAGAGTTCATAATTTTGAAAAGCACTTTTCTGCACACATGGAATCTTCATGGGTCAAAATCAACCATCAATGACACCAGCAACACCCACGTTGCCTGTATATAATAGTACGTATGGCTTCATGGGCTTTGTACAGAAGCTTCTTGATACAATATTCAGTATAAAATTACGTAATATTTTCTTTGCTTGAAATATAAAACTACATAACTTTATATTCTTAAGTAGTAAAATATGGTTCAAAATGGAGATTCTTCATCATGTGAATTGTTTAAAGCAAATTGAAGGGAAAATTGCTCCACCTTGACTCAAGAGTCAATTCAATGGTATTGTCGTCTCATTTGTGGAATCTTATATTGTAGAAATGACTTTTCCATGTTCAACCTATGTACTAAGTTGCCTTATTTTAGTGCAACATTTTTGTCCATTTCATATGTTAGTCTGTTTTGCAAAAAAATTGCTATTATGACAAATTTCTAATATGAACTATTTAAAAAAAACACACACACAAAACCCTTTCTTTTCCAAGAATAATAGTGCTACTAATTTCAGTCATATTTATGTTCTTTCAGTTGTGATTTTTTAGACTGGAAGAAATCACCTAAGCCCTCTTGAAACACAGAATAACTCTTTTCCTTTTTGTCTCCCCAACTCAATACTTTATGTCTTCCCTGATTGAAATAAAAATCTGTTTTGAATTAATTCTTCTCTTGACCAAGAGTTCACACTCTTTCTCCATAACCTGTTCAGCCCTTTTTAGAAAGTTCAGAATGTTGCTCCAAAGGATCGGGTGTGTTTTCTTTCCCTGCTAAGTAAGGACTGCTGTTGTTTGTCCTCTGACAGTGAGCAAACAGACATGACAGTAAATGTGAAGTTAAGATCAGACCCAAAGTCAACAATTTAATGAGAATGAACAGACCATGCATATTTCCTCTCTTAAAAAAATTATATTCCTTTATGTGTCTTACTTAGACTTCTTTCACCACTGTTCTGGAAAAGGTACAAAACCTCCCTAGTCTTTTATATGTGCTAACTCCATAGTCTTACTCCGTAGGGACCTGCACTTTTAACCCAAAGGCTGAGCTTCTCTATCAGTTTGAATCTATCAGTGGATCCTTGGCAAAAAAAGATGGGCAATCTTCTCCTCAGCAATTTATAACCCAGGAAACTCACTAGAGTTGGCTCTGAGTTAATAGCAATGACTAAATTTCACTGAAATAATGCTTCGTCAGGAATGAGTTCTTGATTATTATAAAAGAAGATGTTTCTTAAATTGAATGAATTATTTTGGTTAGGAGAAATAGAAAATAGTAACATTATAGGTAAAGAAAGATGAGACTTCCTAGGCAGAGGTTTCTCCATTTAAATAGCTTTTGTTATGAAGTAGAAAAAGAAAAGAAATTGAAACCATCTAACAAAGTAGGTTGCTAAATCTTCTGGCAGTTATGAACATCACAAAACTGAAGGCTGGCTTTATATGGTTTCTTTGTTTTTATGTACATAGTGTAAAGGACAATGAACTTCTAAATTTATCAATATCATAAAAAATTTCTAATTTGGAAAATGTATGAAAAAGTAAACTTTTGTCACTATGATTATTTGAACCTCAGAAGACAATAGACACATATCAAGATAAATTTACATAATTTGAATTTTACCTCTTGTGAAAAGAATGTTTTTTCCCACCTGAATAATAGTTTCCCTGATTTAATTCCTTGTCACAAAGAAAGAGTTAATACATGTCAACTTTAATAAAAACTTTTAGAAAAACACAGATACTATAAAGTGGCAGCTATCAAAGCTAGGAAATAAGTACTTGAAATGGAAAATTTCAGATTTGCATAAAATTGTTATCTTGTCCTTCTTGAATATGCATTTTTGTTGTTCTTATGTGTTCTCCAGTTGACTATGACCCATAGGCACCTTTTGCAAAATAGCTCTGAATCCTGCTCTATCCTAAGCCAATTTCATTGTCTCTGAAACACCTACCTTCATTTCCTCAGTTACTGTATCAATCTGTGCCATCTGGAGTCTTCCTCATCTATGCTGGGCCTTCATGCATCCAGACATGATGTCCTTCTCCAAGGACTGGTCGCTCTTGACAACATGCCCAAGGTGTATGAGAATTAGCTTCAAAATCCTTGACTCCAAGGGGCAGCTTGGTATCATCCTCTCCCGGACAGACCCATTCTCTTCGCAGTTCATGGTATGTCAATACTCTTCTCCAGCACCACAACTCAAAGACAACAATTCTTCTGTCATTTTTGGTCATTTCCCAGCTCTCTGATGCATAGCAAGTAATTACAAAGACTATGGCCTGATTTTAGTCGAAAGACTAACAAGATCGTTGCTCTTTAGTACTCTGGAGAGTTCTCTGAGCAGATTTCCTAATGCAGCTCATCTTTTGATTTTTAACTGCTGGTGCCAAAAATTTGGATTGTATCTCTTCATCTACCATGATTCTGTCATTTGGCCCAGTTGGTGAAAATCTTCATTTTCTTGATGTTGAGCTTCAAGCCACATTGCAGATTACAGTCCTTGACCTTCTCCAACAAATGCTTCAGATTCTCCTCAGTTTCAGCAAGCAAGGTTGTGTCATCTCCATATGACACGTTCTTGATGTCTTCCTCCATTCCCAATACCACACATTATTCCTCATAAATTCCAACATCCCAAATGATCTGTTCCACACATAGATTGAAAAGATATGGAAATAAGACATGCCCCTGACACCTTCCTTTTGGAGTGAGTTTTTTTGTTGTTTGGGAATTTTTTAACATACTTTTATTGGTTTGCATAGGATCGCTTATATACATTGTGTTTCATTCACGTACTTTGTGTTTAGCACACTCTTTCATTTACATTGAAGTTCATTTGCATGCACTGTGTGTTGTATAATCATTCATACACATTGTATTTAATGTAATTAATTACTATTGATCTATATCTATTGCTATCCAGTCTTTTTAAATCTCCATTTAATCTTTTCTATTCTTTCACATTCCTTACCCTCCCATTAACTTCTGAAATAACAACATTCCTTCACTCTCTACCCTCCCATTAATCTCTGCTATCCTTGTGGTATCCCCTCTTCGCTTTTCCTACTCCCTCTCTCTTTCTCTTCCCCTTTTGAACATTTATAGGCATCTTGCTCAGTTGTCCTTCTATTTTTACAGTAACAGTCTAATGCAGTATTTTTACTTAAGAGACTGAGTTATTTCACTCAGCTTATATAATAGTCTCTAGACTCTCTTATGTTATATAATATTTTATAAAATATTTATTGCTGCATAGTATTCCATTGCATGAATGTTCCACACTTTCTCAATCCATTTGCCTGATGACAATTTGGGCTACTTCCATTTTATTGCTATTGCAAAGAATGTTGCTATGGACATAGATACACATATCTTTATTTGTGTCTCAGTTCTGATTTCTTTAAGGTATATGCTCAGCAGTGAAATAGCTGAATCATATAGGATTTCTATGTTCAGCTTCTTAAGAACATGCCAAATCGCCTTTCAGAGTGGTTGTACCATTTTATAATCCTATCAACTGTGCATGAGAGTTCCAATCTCTCTGCATCTTATCTAATTACTTGCTGTCCTATTAAACTTTGCTACAGCTACTGAGTTGAGATGATATCTCACCACTGTTTTGATTTGCATATGAGTAATTGGAGGTGATTTTAAACATTTCTTTATGTGTTTGATGGCCATCCTAATGTCCTCCATTGTGAAGAGTTTTTTTCATATCTTTTGCCTATTTTGCTATTGGTTTATTAGGGGTATACCTGTTACAGTAATCATAAGAATGTTCCACATGTTTCCACTAGTCCATTGTGGGTTCTCAATCTTTTTCTTGTGGATACCCTGTAGTATTCTGTGAACTTTAGTTATGACACCCTTTTCTGAGATGTCATTGTTAAATGCTTTTTCTCTGTCTGTAGATTTTTTTTTCAGCCGATTGGAAAAAGATGCACACACGAATTTTATTTTTAGAAGGCCCCATTCATTGATGTTATTCTCTGTTGGTTCTGCATTTTTTACTATATTTGCAAGCTCATTTATGCCACAGGCTAAGGCTTTTTAAATTTGGTCCTATTTTGTCTCTTATACTTTTTAGAGTTTGGTATTTTTCCCCTAAGTCTCTGATCTACCTTGCACTGTTTTTTTTTTGTTCAATATGATAGCTTCAAACCACATGTGGGTGTTTAGTGCTTGCAATGAGGCTAAATTAACAGAATTTTAAATTATATTTATTATTAATTCACTGAAATTTAAATATTCATGAGTTATTGATGGTTAATATATTGGAGCCTGTGACACTTTCTTTGACATATTATAAAGTTGAGGATTGCTAACAAATGAAGCAGAGAGCAGTGCAAACCTCAGATAATTGACCAAGGGTAGTTTGTAGCCTGCTGTGTCTTTAATATTAAAAATAAAAATCTCCAGATCTTGCTGTCAAGTTGATTCTGACTCTTGATGTCCCCACTGGACAGTATAGAACTTTCCAGAGATTTTCTAAGGGTTTATTCCTTAAGCTAATAGACTGGTATGTTCTCTCACAGAGTCTCTGTTTGGGTTCAAACTGCCTACCTTTTGATTACCAGGGATGAGCACTTAACCATTGAGATGCCCAGGATCTTTCTCTTGAACTCAACCAAGTTGTCAAGTTGGTTCAGCAGCCCTTCATTGGGTCTCAAAGGCAATACATCTTTACTGGAGGAGAGTGCTCATCTTTCTCTCTTACTGTGGCTGTGGATTCAAACAACCAACCTTTCAGTTAGAAGCCCAAGGCTTTATTTACTATGTCACCAGAGCACCTTCTTTATTTTAGCAATATATGACAAATACATGAGTCGTCATTTATGTGTAGTGTGATTTCAAATTGGAAGCAACAAGATGTAACATTTGGTCACCTGGCAGGTGGGATCAAACTACCTAGATTCAAATGTTAGTGTAACTGTTTACCTGCTCTGTGACCTTGGGTAAGTCCCTTACCAACTCTGGACCTCAGTTCTTTTTTTCTTTTTTATACTTCAAAATATTGCTGTGAGATGTAAAAAGCACATAGCACAACAGCTGGCACATAGTAAGTACTATAGTACCAGCATTATTAATGTTTTCTCATGGCCTATTGGGAAGATGCTGAACTGCAATCACAAAGGCATATGGTTCGAGGCCACCAGCTGCTCTGCGGAAGAAAGATGAGCAATCTCCTCCCATGCGATAAACTGTCTCTGAAAACACAGTGGAGGTCAGCTATGGGTCAGTTCTGACTTGATAGTACACAACAACAAAAACTAGCATTATTAATGGCTGAATCACACGTCATCTTATGAATGTATCATGATTTAAAGAACTGATCTCACAAGTGTTCACTTGTTTTAATATTTATGAAATGAAGTAAAACATAAAATAACATACCAGAATCTCTCAGTATGTGGCCAATTTTCTTCATCATGAAGTTGTAGTTTATATCACAGTAGAGCAGTACAATTACAAAAAAAAGAGTTTCTTTTGGTCACTGTTGGAAACAAAAAATTCTACAAAGAATAAAGGTATAAATATTGTTGTTGTTGTTGTTATGTGCCGTCGAGTCGCTTGTGACTCAACAGCCCTAAACTCCGCTCTGTCCTGTGCCAATCGCACTGTCTCTGACACTCCCATCCCAATTATCCCAGTCACTAAATAAATCCACCTCATAGAGGGCCTTCCTCTCCTGCGCTGTCCCTCCACCCTC
>NW_006399784.1:14189903-14206496 GCF_000299155.1 Elephantulus edwardii
GTTTTTGGTATAAATATATGATAGCTATTTTAATACAGAGGGAAGGATGGTGAAACTTCATCTGACATATTTAGGCATCTTGTCAATAGTGGTGAATCCTTGGAAAAATATGTCCTGCTAGGAAAGGTAAAAGGTCAGAAGAAAGAGGAAAACTTTCAGCAAGATGGATTGACAACGTGGCTGTAATAATGGACTCGAATATATCAGAGATGGTGTGGACAGCCCTGGATAGGGCAAGGTTCTATTGTTCATAGGGTCACAGCGAGTCACAGTCAACTTGATGACAGCTGACAGCAACATCAAAAGTTTCACTGGATTTCTGGATAAAATATGAAAAGTAAATATTGTAAGTATATCTTACAAGTGTAAGAGTGGATATCATAATCTTTACATATTCATGATCAATGACTTACAGTACTGTCATAGGATTCACATTGCAGTTAAAAGATAGTTTAGTTAAAATAGGCCTCTATTAACCACACACAGAACAAGGAAACTGGAAAACAATCAATTGGTTTTTAGGATGTAGATTCCACCTGGTGGAGCAGCTGGTAGATTCAAATTGCATGACTTCGATTGACAGCCCACCTCCTTACCACTAGGCACCAGACTTCCCTATAAATTCCAAATACACATAAATTCTGCTTTATAACCTTTAGGGGTATAAATGTGTTTTCCTAAGTGTTCACCAAAGTGAGGAGCTTCTGTATGTAAATATTTTTAAAGATATAACGTAATTCACTATGAAAGGAGAGTGTATTATCCACCTCCATGTTTACTTATCTTTTTAAAAAGCTTTACCAAATTCATAATTACCCCTTGTCTGCAAACTATGTAAAATATTTTAACATAGTTAGTAATACCTCAAAGGGATGATAGAAGGAGAATTGATGCCTTTGAGCTGTGGTGCTGGAGAAGAGTGTTGAATATACCACGGACTGCTAAGAGAACAAACAGGTTCATCGTGGAGAGAGTTACACAAGGCTGCTCCTTGGAGGCAAAGATTCTGAGGCTTCGTCTGACATACTTTGGACATGTTACAAGAAGAGACCGGTCTGTGGAGAGGGACATCATACTTCGGAGGGTGGAGGGACAGCACAGGAAAGAAAGACTCTTGAAGAGATGATTGGTTCAGTAATTAGGGTAATGGGTAGGTGTGTTGGAGACAGTGAGATTGACACAGGGTAGAGCAGGGTTCAGAACTATTGTACATAGGGTCACTATGAGTGTCAGGCCACTTGACAGCACATAACAACAACAATAACATTGTCAAAATCAGTTAGGTGCGCAACTGCTAAACAAAAGTTTGGCAATTTGCAATCACCAGCTTTTCAGAAATGTCTGCTTCCATGAAGAGGGCAGCATCAGAAGCCTTATGCGACAGTTATATTCTGTCCTATAGTGGCACCATTAGTCTCTATGGTAAAAGTCTTGGTTTGGAGATTAAATCAATGGACATCTGGTGGTGTGTATAATTAAGTATTTGAATACTAACAGAAAGGTTGGTACTTGGCCCCACCCAGAGGTGCTACAGAAGCAAAGCCTGGAAATTTGCTTCCAAAAGAGTACAGCTTTGAAATGCCCATGCAGTATTTTTACCCTGCACATATGGGTTTCCATGAATTGCAGTCTGCAGATGACAACTGGTTTGGTCTTTGAAATAAAATAAATTATATGGGTAACAAAACAAAACAAAAATAATTGACTGTATGGATCAAAGCAAATTGTGGCTAACCTTGATTGTCCTCATGTAAAATCTATATGCAGACCAGGAACCAGTCACCAGAAAAGAACACGGCAACACTGCATGGTTTAAAATGAGGAAAAGATTGTGTCAGGGATGCATCCTGTCACCACACCTTTGCAATCTGTATGCAGAACAGATCACTTGGGAGGTTGGGCTTTATGAGAAGGGATGTGGCCTCAGGTTGGGAGGAAGACCCGTCAACAACCTACATTATGCAGATGACTCAAATTTGCTTGCCGAAATTGAGGAGGGCCTGACACATTTACTACAGAGACTCAATGAATATAGTCTTCAATATGGTTTGAAGCTCAATAGCAAGAAGGTAAAGATTCTCACCACTGGGGCAATTGGCAGAACCATGACAAATGGAGAAGAGAAAAGAAGAGAAGTTGTTAACAGTTTAAGCTTGCTTGCCTCCACAATTAACATTCTTAGCAGCAGCAGTCAGGAAATCAAAGGATTAATTGAATTGAGGAAATCTGCTGTCAAGGACCTCTCCAAAGTGCTAAAGAGTAGTGATGTTAGTCTAGGGACAAAGGTGCACCTGAACCAGGACATAATCTGTATAATTACTTGCTACGCATCAGAGAGCTAGACAGTGACTAAGGATGATAGAAGAAGAACTGATGCCTTTGAGTTGTGGTGCTGGAGAAGAGCACTGAACATACCACGGAGACCAAGAGAACAAATAGGTCTGTATTGGAGAGAGTAAAACCAAGTTTCTCCTTGGAAACAAAGATTCTGAAGCTCTGTCTCACATACTTTAGGCACATAGACAGGAGGGACCAGTCTTTGGAGAAGGATATTATGTTGGAAAGTGTGGAGGGACAGTGAAAGACACTGAATATGACAGATTGATACTGCTACTGAGGCAAGGGAGGTAGGCCTGTTGGAGTCAGTGATACAGGCTCAAGACAGGGCAGGCTTCAGAGTTATATTATGTAGGGTCATTCTGAGTTGTAGATGACTTAATAGCATGTAACAACAATGGCAAATATATGCTAACACCCAGATGAGACAGCTTTTACCATGAGAAGTTTAAAAATCAAAACGTACAAATGAAACATACACTGTTATATGGTATACGTATAGCAAGTACAATATTGTACACACTAAGTTAACATAAGCATTTACTATGACAATAAAAATGTGTGTTATAGTTTAAAAAAACAACAACAACCAAACAAACAAATAAAAACTAACCCAAAAACTGAACAAAATAATTGGAAACTGGTTATCATTGACCCTCTATGTTTGATTTTGGATTTTCTTAAACTCTTTTTGTTATTCTTTGTTCTCTTTATCTTTGTACTTCCCTCTCCTTTACTCCCTCCCTTCCTTTTTTACATTTTTAAATAACTGTTTATTGAGACCATGCTCAATAGAGATTATTTACATTTGTTGCCTGTCCTTAAGGAACAGGGTCAAAAGGGGAAAGACACAATTGGATTGGATTATCACTTTTATTTCCTTTATCTGTGGTGTTTCAATCATATGATTTTAATCTAGATGAGACTAAGTATTCTATTTCTTAGAGTAATTAGAGGATAAATGAAATACTCTGAAGCACCTGTAACGTAGTATGAAATTCAGTTCACAACCTTCCCCATGCCTCTGTCCCTTCCACCACTGAACATGGTCTGACATCTGCCTTCAGACTTATTTCCTCTTGTGATCTGGGCACTCTGCTTTGCTCTGACCTGGGATCTGGATTCTCCACTCTATTTCAGCTTCAGCTGTTTTCTTTAACCACACAGAGTCTCTATCTTTTCATTTCACTCTTGAATCATCAGTTAAAAAAATCACAGTAAACCCAAACCCAACCTTAATAAGTCAAGATGATTATGACTCGCAGTGACCCTATGGAACAGTGTAGAATTTTTTCAGATACGGTATACTGTACTCTTTACGAGTGAACTATGAACAGTTCAGTTAGTTCCTGACTGAATACTTAAACACTATGCCACCAAGAATCCTTAAGGAAAGTGTAAAGGCAAGAGAAATAGAGAAATAAACTCTGGTCATCCTGCTCTACTTCTGCATAGTTAGGCTAGCAAGTATTGAATGAAAAGATGTTAAGCCCTTTTATACCACAGATTCTAGTTGTAAGGGGCATGATACCAAAATAAGTTAAGAGTTGGGCTGCTAACGGAAAGCCTGGCCATTGGAACACACCAACAGTTCAACAGGAAAAAAAAGATGATTCCCTCCTAGTCGTGTTTGTGGCCTGGAAAGACAATGAAAGGTTGCTATAAGTCAGAACCCATCCATGACTGTGGGTTCAGTTTATTCAGGTTTGTATAAAAAAGTGAAACTGTGGATGTGATTATGGTATATAACAAGCAGTTACACCCTTCCATGGTTGATGATCTTCTCTTTTACCGACCCTCCACTTTTCCAAACTTGATGTTCCTCTACAAGGAATAGCCTCTCCCAACAATATATGATTAAAGCTTCAACATCTTTGCCTCCAAGGAACACTCTGCCTGTACTTTCTCCAAGACATATTTACTTGCCCTTTTGGCAGTCCATGGGATAGTCAGTGTTCTTTTACAACACCACAGCTCAAAGACATCAATTCTTCTTCTCTCACCCTTATTCATTGTCCAGTTCTCAGATTGACATTGTTACATTTAGATATTCATATTGTTACCTTAGAGTCGAAACTGATCCATTGCTGACCTCATAGCAGGTTTTCAGTGGTAGTTAATTTCACAGGCTAGATTGCTCATCCCTCCAGAGTAAGTGATAATTTCAGTAATTCCATTGGCCTCTGTCAGGCCTGTAAAAATAACCACTATTGTGATTTTGAAGGTTTTTTCTTTTTTGGGTTTTTTTGGGCAGTGGATTCTTTTCATTTTTTTATTTAGTCAATTTTGAGTTTTGTTCTACATTTATTATTACTTTACCAAGGAATTTTTATTGTGATCCTCTTCAGAGTAGGTAAAGTGGTAGCCAAGTACCATTTAGTTCTCTTTCGTCTCCCCCCACCCCCATGTAGTTCTTTTGTTCTCAGGTCATGGAAGGTGAGGGTCACAAAGTCAACTGGTGCTATCAACCTATTGTTTCCATGCATCTTTTATTTCCTTTACTCTTTTTAAAAATTTTTTATGTATTTATTTATATTCCAACTCCTTCCATTCCCAAAGGCAATTTTTATTACTTTCTGGCAAGTATCACAGGTATAATGCTTTGAGGGAATATTTGCTCTTTTTTCTCCATTAATTTTCAATTATCAAAACAGTGAAACTATAAAAAACTCAGAAAATCATAAAAAAAGGTAAAGAATACTTTTAATCTCTCAACCAGTTATAAATTACCTTTATGAACATTTTGGTGTGGTTTTATCATAGGCTGTTATTCTTATCCTTATCATTCTGTCAAGTCAGAACCAACCCAAAGCTTATTCTCTAGGGAGCTTTCAGATGCAGTAAATCTTATGGAAGGAAAGACGTGGCTCATATTCCTGTGGAGCAGCTGGTGGATTCAAACCACATACCTTTTACTTGACAGTGCAGTTCTTTACCGCTAGATCACCAGGACTCCCATTATCCATTTGTCTCATCATTCTGTTCAAGTATTTTATAACTTTTTTCATGCACGAGTGTATTATTGGCATCTTTATATTTTAAAACAACATGCAAATATACATATTCTTTTAAAAACAGCTTACATTTTTTTCTCATATTTGGCTGATTTTTTTACTATCAATTCCTTAAACACATTTATATTTGTAATTTCTTAGTGCAGGAACTCTCTTGAATCCTTAGTACCTGGCACATGGTAGACACTACTAGTACAAAGTTTCTGGAAACAGAATAACTAGAGTCTAGGTTATGTATAATTAGGAATGTCACATACTCTGACCTGTCAGCTTAACCTGCAGCATGGTTGCCCTAATTTCTGTTCTCATGCATGCACATTTTTTATATTTGTTGTTTGCTGACTATTTCCTTTGCTCTTGTTTTCTCCAGACAGATAGAGTCAATGTTGTACCTTACATGGCTGCTCCTTAGCTTTTAAGTCCCTAGTTATCCTTGTGAACTAAATTATGCCAAATGAACTTGGGATCCTCTGAGAATACAGCCCTGAGGCACCCTTTCTTTAAGGTGATTAATATGGTGCTGGAGTTTATATAGCACTACTTTCTGTTGTTTGACCAAAAAACAATGAAAAACAGTCTGTCCATTTGCTGTACAGAGGTAACACGTGGTTGCTGTGATGCTGAACACTCTGACACTGATGTGTCAAATGTGATAATGTTTACCCATGGTGGACAGTGTTTGGTGGGGCTTCACGATTAAAACAAGCTTAGAAGCAGGAGTGGTATCTACTTCAAAAATAGTTTACCTCCAGAAACTATGAACTTGGAGAAACTTGGAGAAATGATGAATATTATACAAGTGTTCAGGTCTTTCATTCATAGAGTCGCTATGAGTCATCTACAACTCAATGGTACTTACCAAGTACAACAACAACAACAGCAACAACAACAACCACCTTCTGTTGGCTCTACTATCTACATGGATATATTTGCAGTATTCATACTGAACATATGCATGATCATAAGTCTATTCTCTTTCAGTTACAGTTACTTTTATCTGTCTTGTCAGCTTACCTATTTATCCACTTGAAGATTAATTTTTATATAATTGGAAATATAGGATATTATATGTAATAATCTAAATCTCTTGTACAAATCTTTTTGTCTCCCTTTTGTTTAGTAATATTGCATCCTTTTTTTAAAAGCTTTTTCCTTCACCCACATTAATATAATTCTATACTTAATTATTTTCTTTTCTCTTATTCCTAAATATTAAATAATATTTTTTCTATTTGTAAACTTTTCTTTAGTTTTTTTTATAATAGTGGACTCATGTAGTATTGGTTCTATAGTTATGTTTCTTAAAACATGGACGGTGTTATGAGCTTGCATTCCATCCTTGCTTAGAAACCATGCTAATCTTCTCTATATCATTCCAATTTTAATAAATGTGCTGTCAAATCTAGCACTGCCCTACAGTTTGACACTTCTAAGTATCTCTTCCTTTCCTGTCACCATATGATGGTGCAAATGTTTAAGGTGTTAATCTGCTAAAGAATGAATGCTCAAGTTCACCCAGAAGTATGCTGGAAGAATGGCGTGGTGGATTGCTTCCAAAAAATCATTAGTTTAAACCTCTGTGAAGTATAATTTTACTCCATATGGAGTCATCATGAGTTGGTTCTAGTCAATGGAAAATGATAGTTTTTGTTGTTGACTAGTGGTTTGTGTTTCCCCTCCCCACTTTCCGCTCTTTTCTAGCAAGGGCAAGAAAGTTTTGTGTAGTTGTTCCAAGAACAAACCACCAAAGAAGAAGCAGGGTTTACATCAAAGACTGTTTCTCCACCACTCTTACAGGAAAGGCCTGCACACAATGACCCACTTGGGCTCTTTTTTTATCTCTTTAGAGGTCGCATTTTAGGTACTGTTTCTTTTTCTAAGTACAAAGATGAGACAGTTGATCAGTTACTAGACTAAGTGGCTTTGAAAATAACTAATATATGTTAGAAAATTCACTTCAAGGAAGCTCTCGTAGGCTAGTGGCAAGAAGCTGCACTGCAATCCCAGAGGTACGTGGGTTGAATCCACGAGATGCTCTACTGGAGAAGGAGGGACAATCTCTTCCTGTATCAGTCAGATTTAATTTGATGGTACACACACATACAAAATAGTAAAATAAAAAAAGAAAATCCACTTCTAACTTCTAGGCATTTCTTTTTATTGATTTTAGGGTGGGTTTTTCCCCCTCCATATATGGGAGGGAGTTGGGGGGATTGTCTTGTGAGAAATTCCTGAAAGTAAACTGGGAGAAAAAAGTATTAAAGAAAGTAAACATAACCCACTGCTGTGGTGTTGTTGCTTCTGACTCATTAAAAACTTAAATTGGTTTTCAAGGCCAAGATTTTTGGAGAAGTCTGTTCATCTTTCCCTTGCAGAGTGACTGATGGATCCAAACCACTGACACTTTGGTTATATGCTCAACATGAAATCATCCGTGGTTAGTAGCATAATATGTAATGTTTCATGCCACCAAAACTTCCTAATGAAGAAGAAGAAAAAAGGACAATAACACATTAAGAAATGGATTTATTTTTTTTTAGTTGAGTGGTCAGGGATAACTTTGCTGAGATGAAATAATAAGTGAAAAAAAAAGAAGACCCTTCTTCTGTAAAAGCCTAGGGAAGGACATTTCAGGGAAAGCTAATGTAAAGGTTCAATAGTAAAAGTAAGATTTTTAGGTTTGAAAATAAAAATGACAGTTCTCTAAAAGCATGATAGCAACAAGAGTGAGTAGCATGTGATACTGAGTGTGTGATAATTGGAGGAGATAGAAAATCAGACTCTCTTTGTCAGTGTTACAAAGGACTTTTCTTTTCAAGAGGTTCAAGGAGTTGTGATATGTTAGGAAATTCTGAGGCTGCTCTTTCAAATTTAAAGAAAAGTTTGTCAATAAACGAAGCTGAATATCCTTATACCATAGGAAGCAGCTAGAGCTGATTTTTCAAAGAACTTATGTAAAAATTTACCTTAGCACATTTTACCCAAGAAAAATTCATTTAAAAATCTAGAGAAAACACAAGGGTTAAAAGCAACAAAGGAAAATACTATTATGAACACAATTCTTCAAGAATAATAATAATAATGGCAATTATTATTTTTATGTGAGTTCTTACAGATATATGTAGGCAAGATGAATAGAAAAGTAAAAGTGAATGAGAGAGACAGTGTAGGCTGGTCTCCAACTGCATTATATACCAGCACTACTGAGGACAATTACAAACTATTCAAAATTACAAGCTATTCAAAACCTGAGAGGGAAGCTGCACAGAGGTCTCTGACCCTATCCTCCTCCTCCCCCACCCCAAATAGAGAGATGATAGGAAGAATCTGGTCTCCAGCTATGCACCAGCATCACCCAGGACAATTACAAATGTTAGAAGAGACAGGTCACGTAGTAAGGAGAGATTCCTACCAGGCTCTACAAGATCTGAGAAGGTGGAAATATAGACATACCTGGCCTTCCTCCTTCCCCTCCTATCCAAAGGCATGAGGGGGAAGCAACCAAAGGGAAGCTGGTCTCCAGGTGCTCTGCACACCAGCAACAGCAAAGACAAATGCAACCTTTAGAACAGGCAGTTTCAAATAGGAGATTCACATCGGAGGACAGCTGAATAGAGGTACCTGATCCTGCCCTCCTACCCCACCCTGGATAAAGAAAGGGAAGCAGTTCAGTAGAAACTGGTCCCAGGTCACACTATAAACTTTAGAAAAGGCAACCATCACTCAAGTGAATATCCCACAGGGCTATACTGCAGACCAGAGGCAAATTCAAGGGTTTTAGGAAAGGTGAGATTTCCCACTGCACAGGACCAGGAAGGACTCCTGGTATAGTGAATTGTTCTTCCCTATAAAGAAACATATTAAGTTTGCAACTAATAAATAACATCATGAAGATAAAGAGCTGTCAACAATCTACACAGACACAATAGAAATAGCCTAACTCATACCAAGACAAACTATAAATAATGTCAAGAAAGTAGATGAGATCTTCAAACATTGTGAAAAAGAAAATAAGTCTTCCAGAAAAGCAGAGCATATTGTTGCTGTTGTTGTTATGTGCCATCGAGTCACTTGCGACTCATAGCGAACCTATGTACAAGAGCTCTAAATGCTGTTCTATCCAGTGCCAACCTAGCTATCTCAAATGCACTTATTCCCACCGCTCCAGTCACAGAATCGATCCATCTCACCTAAGGTCTTCCTCTCCTTCACAGCCCCTCCACTCTGCCAAACATGATGTTCCTCTCCAAGGACCAGTCCCTCCTTGCAACATGCCCAAAATATGTCAGATGAAGCTTCAGAATCCTTGACTCCAGGGAACACTCTGGCTTCACCCTCTCCAGGACAACATGTTTGTTCTCTGAGAAGTCCATGGTATATTCAATACTCTTCTCCAGCACCACAGCTCAAAGGCATCAATCCTCTTTCTATCAACCCTATTCACTGTCCAACTCTCTGATATTGCAGACCCATTTAATACTCAAGAACCAGGAAGGCAGAAGAAATATATTGATATAGAGTTATTTGAATAGTCACTGAAGAAGTGCGAATGATAGAAGAAAGAATGGAAGCCATACATAAAGTAAAACTCCAGAGAAATATATTGACATGGAAAAAAATTACAGAATGTGAAAGAAAGATTGCACTATAAATATAGAGGTACGAGAACTTAAAAAAAAATCATCACAAGTCAGAGAGGGTACAGCCAACACCATATTAGAAATAATGTAAAAACCAAATCAGAAGATTGAGACCAAATGGCAAAAGTTTCCAGCATTTTGAAGGGACAAAACAGTAGAATAGAAAAGATGCAATGAAAATAAGAGAACCAGAAAACAAGAACCTCAATAGGAACATACTAGAATAATAAACAAAGAGGAGACATAAAGAAAAATATTAGAATCATGTGGCATAACATCAAAAGGAACAAAATACACATGATCAAAATTCCAGAACAAAGGAAATGGGTAGTGTTAAATAAAGCACTGAGAAAATCGTGGAAGAGTTACTAGAGGAAAACTTCCCAGATAGTTTAAAGAACAAGGAAATCACATTCTCTGCAAACCCTGAAAATACTAGACCCCAAATGAAAAACATCATGATATAACATAGCCAAATTCTTAAGGATAGAATACTAAAAGCAACACAAGAAAAACAAAGAGTCACTTACAAAGGAGACAAAATTAGATTATGTTTTGTTTTCTCAGCAGAAACCATGCAAACAAGACTATGGGATGGGATATACAGAAGGTTGAAAGAAAACAATTGTCAGCTGTGGATCCTGTACCCAGAAAAGACGCCCATCAAAGATAAAGGAGAAATTCGGTCATTTGTAGAAAAGCAGTAAGTTCAATCTACAAGAAATTCTGAGGTAAGTGCTTCATACAGAGACACCAAAGGGAAGTGGATGGGCCAAAGTAATCAGAAACAAAAGAAAATGAAATTCAACAAAATGACAACAATGCAACCTGGCATATAAATAATTAAATTAAATGTGAATGGACTAAATGTACCAATTAAAAGAAAAGGAGCCCGCCAATATGCTGCTTAAAAGAGATATATTAAGAAATGAGAAGAAAGAAACACTAAAAATCAAATGCTGAGGGGAAAATGAATCAAGCAAATGACACCCACAAATAAGCAGGAGTGGTAATACAAATCTCTGATAAAATACACATCAGAAAGAAAACCACCTATCACAAAAGAAGAAAATGAGCATGTCATAAAAAGACTCTCACAGAAAAAAATGTCTTGAACCAGATGGCTTCATGGCTGAATTCTACCAAATATTCAGAGAAGATTTAAGACCAATTCTACTTAAAATCTTTCAAAAAATAAAAAGAGAAGGAACACTCCCAGAATCATTCTATGAAGTAAGCATAATCCTAATACCAAAACCAGGCAAGGACATTACCAAACTACATAAACTACAGACCAATATCCTCATGAATAAAGATTTTAAAAATCCTTAACAAAATTCTGGAAAATAGACTCCAATAGCACATCACAAAATAAATTCATCAAGTGTGATCTATAGCAAGTATGCAAGGATGGTTCAAGAAGCGAAAAACTATTAAAGCAACTTGTCATATTAACAAAACAAAGAATAAGAACCACATTGATCCTATTTTGCACAAAGATTAATTGTACAGAAAATACCCTTGACAAAATCCAAAAAACATTTCTGAATAAAATAGTCAGAAAAATGGAAAAAAAAAAATTTCCTCGGTATAGTGAAAAGTATATATGCAAAAGCAAGACCCAATATCATTCTCAATAAAGACTATAGGCATTCCCCTTGTGAACAAAGAACAGGCAAAGATTCCCAATTTCACCACTCCTATTCAATATTGTGTTAGAAGTACTCGTTAGGGCAATAACACAAGAGAAGGGGGGAAAAGGCATCCAGATTTGCAAAGAAGTGATAAAATTGCCATTTACATGCAGACAATATACACAGGAAATCTCAAGGATTCAACAAATAAATGTGTTTAACCTAGTAGATCAATTTAGTAGAGAGGCAAGATATAAGATTAATATACAAAAATCAGTGTGATTTCTCTACAGTTACAAAGAAAACAGATAAGGAAACTAAGAAAACACTACCATTTATAATTGCCAACCACAAGATTAAATGCTTAGTCATAAACCTAACTAGAGACACAAAGATCTTTTTAATGAAAACTAGAGAGCACTACTGTGAGGAACAATAAGGGATCTAAAAAAAAAAAAAGGAAATATGTTCCTTATTCATGGATAAGAAGACTCAATATAGTAAAAATGACAATTCTAACCAAAGCAATCAACATGTTTCAACAAGGTCAATACAAACACCAGAATTCTTTGTCAACCAGATAGAAAAGGCAATTGGTAAGTTTATCAGTTAGGAAATCAAAAGACTAATTTCATTGGGAAAATCTGCTATCAGGTTTCTCTCCAGAGCACTGAGGAGCAACAGTGTCAGTCTAAAGACTAAGGTGTGTCTGATCCAGGCCATGGTCTTTGCAATTACTTACTATGCATCAGAGAGCTGGACAATAACTAAGGACGATAGAAGAAGAATTGATGCCTTCAAATTATGGTGCTGGAGAAGAGTCTTGAACATACCATGGATTGCCAAGAAAACAAATAGGTCTGTCTTGGAGAGGGTGAAACCAAATCTCACCTTGGAGGCTAGGATATTGAACCTCCGTCTCACATACTGCTCCTTGGGGAAGGAAATCATCTTGGGAAGGGTAGAAGGATAATACAGGAGAGGAAGACCCCAGATAAGATGGATTGGTACAGTAACTGGGGCAATGGGGGCTGGTTTGTTGGAATTCGTCTTAGACCAGGGCAGGGTTTAGAGCTGCTATACATAGAGCCTCTACAGGTTGCAGGTGACTCAACAGCGCATAGCAACAACAACAACAACAATATTTGGAAAGTAAAGAGACTCCAAATAAACAAAGTTTTTCTGAAAAACAAAAATAAAGTGGGAGTTATACCACTTCTTGATCTCAAATCCTACTACACAGTTGTAATAACCAAAACAGCATGACACTGGTACAACGACAGACACAGACCAATGGAATAGAATCGAGAACCCAGAAATTAACACATCTACCTACAGTGAATGGGTATCTGACAAGGAAACAAAACCTGCCAAATGAAGAAACTACACCCTCTTCAACAAGTTCACAGAATGCTACAGACACTTCACAAAAAAAAGACTGAAACCTAATTACAAAATAGGGTAAAAAACAGAAAGACTTCACAGAGCAAGACATTTGGATACTCAACTGACATATGAAGAAATGTTCAAAATCACTGGAGAGAGATGCAAAAGATACCATGTCACTCCAGTGGCACTGCCAAAATTTAACAGGACAACAAGCAATAAATATTGCAGACCCTGCTATGCAAATGACAGAACTTTACTTGAAGAAAATGAAGAATACTTGAAGCACTTGCTGAAGAAGATCAAAGACTCAATATAAAGAGAATGAAAATCATAACCATTCGAACAATGGACAATATCTTGATAGATGGAGAAAATGCTCAAGTATTTCATTTTTCTCAGATTCACAAACCAAAAGATGTGTTGTACTGAGGAAATCTGCCTGTAAAGTGTTAAAAAGCAAACATGTTTGTTTAAAGATTGAGGTGTGCCTGATACAAGTCATAGTATCTTCAATTGCTTCCTGGTGCATCTAAAAGCTGGGCAATGTGAGAATGGCAGAAGAGTCATTGCCTTTAAAGTGTGGTGCTGCAGAAGAGTACTGAGTCTTCCATGGGCAACCAAAAGAACTAACAGATCTATCTTGGAGGAAGTGCAACTACAGTGTTCCTTAGAGGTAAACATGGTGAAACTTTGTCTCACATAGTTTAGTATGTGATCAGATGGGACCAGTCTTTGGAAAATTCATCCTTCTGGGAAAGGTAAAAACCAGAGAAAGAAAAGAAGGCCTTCAATTAATTGAAATGACTCCGTGTTTTCAATAATGGGCTTGAACATGACAAAGATCAGGATGATGGTGCAGATAGACATTTAAATAAGGCAAATTTAGGAAATTATAAGCTTGCCATTCCTAATGTAGAAATTAGGGAGATATGGTGGCCAAGTGGTAAGAAGCAGTGCTGTAATGCCAAAGGCATGTAGTCTGAATCCACCATCTGCTCCTCAGGAGAAGGTGGGGCAATCTCCTATCTCCTGTTTATAGCATTTCTACGGTTGTAGTCAACTGGAGGTCCTTAATTACAAAAAACCACAATTACAACACAGGAAGGGATAGCAAAACTGGAAGAAGATAAATGTAAAACACAAGGAAGATGTAGAGGATATATATACACATTGTGAATATTGCATTCAGTGTCACAAAAATTTCTGTATGAATAACTGAATTGAAAACTAATTAGCACTATAAAGTGCATTGAAATCACAATGAAAAGAAATAAAATTAGTTATGTTCTATATAAATTTTTTACTGTATGATTTTAGCTATGATATAACATTTCCTCATAAAAATAAATTATAAAACAAACTTGTCAGGTGTCATTGAATCAACTATTTCCCATTCTTGGCTATTCTCATGACCTCTGCCATGTTCAAACCCATTGCTGAACTTACTGTACCAATTCATCTCAGGGAGGGTCCTCTTTTTTTTTCCTTCTGACCCTTTACTTTTTTCAGTATGATGTTTTGTTTCATTTTAAATGAGGGTTGACCTTTTGAAAACTTGTGTAAATGATATGAGACAAATTTTCATAATTCTTGCCTCTATTAAGTACCCAGGTTAACATTCTTTAACATTAATTTATTTGTTCTTACGGCAGTCCATGATACTCAATAATATATACTCATAATAATATAGGCTCATAATTAAAAAGCATCAATTCTTCTTAGATCTTCCTTACTCATTGTCTAAGTTTCAGATATATCAGAAGCAATTAAAAACGTCATGGCTTGAGTCAGGTCTTTAAACTCACATCTTTCCCCTTCAGTAGTTTAAAGAGGTCTTTAACAGCAGATATGCAATATGACTTTTAATTCCTTAATAGTTTCTACAATGAATGTTGACTGTGAATCTAAGTAAAAGAAAATCTCTGACAAATTCAATCTCTTGTTCTTCAATCATTCTGTTGCCTATTGGTTGAGTTGTCAGATTTTTTGTTCTTTTTTAATTAAATTTTATTAATTTTAATGAACATTTACAGAGATATTTGGTATCCATTCATTCATTGTTGCACGGATTTTTTGTTTTCTTGATATTGAGATATTATCCATAATGAAGGAAATTAATCTTTAATCTTCTTTAGTAAGTACTTTTAGTTTTCTTTACTTGCTGCAAGCCAGATTTTGCAATCGAATATAAAGTTTGTTGGTGCCACATTCATCCTTAGAGTGTCCAACTTTCTGAATTGTTTGCTCAGCAAAGTTAAATGTATAAAATAGTCTTATTATGTCACTAAATTAAAATATTAATTAACAAGAAATATATTGCGCAGAGATGTAAATATATTATTATTTCATTGCTTAATTTTAAAACTGTTGTTATTGTGTGTCTTTGAGTTGAAACTGACCCATAGCTGACCCTTCAGTGGGCTTTCAGGGGCATTTAATTGCACAGGAGGATTTTGCTCCTTCTTCCCCTGAGGAGTAGTTGGTGGATTCGAACTACATACCTTTGGCATTACAGCACTGCTTCTTATCACTAGGCCACCACAGCTCTCTAATTTCTGCACTGGGAACTGCAAGCTTGACTTACTAAAATTGTCTTATTCTAAATGTCTTTTTAAAAATGTCAGATAAAATATAATTTTGTACTGAGGATTTAAAATCACAGTGAAATCCCAATTCCTGTTTATAGTTTTATAATTGATCTAATGAGGATTTCACTTGTATTATTAATGAATGTGGACTTTGAGGGTAGGTAGAACGGTAAACTGACTTTTTTCATAATATCTACTGAAGGACGGAATAGATATTAGTAATTTTGCCATTGATAAGAAAATAATTTACTTAAGTGTGATGTAATACAAATAATTGTTGAGCATAGAGTTTCACACTTTTATCTCAGTTCTCTTGTAAGTACAAGTTATATGAACTATAAATTCACTCACATATCAACATCTTAACATAAAATGAGTGTTTGGGAACCTATACTAAGGTCAAGGCATAATTAATAGTCCTCCAACAATTAATTTTTATAAGAATTTACCATCCTATCTTCCCACCCACTTCTTCCCCACCCAAGTTACACAGGGTTGGTTCACTTATATCGGGCTAATCAGGGCTTGTGATTGTTCACTATCATGTTTAGATTCATTTTAATTTACTCAGTTACTTGTTATCTTTTATGTGGATACTAGTTTCTTATTATTGACAAAATTAAAATTCTATTAAAATATTAGGATAGTTTAATACAAAGACCCAATGCAATGGAAAAGAAATTAAAATCTTCAGTGTTAATATGTGTGTGTGTGTGTGTAGATAGATACATAAAATAGCTACTGAGGTTAGTGCTGAAATATTGCTAGTACACTTAACAATCAATGAAAAAACATCAAAGAAAATAGATTAGAATTACTTATAGATCATGTGAATACATGCCTTTAGCGGCTTCAGTCCTCTAAAACCAACAGCATCAGTCACAAAAGGACAAATGTTGCATGGTGCCACTGTTGTAAAATGGGACTGACCTTGGGGTTGGGGAGAGACTGAGTAAGATGGGTTCAATAATGTATACTGCACTGAAACAGA
>NW_006399784.1:14208199-14217047 GCF_000299155.1 Elephantulus edwardii
AAATTTAATAATAATTAAAAAAAAGAAAAATATTTCATAAGAATTTCTGCAGTGAGAGTGAGTATAAGGATCCAGGATTGGTGGGAGAGGCTGGCAGCAGAGGGATGTGGACTTACAGGGGCAAGAGGGGATTAAGCATTGGGTTGTACAATTGGACGGGGGGGGGGGGAGTGAGGAAAATGGAAACAATTTGAATTTGTATTAGAACTTTGTAAATAAACTAGTGAAATAAAATTTAAAAATTAAAAGAAACAAAAACACAACCCAACAGCATAACTGATATTTCATAGTTTATAGAACAAAGGAATCTTATCCATTTGCAAACCAGAAAGAAATGGCACGTAATGCAGTCGTCTTTCTTGTTCTTTTGCAGTTCTTCAGATCATGTATTTTAGCTCTAGTAAAATGCATGCAGCTTGATTTTGGCCTGATTACTGATAGGGAAGGAAAATCAAAGACACAGATGCACAGGGCAAGTGGATCCAAATTTGTCAGGTCATTTTGCACTGCATAAATTGTATTCTTCCTGAAACCCCAGCCAATGGTATTTCCAATCTTAATATTTCCTTTTCCTTAAGTCACCTTTACAGACTACTTTGTTCATGGGATGAAGTAAATGTACTTTGAGAGATACGCAGGGTAAACCTGCAATAAAAGCTGAGTTCATATTTTTAATACTTCACGTGGTAACATCTGTAATTGTTAGAGGGGTTTGAATAGAAAGCAAACATAATGTAAGAACAATATTATGAGATGTAGGAATGGATGAAGTTATCAAAGGGCAAAAGCATCTCCAACAAAACAAAACCACAAAACCCCAAACCAACCACCACCTCAAAATGAAAAACAGGAAAAGTAGTGAATTGGAATCACTAATTACTGGGCTTGCTTGAATTGTTAGCAACCGGGCAAAACAGCAACAAGCTGGCCAAGGTTTGTGGCTGCCAGGGCACGCTATTCCCAAGCCACCACTTGAGAACCTAGAAGATGACATATTATTCCTAAGAGAGAGCTTTTTCCCAAACGCCAGTTTTACATGTGTTTGTCAACTATTACAAAGCGTTTGGTTCACTCAGATGACCCATCATGGCAAATGTTTTTGTACTTTTTTCTTGAACAGATGGGTAGATCCTATTTGCTTTTATCTTCCACCACCCTAGACCCTTAGTTAATCCGCTTATAATACTTTGCTAAAGAGCTTAGAAATTTCATGTAGGAACTGGCTCTTTCCTGAAGTTTAGCCAAGGTTATCAGGAAAGAAATGAGTTGTTTGATAAGAAATGACATAAACTATTGAAAATGTTTTTTTTTTATTATTCCTTTAACATGTATTACAATCCATTTAACATGTATTATATCTTTTACATTGTTATTGTTGTTGATTGCCATCAAACTGAACACACCTCACATCAACCCTATGAATAAAGGGCCAGAAGCCTTTCTAGAACTATTGTCATTTATCAAAGTTCGTAGAGTTTCCAGAGGCATATTGTTTAGGAAATGGATGCCAAACCTGTCTTAAACTGGGAGTTCCACCAAACACTGTCCACTGTGGGTAACTGTTACAACATTTGACACCTCAGAGGAACAAGGTTCAGCATCACAACAACCCCACAGAACTCTGGTGGCCTAGTGGCAAGAAACTGCACTGCAATCCTGAATGCACACAGTTTGAATGTCCCAGATGTTCCTCAAGTGCCAGTCAGATCTGATTTGATGGTACACACAAGAAGAAAAAAAAAGTTTTACGTTATTGCTGCTCATAAATATACACTCTGTCCTCAAGTTTCACCATAGTTGAAACTAATGAACAAATTAACAGAAGTCAATTGTGAATACTACAGAATGTCTTGAAATGAGGAAATCTTCAAAAGTAGATGAGATTTCCATTAAAAAAGAATTTGTGTAAGCAAATTAATATTTCTTATAACCTATTAATTTCCTAGTAACATAATAATGGTGCACTGTTTGAAGTTGTAAAATGCCTTTTCTGAAATAGCAGAGTTAAATATAGTTCATATAGTTTTAAATTTAGTGCTATCTTCTTTGCTGACTCATCAACAGCATGCATTATGCAGATAACACAACCTTGTCTGTTAAAAGTGAGGAGGACTTGAGGCACTTGCTGTTGAGGATCAAGGACTGCAGCCTCCAGTATGGGCTACATCCCTTCAACAAGAAAACAAAAATCCTCACTACTGGAATAATAGGCAATATCATGATAAATGGTGAAATACTGAAATAATAATAAAATTTATCTTTCTGGGAACAAAAATCAGCATCATTGGTATCCGTAGTCAGAAGATCTAGAAAGTATGCTGTTGCTGATAGGTGCCGTTGAGTCATAGATGACTCATAGCGACCCTATGAATGAAAGGCCTGACCACTGTTCATAGAGTTTCCGGAGGCAAGCCATTTTGGAAGTGGATGCCACTCCTGCTTCCAGGCTTGTTTTAATTGGGAAGCTCCAGCCAACACTGTCCACCATGGGTAAATGTTATCGCATTTGGCACATCAGTGTCACAGTGCTCAGCATCACAGCAACCACAAGTTACCTCTGTACAGCAATGCACAGACCAGTGCTATACCACCTAGAAGAATGTTTGACAGGAAAACAATTTGAACCAGGCTTGAGAGCTGCAGATTAAAATCACCCACCTTGGGCTTGGTAGCATAACTTTCTGTCCACTAGGCCAACGTAGCTCTCTATATAAAGCACTGGGAAAATCTGCTCTCAGAGACCTCTCCAAAGTCCTGTAGAGCAATGATGTCAATTTAAAGACTGAAGTGTTGCTAATTCAAGCCAAAGACTTTTTCCAATCATCTGCTATGTATCTGAGAGTTGAACAATGAATAAGGATGGCAGAAGATCTATGTTTTTGAGTTGTGATGCTGGAAAAAGTACTAGATATCCTATGGACTGCCAAAACAAAACAAAACAAAACAAAACAAAACAAAATACAGATATGTCTTGGAGAAGGCACAACCTGAGTACTCTTGGAGGAAAAGATGCCAAGGCTTCATCTCACATATTTTGGGAAGCTTGTTGTTGTTAGATGTCATTGATTGGGTACGATTAATAGTGACCCAATGAAGAACAGATTTGAACTCTAGGGTATCCTGTATCGTCCTCACAATCTCTGAAACACTCAAGCTCTTTACTGTAGTCACTGTGTCAATCGTCTGGTTAAGGGTCTTCCTCACATTCTCATTCACATCGCTCCGCCTTTCCAAACATGATTTCTCTCTTCAAGGAACAGCCTCTCCTAACGACATGCCTGAAGTATGTGAGATGAAGCTTTATCGTCTTTACCCCCAAGGAACACTTTGCCTGCACCTTCTCTAAGACATAACTGCTCTTTTGGAAGGCCATGGGATAGTCAGTACTCCTCTCCATCATTACAGTTTCAATGGCATCAATTTTTGTGTCATCCTTATTCATTGTTCAGTTCTCAGATGCATAACAAGTGATTGAAATACTATGGCCTGTATTGGGTGCACTTAGTTCTCAAATTGGTATTATTACTTCTCAGTAATTTTGAGAGGTCCTTGACTGCAGACTTTCCCAGTGCAGTATATCACCTGATCACCAGACTGCTGGTACCAAGTATACTGATTGTGGATCCAAGTAAGACAAAGTTGTTGACAGTTTCTATCTTTTCTCTGTCTAGAATGATGTTGTCCATTGGTTCAGTGGTAAAAAGTTCTGTTTTCTTAATATTGAGCTATAATCCACATTGAAGATTATAGTGTTTGATCTTCTTGAAGCGGGAAGTGCTCCAAGTCCTCCTTATTTTCAGCTAGCAGGATTATATCATTAGCATACTAAATGTTACTGATGATTCTTCTTCCAATCCTAATGCCCCATTCTTTTTCTTAGAGTTCAGCTCCTTGAATAATTTGCTTAGCATACAGATAGAATAAGTATGGAGAATAGATCCAACCCTGATACATATCTTTCACATTTTGCCAGCTTTTGTTTAGTTGGGCATGCCATAAGCATGAGTCTGGCATCTATTTGATAAGAACTAATAACAATAATAAATAAATGAAGTATGTTTGTGAAGAAATTATCAGATGTCAGGGAAATCTTTGCTGTCAACAGGGCCATTATTTCAAAAGTTGCTGGCTTCTTCTGCCTACCTGATACAGTGTCTGAAGATGAGAGCCTCAGAGTGGAAAGTACTCAGACTATGGCTGGGAAAGAGCTAGTTCTTCAAAGTTGAGTCTGTCTTAATGGAATGGATGGAGTAAGGTTTCTACCAATGAAGAATCATTATTTGCTAATGTGACACAACTCAAAACAAAGAGAAATAGTTACAAACATCCATTAATAATTGGAACGTGAAATGTAAGAAGCATTAATCTAGGAAAATTGGGTATTTTAAAATACATAACGAGGCCTTTGAACATTAATATTATAGGCATTCGTGAGCTAAAATAGACTGATATTGACTATTTTAAATGGGACAGTCATATGCTCCATTATGACAGCAATGACAAATAGAAAAGGAAAAATATTATTTATCATTAAAACAAACAAACAAAAATCCCAAGACCTATTCTGAAGTGCAGTACTGTCAGTGATGGACTAATATTCACACAAATACAAGATGGACATACTAATATGGCTACTATTTTTTTAATATGGCTATTATTAAAATCTGGTTTTGTACGTGCAGTTGAGTTGGAACAGACTCATAGTTTACATCCCAGCATGTCTTCAGAAGCTGTAAGTTGCTTAGGAGAAGATGATCTTCAGAACCATCTGAGATAGGTAGTCGTGCCTAATACTAGTACATGGTATTTCAACTTACAGACTCCTAAACTCAAGATATACTGGTCACAGCACAAGAAACTTGCAGCAGTATGAGGTATTTGGAGTCACAGAAACCAAGAAAGCTTGAAATAGAAGGCATTGTATCAAGGTCTGGATAGGGGGCAATAGGAGTTGACTGGAGTAGCTGAGAGTAGAAGGGAATGCTGGTGGAGAAGGGGAAGTGGTTGTCAAGACACATGTGTCAAGGGAAATGACAACACTGAATCTATTGGTTATTTCTATAAGTAGGGAAACATCATCCTTCTGCTCTTTTCTATAAAATGCTTGTCTGTCAGATACTGTTCTAAATCTGAGCATTCAAATTAAGACAGACTAGGAAGAAGGATTGTCCACTCACTTCCAGAACAGCAAGCCTCCGAAAGTCCTAGGTCAGGAAATAAGGAAATGCATTGAACTGGGAAAAATCTGCAGTTAGGACTCTTTCCAAATTTTTGAGGAGTGGTGAAGTCATTTTGAGAACTAAGGCGTGTCTGATTCAGGCCATAGTCTTTCCAATTACTAGTTATGCATCCAAGGCCTGGACAAAGAATAAGGATGACAGAAAACAAATTGACGCCTTTGAGCATTGGTGTTGGTGAAGAGCACTGATCATCCCATGGACGGTCGTCTTGGAGATGGTGCAGCAGGAGTACTCTTTGGGGGCAAGAATGATGACACTTCATCTTACATACTTTGGACATGTTGCTAAGAGGGGATATTCTTTGGAGAAGGACATGATCCTGGAAAGGGTGGAGAGTCAATGAAGGAGAGGGAGACCCTTAACGATGTGGATTGACATGGTAACTGCTGGAATGGGCTCTTGTGTGTCAGGAAGGGTGAAGATGGCGCAGGACAGGACTGGTTTTTAATCTTTTGTTCATAGAGTTGTTATGATTCGTGCTTGACTTGATAACTAACAACCTAACAACCATAGAGCACACTGAGACTAAGAGATAGAGCAACTGAGGCTGAGCCTTTACGTATGCATTTATTTTTAGGGAGTACTAATTGAGGTTTTCTCCAAAGAGAATGAATCAAATACCTGAAGGAGACTTTAAAATGTAATGCAAATCTACAGTTCTGCCGGGAAAAGGAGGGACAATCTCCTCCTGTACCAGTCAGAACTGATTTGACGGTACACTCACACAAAAATTTAAAAAAAAAATGCAATGCGAATCTAAAGCTTGTCATTCTGCCAAATATGTTTGAATCATGCCATCTAAAGTCTTCTCATTTATGTTAATTGCAACCAAATTAATTTTTAAACATTTATCAATGTTTATGTAGTCCCACTAAATTAAAGATAGATGCCAATTCATCACTTAAGACTAAAAACTTTATTAACAATGCCCTGCTGGTCACAAATATATTAAAATGGCTAACCACAGTAATTGAATGCACATGCTGTAATATTTAATAAGTCTCAAGAGACTCTTTGAATAAAATATCAGTAGAGTTAGCTACTCACAAGCATTTTGGTAAGAAATCCTTGTAGTCACATTCAGTTGATCAGATAACTTGTCTGAATACCTATTTCGAAAACCCAATTGAACAATGCCCTTGATATGAAATCAAACTGCTCTAGAAATTACCTGTTTATCACTTTATAACTGCTGTTTATTTTCCTCTACTTTTCTTTTTTCCCTATAATTATATTTTATTAATTTTCATAAACATTTACAGAGATTTTGGGTTTCCATTCATTCATTGTTGCACAATTCTCTCTACCCTCCTCCCAGTTTGTTCTTGTCCAAATGCCACAGTGCTTGTCAAAGCCAGTTCTGATTAATCTTCTTTGTCAGTGTGTCCTTTGCCATTCCCTATCACTCCTCCCTGAGAGAGACTTCACCCTGAGTCATAAGGAAAAGGGGATGGCGTATTCTCTTAGCTACTTCCTGCTGAAAAGGGATGCTGTGGGTTTCAGGGTGAAGATCTTCTCTCACTACTCTAAAGAGCCCCTTTGGCAGTAGGAAACACATAGACTATTATGGAGATTGATTTTGGAATTTAGATGCACTCTTATTGATTGTGCTTGTTCGTACATGTTCATATCCTTGAAGATGTATCATGGGGGTGTTGCAACCTAGAAGACACAAATTTGACTAACAAGTTATAAATACATGAGTCAAAAATTATGGAAAAGTAAAAGAAAAGATTCTTTCATTGTTTTACAAACCCTCCCCCAGGTCCCCTCCACCATGTAGCCCTCGCTCTAGTCTCCTGTGATGACAGAAATACCTAGTTATATATCTCTTTTAAACAGTTTTCTCCCTCCTCTGTTTCAGTGCAGTATACATTATTGAACCCATCTTACTCAGTCTCTCCCCAACCCCAAAGACAGTCCCATTCTACAACAGTGGCATCATGTAATATTTGTCCTTTTGTGACTGGGATATTTCACTCAGCATAATGTTCTCCAGAGTCAACCATTCCTCTACTTTTCACTGTGTTCTGGGAGCCTGACCTTGGAGGACTTCCCTCTGACTTTCTGGTTGATTAGGAAAAGATTGACTGTAAGAAAAGAGTGGTGAAGACTTGTGGTTCCATGGTAGAATTCTCATTTTGCATGTGGGAGACCTGGTTAAATTTCCAGCCAATTCATTTTATGCACAATCATCACCCTTCTACAAGTGGAGGCTAGCATGTTGCTATTATGCTGAACAAGTTTCAGTGGGGATTCCAGACTAAGACAGCTCAGAAGAAAAGTGTTTAAAAACAATATGGATCATAACACTTTGATATGCAAGTTTGGGAACCAGATCAAACAGCATACAGTTCTGTTGTGTGTGGGATCACAAGTCAGGGATGATTTTATGATGCTTGACAACAACAGAGAAAAGAAGGAATGTAGAATCCTGTTGTATTTGTTTCCTTCACTCCTTCCATTAGGAGTTTCCTTAAGGTGGTTGTATCTTTTAACCAAATAGCACATCCCATCATGATACCTCCTTTTTTCACATAAATATCTGGATACTCCTCATGCTTCTTTCTCTCTCCTTGTCACTTTGTTGTAGTTATTAGGTGTTATCAAATTAACCATGACCAATAGAGACTCCATGAACACCTGATATCAGTACTTTGCCGTGTCCTATGTTGTCCTTATCATTTCTGTTCTTTTCTATGGCCCGTTGTTACAGTCATTGTGTCAGTTCATCTTGTTAAAGGTCTTCCTCTCTTTCAAAAACCCTCCACCTTGTTAAGAATGATGTCTTTTTCCAAGCACTGGCTCCTCCTTACAACATGCTCAAAATACATGAGATGAAGTTTCACCAGGAGCTTCCTGGTTGCACTTTCTCCAAGAAAAGTTTGTTTTTTTGACTATCCCTGTGATATTGAGTACTGTTCTCCAGCACCACAACTCAGAGGGACCAATTCTTCTTCTATCATCCTTATTTATTGCTCAACTTTCAAATGAAAGTAATTGAAAAGATTGCAGATTGAATCAAATGCATGTTAGCTTTTTTACTTAGGTACTCCTAAGAACTCCTAAGGACTTAGTTCTGAGAATATGGACACAGAAGAATTTCATGAAACAACGTATGAGGAAGAGCCTGTGGTGATGAAGGGGAAAGTTCAAGCTGCTTTGAAAGAATTGGTAAAAAACAAGGCCCCAGGAATTGATGCCAAGAAATCTGGAGGAAAATCACCTGGCCAACTGACTGGAAGAGATCTATACTTGTTCCCATTCCAAAGAAAAGTGATCCAACAGAGTGTGGAATCCTGCTTGCATGTGATATCAATGATACTGTTTGATAATTTCCACACTCTGTCGGATCACCTTTCACATTCAGGGCAGCACCTGTTCGCTGAAATATGTCAATCAGTATGCCCTCAGTTACTGAGATCTTGTTTTTGCACATAAGATGTTTCATGAAATTCTTCTGTGTCAGCCAATTACTTTTAGTAAACGTATTCTGTATACTCTTTCCATCTTCTTTTTTTTTTAAATTTAGTTTCTTTATTTTTCATTTCAATGAACATCTACAGAGATTTTGGAATTCCATTCATTCATTGTTGCACCCTTCTCCC
>NW_006399784.1:14218312-14219458 GCF_000299155.1 Elephantulus edwardii
GGTTTTTGTATATGGAGTGAGGTGGGGATCCTGTTTAATTCTTCTGCAGATAGTTTTCCAATTTTGCCAACATCCATCTTCTTTTAATGCTCTCTGGATCATTTAACATCCTGTCTAAAGCATCCTTAAGTATTGCAACTCAAGGTTTGAATTTGTTCTTCAGTTCCTTGAGCTTAAGAAACACTGAGTGAGTTCGGCCCTTTTGATTTTCTGACTCCAACTCCTTACACATTTCATTATAATACTTTACTATGTCTTTCCGCATGACCTTCTGGAATCTTCTGTTCAAATCCTTAATATCTTAATTTCTTCCTTTTGCTTTGTCTTCTCGATGCTCCAGTGCAATATCTAGAGTTTCTTCTGACATCCATCTTGGTCTTTTCCCCTCCTCTGTCTTTATAATGACCTTTTGCATTCTTCCTTGATGATATTCTTGATATCTGCCCATAGTTCATCCAGGTCTTCACTCATTAATTTCCAATGCCTCAAACCTGTTCCTGAGATGGTTTTGAAATTCAGGTGCAATAGACTCAAATTTTTGTTCTTATGGACTTGATTTAATTTTCCTCTGCTTCAGCTTGGATTTGTTCCACAATCAGCACCTGGCCTAGTTTTCACAGCTGATATTGAGCTTCTCCAGTGATTCTTTTCAGATGTAATCGATCTGATTCCTATGCATACTATTAGGTGAAATGCATGGGTAGAGTCTGTGTTCATGTTTCTTATAAAATGTATTTGCAAAAAAATGTATTTGCAATGGATAAGTCATTTATTATGCAAAATGTTATCATTCTATCTCCAGCTTCATTTCTGTCACCAAGTCCATGTTTTCCAGCTGCCGATCCTTCTTCTCTGTTTGCAATTTTTCCATCCCAGTCACCCATTATTATTAATGCATCTTGATTGAATAGTTTGATCAATCTCTGAAAAAGTTGGTAGAAATATTTTATTTCCTTCTCTTTGGCTCTTTTTGTTGGTGTATATATTTGAATGATGGTGGTAGTCACTGGACTTCCTTGCATGTGTATTGATATTATCCTGTCATTTACAACATTTTATTTCAAGATGGATGTAGAAATGACTTTTTTAACTATGAAAGCAACCCCCTTTTTCCTCACTTTCCCATCTTCAGCTTCGTAGATCATA
>NW_006399784.1:14226838-14228706 GCF_000299155.1 Elephantulus edwardii
ATATTTTTAGTAAATATAATATTATTTAATGCAATAACTCATGAGATGCATATTATTAACCCATCTAAATAAGGAAAAGAAATCTAAATTGCGAAATAGAATGTGAATAATTTGAAAGCATATATATATATATGCTTTCATATATATATGTGTGTGTGGGTGTATGTATATATACACACACACACACACACACACACATATGTGTGTATGTTCATATATGTGTGTATTTATATCTATAATCCAGGCTTAAATTGATTTTTTATTTTGCTCAGGTTGAGAAATACAGAGTAAATTCTTATCTTTTAATTCTCCAGTTCCAGCTCTCCGTATATTCCTTTGTACTACTTTGCTTTGTCTTCTCTTGCTGCCCTTTGAAATGTGCTTTGCTCTTTTATTTCAGCATATTTCCCCTTTGTTTTGGCTTTCAATGCTCTAGGGCCATTTTGTGGGTCTATTCTGACATCAGTTTCAGGTTTTCTTTCTCCTCTGTCTTTAAAATGTTTTTTTGCTTGCTTTCTTCATGAACGATATCAAGGATATTCATAGCTCATCTGGTCTTCAATCATTGGTGTTCAATGTATCAAACCTACTTTTAAGATAATTTTGGAATTCAGATGAAATAGAGTCAAGATCATATCTTGGTTCTCATGGACATGTTTTAATTTTCTTCAGCGTCATTTTGAATTTGCATATAAGTAATCAATGACCTTTTCCACAGTCTGCCCATTGCCTAGTTTTGACTGCTGATATTGAGCTTGTCCAATGATCCTTTCAACAGATGTAGTCAATATGATTTCTATGCAGTCCCTCAGGTGTGATCCATGAGTAGTCATTTATGTCTTTTAAAAATGGTGTTTTCAATGATCTTCTTAATGATTTTCTATTAATAGACCATTGAAAATACAAAATTCTATTTCCAGCCTCATTAATATCACCAAGACCACATTTTCCAAATATTATTCTTTCTTTACTGTTTCCTGCTTTCACATTCTAGTCACAACTTATCATTAATTTATCTTGATTGCATGTTCAATTTCAGATTGCAAGATTTGTTAAAAAATTTTCTTCCCCTGTACCCTACATTTCAGAGTGTGTATTTGAATAATAGTCATATTAATAGATATTCCTTTTAGGTATATGGATAATATCCTATCACTCAAAATACGGTATTTCAGGATAGAATCTGAAATTGACTTTTTACTGAATACAATACTATTCTTCTGTTTTTCATTCCCAGCATAGTATACCATATGATTATCTTCTTCAAAGTGGCAAAGTTAGACCATCTCATCTTACTAATGTCCAGAATGTCAATGTTCATGTGTTCCATTTAATTTTTCACAATCTTTAGTTTTAAACATTCAAGCTACATACATTTCATGTCCCAATTATTCAATGACATTTGTTATTGTTTTTCCTTATTTCGACTGACTTCCAATCTGGGCTTTATCACTACTACTTAAGTACCCTCATTTCTCTACTGTTCAGAGGTTTTATAGAGGCCTGTTATTTAAGAAGTGTATGGTCAATTCTGCTTCCTACTCTGTCTTAATCAGGAAGCTCTACTAAAATCTGTCCACCAGGGGTAACCCTTTTGGCATTTGACACACCAGTAACAGCTTTCAATATCACAGCAATCCATAAGTTATCTCAGTACAGCAAGCTTATAGACAAGTGCTGTACCAATTAGAACACTCTTATCCTCAGAACTGACTTTGACAAGCACTGTGGCAATTGGACGATTAAAACAGACATTCGGATGGCGGGGAAGAAGAACAAACTGGGGAGGAGGGTGGAGAGAATGGTGCGGCAATGAAGGAGTGAAAGCCCAGAATCCCTGTGAATGTTCATTGAAACTAATAAAATTT
>NW_006399784.1:14228806-14233428 GCF_000299155.1 Elephantulus edwardii
ATACTTTGGACATGTTGCAAGGATGGATCAGTCCTTGGAGAGGGATGTCATGTTTGGGAGTGTGGAGGGACAGCACAGGAGAGGAAGACTCTCGATGAGATGGACTGAGTCAGTGACTGGGGTAATGGGGGTAGGTGTGCCAGAGATGGTGAAATTGGCACAGGATAGGGTCGCTAGAGCTGCAGACAACTCTATGGCACATAACAACACAACAACAACATGGTTCTTACATTCCATGTTCCAATCACAAGTGTCTACTTATAACTGTTCCTCCTCCTATGTGTTTCCATACTTGAGGGCTCAGCCTCAGTGGCCATATCTGCTAATCTAAGTGTGCTCTGCTGTACATAGGGTTGTCAAAGGCCTGCTATTTCAGAAGTGGATGGCAAATCCTTCATCCTAGTCTGTCTTAATTTGATTGCTCAAATTTAGAGCATTTTACACAGAAAAACAAATTAAAGATATTTCCCAGTAGTAAAAAAAAAAACCCAATAGAGATTCCATGTTGTCTCCACCCTTGACAAGTGTAATTTGACTCAACCTTTTCCCTACTCCACCAGCATTTACATCTGCTCTCACCTACTCCATTCAACATTAATCTCCCCTATCCAGCCCTTGATGTGATCGTCTATTTGTCAATCTTTCTGGGTTTCTGTGATTTTGAACACATCAAGCTGTGGCCAGTTTCTTCCTCTGAGGGTAGCATCTTTTGACTTCAGGAGTTTTGAAATTCTCTTTCAGGATTGAACTCTTGTGCCTTAGGGCATCCTGTCCTCCATTTATGCTACAAGAGTTTCCCAGGGAAGGTTGATGAATCCTACAGATTTAATATATAATGCTGTCTTCCTGGCCTGAGGGCCTTTGGCCCTTGTGCTCCAAGATTTGAAAGTGGGCTTGACCCATGGGGTTCTGGGAAACACAGTTATTCACCTGTGTTGTATGAGGTCCGGTGAGACACTTTCTTCCACATGGTTTATACCCTCTTGCTCCGCCCTTCTGCCCCTGTGCTCTGAGCTCCAAGATTTGAAGGTGGGTTTGACCTTCTGGGAAGGGTGGAGCGAGAGGGTATAACACGTGTGGCAGAAAGTGTCTCAGCAGACCTCATACCTACCATACAGGTACAATTGGAATAGGAGAGTTATATTTATACAAAACTCAGCTCTTCTCTATGACAAACAATATGTTTACAAGCATCTTTGAAGGATCTATAGGTGATATGAAGACTAGCAATGATCATGTAAAATTAATACACTTAAGATAAGTTTGTTTTGTACCTTAAGATATAAAGTGAAAGGCTTTAAAGTCTTTCACTCTTTGGTTAATATTTTCTTCATTAGGTTTTTCTGATCTGCTTTACTTCCTTCTACTTGAATAAGCTTTATTTGGTCAGAGAAATGTTAATAAATAAAGGGTGCATCTGGTCAATTCTCTGAGGAGCAGAAGTTTTTTGTTGATAGCACCTTCTCAGACAGCAGAGAAGGAAGTGGATGTTTGCATATCCCCAAATTTATGTTTCATTAAGTTTGAATTTAAAAAAAAAAACAAATTTCTCACATGAACATTTGGAAAGCTGAAACGTGTTTGAGAAGATAAAAATGTATCTGCAGCAAAACCAGCTGGACTCTAACTGTTCAACATGTGCTTTTTATTACGAGTAAATTAGCCTTTGGGGAAAATTTTCACAAGAGTACAAAGTTATTACTTAATATTACCGGTAAGCACAAGTTAAATAAAACAATCTGCGTAAATGAAGGTTGTAAATGTGTGGGAATGCTCAGACTAGGCATGGATAAGTCATCCATTCTTATAGTGAAATCTGCCATGGAAAGAGAAGGAGACAATTTGAGGGAAATATTTCCTTTTCTTGCAGCAAAAATGTAATCCTGTGAGAGGGTGGTATTTGTTATTTACTTAGTATTGCTATAACAAGCAAAACCAAAAGTTCGTGGCTTTGAAGAACAGATACCTATATTCTTTCTATCAGTGAGGAGGCTAGATGTTGGAATTCAGGGCCTCAGCTCTAGGAGTTCTATCTTTGTCTCTCAATTTCTAGTAGCTGCCAGCCACCCTTGCTTGCAGGTGGGACCTCACATAGAATATGTCTGTCCTCTGTGTGTTTCTCTGTTGTTGTTCTGCTCTTCCTATAATTCATACAGGGTTCAGTTTAAGTTTAATCCTATTGGCTAAGATAATCATCTTGAATAGTGGTTGGTCCATAAGCCATTTGGCTATCAAGTGAATTGACTTATTTTTATTCCTTGTATGTCAGAGTAGAACTGTACTCCACTGGGTTTTCGGTGATTTGTTTTATTTGAAAATGCATCATCAGATCTTCTCTGAGACCTCTGGTCTCTTCACATCTCTAATAGAAAGGAATATTAACTACCCCATCCTGAAGTTTCAATGATCCATATCAAATTCAAATCCAAACCCACTGCTGTCCAATCAATTTCATCAGTTTTCAAAGTTGTAAATCTTTTCAAGAGGAGACTGCTTTTTTTCTTCTGTGGAGCAGTTGGTAAAATTGAACCATCAATCTTACCTTAGATGTGTTGTCCTAGGGCTCCTTCCAACAGCCCCCTGTGGTGGAGTCCATCTTATTGAAATTTGACTTTATATTATCTAAAACATAAAAATATAAATTCTTCTGAGAAAGGAAAACAACTCTCACACAGAATTGCATGTAAGTCTTTAACTATGCTATTTGTTATGTAGAACTTTGGTCAACAAACTGTGGGCTGAACAAAATCAGGTTCAGCATATGTTTTGCAAAATAAAACCTCAGTAGGACAAAGTCACACATTGTCTAAGGCTCTCCCCCACCCCATAAGACAGCAAAATTGAATAGTTGTGACACATTTTCTAATATATAAATCGTAGGTAATTATTATCTGGTTCTTGAAATAGTTTGCTTACTTCTTATGTGGATCAAATGTTCACTGATATTTTGCACACAAGTTTGTCCCTAAAGCTCTCAGTTACCTAAATAAATATTTTCAACTATATTTTAAAAAGAATAGAATGAATTTAGCACCAGAAATGATTTTAAAGGACATTCTTGTTGTATTATAAAGATAACAAGAATTTCCATCTGGCCCCCCTCATATTTTCTAACCACAATGTTTAAATTTCTCCATGAATTTATGGGTTTAAATTAGGATTTAAATATACCAGAATACGAAACTAAATATACTCAAGGTCCCATTTTAATTATTTCAGAATCCTTTATATGCCGTAATATTTTGCATTTTATTTACATAATTTATTAGGTTATTCAATATGTGTCCTCAGTACCTACTTCCTATTTTTAAAAGCACAACTCTCTTGACATTCTCTGAAAGGCATTGTCAGACTTTATTATACTATATTTATACTTCAATAATGTCCTTAAAGGAAGATATAATTTTCTTTAACATTTCATCTTAGATATAAAATTAGCATATCTTATTTAGTAAAATCATTGTTAAATGAATAGCTGTATTATAATTAATGATAGAGAAAGGAAGATTAAGGTGACAGACTTATCATTATGCTTAACAAAACATGTGATACCTATGCTTTTAAGAGAATGCTTTTAGGTACTATTTTAAATACTTCTTATTTGAGTGTATTCAAAAGTCTTAACAAAAGCTAGGGTAGGCTTGAGGTACGTATTTGAATAGTTCAAGAGGAAAAAGAATCTAAATTCTCTAGATATTTCAGTCATTGTGACCAGGTCAGATACCTTTGTACGTGTCGTTTTTGACTATGTGTGGTTGACAGGTACTCTGTGTGTGTGTGTGTGTGTGTGTGTGTGTGTGTATGTGTGTATTTTGAAAGAGGCGGGAGGATACCTGGCTAAACAAACAGCCTATACAGTGTCCTCTGCTTGAAGGCTGGTCTGTAACAACCATTAAATAAATATTTTAATTATTTTTCTTGTATACCGTCTTTCCTTAGCCACCAAAAGATATCAGAAGTTGAGAATATTTTTGGAAAACAATAATAGAATAAGTGGAAATAGAAAAATAGAATTATCCTTTAAATAGACAAATGGATTTCCCATGTGGGGGGAAGAAATACATGGCTGAACATTTTTGGATGGATCACAAATTAAGCAATTGATTGCTTCCTTCACAGCTTTGTAACTTATTAAAACAAAACCATACTCGTTTATCCACATTTTGGATATGACTATTAATTTTCTAAATGACAGAATTGCAAAGTTAAGCTCAGTTTTCTGACTTGCAAATATTACTGTTATCTTGCTCTTTAGATAGTCTGTTTAATTATGATTTGGAGTCTTGTTTTGCTGTCTTTAGTCATTGAGTCCCTGAGTGGGGCAAATGTGATCAACCATTAGCCAAAAGGTTGTTGGTTCAAACCCCATCAGAGACACTTTGGAAAACTGGCCTTGAAATCTGCTTCTACAAGATTACAGTCTTGAAAATTCTACAGAGTGCTTTTACATCTTTTGCACTGAATCATCGTCAGTCAGAATCAACTCAGTTGTATCTAACAATAACAAAAAATACAAGAACTATATGATCCTAAGTATCTATGAAAACCCAAGAGCCAACATTGTTCTTAATGGAGAGAGGTTAAAGGCATTCCCTTTAAGAACAGGAACTAGGCAAGGATGC
>NW_006399784.1:14241831-14271687 GCF_000299155.1 Elephantulus edwardii
ATTAAAACAGACATTCGGATGGCGGGGAAGAAGAACAAACTGGGGAGGAGGGTGGAGAGAATGGTGCGGCAATGAAGGAGGGAAAGCCCAGAATCCCTGTGAATGTTCATTGAAACTAATAAAATTTAATAATAATAATAAAAAAGAAAACTCTTCTCCTTAAACACAACTAACTATTTAGTTTGTAACTCTGATAGCAAATTAGCCTTCACACCAGGCCAGAGAGCCCAACCAACTTTAAGCCTCAAGTTGCAATATTCGAAGATACTATGGGCAGTATATTGAATGACCCAGAAAAGCATCAAAAGAAGATGGAGGGAATACACAGAATCACTGTACCATAAAGAATGGATTGACACTGAAAAATCTCATGAACTACCATATGACCAGGAGGAAGTGGAAAATGTATTGAAGGCATTGACAAAAATAAGGCCCTAGGAATTGGTGGAATATCAATTGACTTATTTCAATTAACAGATGAAGCAATGGATGTGTTTACCAGTCTATGCCAGGAAATTTAGGCAGCAGCTGTCTGGTCAATGGATTGGAAGAGCTCCATATTTGTTGCCATTCCCAAGAAAGGTGACCAAAACAAATATGGAAACTATTGAACAATATCATTGACATCACATGCAAGCAAAATATTATGGAGGATCATTAAAAAATAGCTAGACTGGTACAAAGATAAGAAAACTTCAGAAGTCCAAGCAGGATTTAGAAGAGAGTGTAACACAAGGGATATCATTGCTGATGCCAGATAGATCCTGACTGAAAGTAAAAAATAGCAAAAGAATGTCTATTTATGCTTTATCAACTATGCAAAGGAATCTGACTGTGTGACAAGTAATTGTAACAAGTTATGGCTAACATTGAGAAAGATAGGAATTCCATAGCACCTAATTGTGTTCATGCAAAACCTGTACTTGAACCAGGAGGCTGTTGTGGAAGCAGAGCAAGGGAATACTTCTTAGTGACACTATTAAGACATAATGGAACTGTCCTGCAGGGTTTCTAACCTGATAAAACTTTGCAGAAGTAGATTATAAAGTCTTTCGCCCTCATAAAGTTAGCAACTAAGCACTTTAACCAGTGGCCCACAAGTGGACCACCAGGACTGCTGGAGATAAACCAGCAGAGCTCAAAAGAATAGTGTAATAACTTTAACAAAGCTCACTGGAGGTGTGGTTTTGGGGTTTTTTTTTTTTGCTGTACAGTCAACGGTACTGTCAATATTTTATCTCTTGAGAACTAGACAAGTTTGTCTGCATAGTGTCTTCAGCAAGACCAGAGCCTATCCAGAAGACACAGCATGACTTCTAAATGATGTAACAGGTGGTTTCCAAAAGAGAGAATCTAGAAGAGGCTACAATCTTATTTTGCAGATAAATTACTTATCCCATACTGAGCTACAAGTCTACACACATTGCCAATGAGTAGAAAATAACTCATATTGACCTCATGTGTTTCCGAAGTAAAAGTGTATTCCAGAGGTTTTCAATGGCTGAGTTTTTGGAAATAAATGGAAACGATTTTCTTCTGACGTGTTTATGAACAGACCTGAATTTAGCTTGATTTTCTTAAATTGTGTTATCTCTTTATATCACCACACTGGAGATAAGAACTGGAAAAATGTTTATAACTCAAGTCCCTTAACATAGGAATGTATTCTGAAAGAAAATTAGCTTCTCTCTAAGAAATTTCATTCTCTGATTGCCTTTGAGCAATCTGTACCAGCCAAAGCAAGGTAACAAAGAAAATCACAACTAAATTAATAATTCTCTCTAAACTGTAAGATTTATGAGTTGTTTGTTGTTGTGTGCTGTCATGTCAGAACTGATTCATAGCTGACAGCAGATTTCAGAGGCTGTTAATGGCAAGGAAGAAGATTGCTCATCTTTCTCCCACAGAGCAATTGGGGGATTTAAACTGTGCTTTTGGGATTGCAATCCACTAGGCCAGCAGAACTCTCTTTTGAGTAGCTTTATTAGTCAATGGGACTTTTAAAACTATATTACCTCATTTGTAATTCATAGTAGGTTTTTAATAAATAGTTATTAAATAAACTACCATAAGCTGAAGAGTCATTACATTTTCATCTTATTTCTCTACACAAAAAATCTGTAAGTAAATAATTTTAATAATTTGATAAAATACAATGTCCTAACCCTAAACAACATAAATTTAGTCTAGTCCTTGTTGTGTACTGTTGAGTGGGAACCAACTGATAACTGACCCTCCAGCATGTTTTCAGAGACAGCAAATCCCATGGGAGATTGTCCATCCTTCTCCTATGGAGCAGTTGGTCCTCAAATATTTAAAAATAATCTATACCCACTACAGAGTGTTGGTAGTCTAGTGATAAGAAGCTGCACTGTAATCCCCAAGGTAACCTGTTTGAATCCACCAGCTGCTCCACAGGAGAAAAATGGGCAATCTCTTCTGGAGCTATTAAATGTCTCTGAAAATCCACTGAAGCATCAGCTTCAACTCAAGGTCATACGACAACCACAACATACACAATAGAATCTATCTCAGTCAAAGAAAATTTACTTTTGACTTGCTTCTTTTAACTTCTGATATATTATATTGGATTATATTACTACATTTACATGTAAAAGCATTTGACTGTGTGGATCACAACAAATTCTGAGAAGAATGGGAATCCCAGAACACATATAGTGCTTATGCCAAACCTGTACTTGGATCAGGAGTCAGTCATCAGAACGGAGCAAGGAAACATGGCATGGTTCAAAATCGGGAAGGGTGTATGCCAGAGATGCATCCTATCTCCATACCTTTTCAATCTACCTGCAGAACAGATCATCCAGGAGACTGGGTTATAGGAAGAAGAGAGTGGCATCAGGATTGGAGGAAGACTCATCAACAATCTGTTATGCAGATGACACAACCCTGCTTGCTGAAACTGAGGAGGACCTGAAGAGCTTGCTGCAGAAGGTCAAGGACTGCAACCTTCACTGTGGGTTGAAGCTCAACATTAAGAAAACAAAGATTCTCACCACTGGGCCAATTGGCAACATCATGATAGATGGTGAAGGGATTAAGATTGGTAACAAGTTCAGTTTTCTTGGCTCCACAGTGAACACTCTTGGTACCAGCAACCAGGAAATCAAGAGAGGAATTGCATAGGGAAAGGCTGCTATCAGTGACCTCTCCAGAGTAATAAAGAGCAACAATGTCAGTCTGGAGACTAAGGTGCACTTGATCCAAGCCATGATCTTAACAATTATGTGTTATGCATCATAAAGTTGGAAAATGATTAGGGATAAAGAAGAATTTATGCCTTCATGCTGTGGTACTGGAGAATAGTGTTGGACGTATCATGGACTGCTAGGAGAACAATCAGGTTTATCCTAGAGGGTGAAACCAGGCTGCTCCTTGGAGGCAAGGATTCTGAGGCTTTGTCTGGCATATGTAACCAGGCCTCGAAGATAGAAATCATACTTGGGAGGGTGGAGGAACAGTGCAAGAGAGGAAGATCCTGGATGAAAAAGAGTGACTCAGTTACTGGAGTAATGATGGCAAGTGTGTAAGAGACAGTAAGGATGGCTCAGTGTAGACCAAAGTTCAGATATGTTGCACCTAGCGTCACTATGAGTCACAAGTGACTTGATGGCACATAAGAACAATAACAACAATCCCAGCCTTGATTAGTCTTCAAAATCCAGGTCAAACGTTATCTTTTTCCCAGACATTCTTCAGACTTAAATGATACTGATTCGTATAAGCCCATTGCTACTTTGCACATATTTCATTGTACAGCTGTAGAATATTGTTTTCAATGTATATCCTTTTAAATAAATAAGATTCTTGAGTATAAGAAGCTATATTTCCTTGCCCTACTTGTACACTACACTCATGGGTCTCAATGAATCAGAACTGACTTGAAGGCAAACAACAAATAATAGAGAGCATGGGTCTTGAAAACAGCTGCTTAATACATCTGCCCGACTGTGTGAGTAAGTAAATACATGCCTGATGTGCTGTGTCATTTCCTGAGTACGTTCTGCTGTGCAATGATCAGCTGAAGATCCTCCACAGTAAGTTTTGCTTCTGAGGCAACCCATATGGTAATCAAACATCCTCCAAACTAAGTTAGAATTTAAATTCTTACTACCACCTTTGTCTTTTCCAAGAAAAGGTGACTGTTTTCTCAAGGCAATTCTGAGAAACTATCCTCCATTCATAACATGTGCATAAATCCATCTTAATGCAGTTTTTCACATTACATCCTTGCTTTAGCTTCAGAAATTTTTTGCATCATACAATGTGGCTTTGGGTATGTATTTTAACAAAAGTTTTGAAGAGCACTTTCCCAGTGGAATTAAATTCCAGCAATTTTCAAAATCTTAGTTAAGGGGTTCTAGTTCCTTATGCTGAGAAAATGTATAAAATCTAGTTAAAGAAGTTAAGTTAAACTATTTTTAAAGTGAAATACAAATAATTAAAAATGAGTTCTATGTTAAGAAATAAGAGACTTATAAAATTACTGTATCTGTGCATGTTTTATCTAGCATTATTGGATATTAATGTATTCAAGAATAGTGAATATACCAAAGACTTCCAGAAAAAAAAAAAGGCATCTTTCTTGGAAGAAATGCTACCAGAACTTTCCTTATAGGCAAAGGCGGGGAGATTTTGGCTCACATACTGGTTATGTTATCAGGATGAGCCAAGGTCTGAAAAAGGGCATTACATTTGGTAAATAATACGGTAGGCAAAAAAGAGAGAGACTCTAAATGAGATGATTGACATAGTAGCTTGGATAATGGGCTCAAGCACAGTAGTAATCGTGAAGATGGAAGAGGAACAGGCAGTGTTTCATTCTGTTGCATGTAGGGTGACTATCAGTTAAACTGGCTTGACAGCATCTAATAATAAAAACACCAGCAAAATAAGGTAAAATTGTTCCACATATAGGTGATATTTACATTTATGTGGAGTTAACAAATAAGCAAGCAGTAACAAGAAAAATCTGGCTCATAAATACCATGAGTCACATTTAAAATGGCAGACTGTAATATATATACGTGTGTGTGTGTGTGTGTGTGTGTGTGTGTGTGTGAGTGTTTTGTTGTGTTAACAACTCAGAACCAACTCATAGCTGAATTTCCAATGTGTTTTCGTAGGTTTTAAATCATACAGGAGGAAATTGCCTATCTTTATTCTGAGGAGCAGCTGGTAGATGTGAACCACCTGCCTTTTGTTTGGCAGCGCAGCTCCTTAACCACTAGTCCACCAGAGTCCCATGTTGTGTGAGGTTGTTGTGTATACATATACACATATACAGAGGAAGCTCTAGAGCATACAACAAATATAATAATTAATCATTGGCCAAATGATTTAATAAGTATTTTTTCCTTTTCTGTTAACTTATTTTCATTTGTACTTATTGTAGTTTCTGTTATGGATTGAACTGTGTATCTCAAAAAGAAATTTGGAAGTCCTACCTCCTGAATCTATAATTATGATCTTGATTTCAAAGAGGCATTTGGGGGGTTTTCTTTGATTGCTGCTAATATGATAATTTAACAGAAAAATATTGCATGTTTTAAAATTAAGAACGTTATATGTTGAGGCTGTATCCTCTCTTCATATCTACTCGATCTGTATGTAGAGCAAATCATTAGAGAAGTTAGATACTATGAAGAAGATTGTGCCATCAGAATCAGAGGCAGGCTCATTAACAACCTATAGTATTGGATGACATAACTTTACTTGACATAAACAAGGAGGACCCGAGGTGCTTATAAGCAGAAGGACAAAAACTACAGCCTTCAGTATAGGTTAAATCTCTTATTTTCAACATCAAGAGAACAAAAATTCTCACCGACACATCAATAGTAATCATTATAACAGATAGGAAGAAGATTGAAATAACTAACAATTTCTTCCTGCTAGGATCCACAATCCCTTGACAGCATTCAGGAAATAAAAAAACATGTTGCATTTGGGAAGTCCATGGTCAGTGACCACTCCAAGGTACTGAAGAACAGCAATGTCAGTCTGAGGACTCAGGTGGACCTGATTCAAACCATGGTTTTCTCAATTGCCTCATATGCATCTGAAAGCTGCACATTGACTCTGGATGACTGTAGAAGAATTGATGCCTTTATGTGATAGTGTTTGAGAATATTCCATGGGCTGCCAAAAGAACAATCAGATATTTCTTGGAAAAGGTGCAACTAGGGCACTTCTCAAAGGCAAGAATTATAATTATCTATCTCACATACTTTGGGCATGTTGCTTGGAGAGACAAGTCTGTGGAGAAAAAAACATGATGCTTGGAAAGTGAATAGTAAGAAACATCATGTTTGGTAAGTAAAAGAGAGGAAGACCCTCAACAAAATGGATTGACCCAATGGTTGGAATAATGGGCGTAAGCGTAGCAGGCATAGTGAGAACTGTGCAGGATAGCATAGGGTTCAAGTCTCCTGTTCAAAGTGTTATTAGGATTTGTGGTCCACTCAACAGCTCCTAAAAAACAAAACAAACAAATGAACAAACAATACAACTAAGCAAACTCTAATTCATTACTGTTGAGTTAGAACGAACCCACAGTTGACCCTCTAGCAGGTTTTCAGAGGCTGTAAATAATAGTAGATTGTCCGTCATTCTTCCATGTTGTAGCTGATATATTTGAAACAGTAGGGTGGGTCCTAAATAGAATTCATTCTGCTAAGTATTTACTGAAATAGTAGAATAGACAAAGAAAGAAAGAAAGGAAAGACAGATGCCAACTGAGGACTCACCTACAAACCAAGGTGTACCATGGACAACAGGAAAGACCTAGAGCCAGAAGAGAAGTCCACAGAAAGAAGTGACACTGAGAGGCTTTGGTTTTGGTCTTTGCCTCCAGAATGTGAGAAACTGGCTTTCCTTTCTTTCAGATAATTCACTTAAACTTTTGGGCTATGGCGGTATTGTTTCTGTCATTGTTAAGTGTCAATTATTGTCTCTGATTCATAAGACTTCATGAACGGCAGAGTGGAACATTGCCTCATCTTATAATAGTCTTCACAAAGTCTTTTTTTTAATTATTTTATTAATTTTAATTAACATGTACAGAGATTTTGGATTTTCATCCATTCATTGTTGCACTTTTTTCTTTACCTCCCTTCCCCCCACCTAGCTCCTCTCTTTGAAAAGCAAAAGAGAAACTTCTTCGTTGCTTTGCAATCCAATCTTCACAAAGTCTTTTGTGCTTAAACCCTTTTTTAAAAGCCAAGGCAGCATTAGGGAGGTAAGGGACTTATTTGGGACTCATTTTACACTTAAAATGTATTCTCTAAATCATATTATCAAGTATCACTGAGATAATAAGAAAAAAAAACCCAATATTTTCAACAAATTTAATTAAGGTTTTGTATTCTTAAGCAAACTCTAGTAGGAGAATGTGAGGTGGGACCAACATAATTTTGTGGCAAAATGGTTCTAGGTTACTGAACAAGATAAAGTAATCAATGTTTAAAAAGTACTCTGCTTGCATCCAATGGGAAACCCCATCTTTTTCTAAAAGCTAATGGGCTCTGTGCATAGTAATCTGCTAGAGCAGGCTGCATAATTTCATTTGCTGCCTCCAAGTGCCGTATACACCAATTTGTCATGAGAATTCCCTTTTGTGTTGCAGAGGTCATAGAGTTAATGATAGAGGCACAGTTTATAGGCGGGTCTTCCTTTGTACAAACAAGGATAAACTTTCATATTTTGGCTATTATAAATAAGTTTGAAAATAACTATGAAAAAAATAAATGTTTTAACAAAGAAAATTAAGGGATTAAGGATAAAAGACTGGATAATGTGTTTAAAGAAGAAGACTGTAGGCTTTATAACAATAATAGTTACTGTTTTCACAAAAACCAGTACCCTTTTTCCTGGCTTCATGAGAACATTTTAAACAAAAATCAATTAAGATTTGCAAGTGGGTTTAATGAACACTTTATTCTTTTTCCATTCACACATTTGTGTCATTCATATTTCCACATGTTATTTATTTCATGAGCATTTGCTCTGTATTCCCAATATTATGCTAAGTGATGAGGTTTAAAAGACATTTGATACTGTTAAGCAATTTATTGTCTAAGGGAAGAATTGATAGGTTCTGGCTCAAATGAATTTGCTTTTCACTGTGAGTTAAAATCTTTGAGGCTAAAATAAATTTTATAAAGATCTCTGGGGCTTAGTGAAATCTGTATGTTACCTTGGAAAAAAAAATAGAAAGCAACAGAGATTCACCCAACTTCCTTGCCATCACTACAGGAAGATCTCTTGACCATGAAGATGCACTTTAGGAGACTGAGCATCATCTACAAAGGACATTTAAACTAAGTATACTGGAAACCCCTCAGCCTGTTAAACCCTGGAGGTCTTTTTCCTTTTCCCATGTATTATCCAAAATGTAAGTACCTAAAGCACACCCTAATCCTTTCTCCTGCTTCCACTCCCCCCACCCCTTTCTTTCCCTCTTATCAGCTTAATGAATTGAATGTGAAACTGGGAGCTCAGAGAGAAGTTTTGGTGGCCTAGTGGTTAGAAGCTGTGCTGAAATCCTCAAGACATGTAGTTCAAATCCATCAACTGCTCCACAGATGAAGGCTAGGAGATTTCCTCCCATGTGATTAACTGCCTCTGAAAACCTGCTGGAGTGTCATTTCAGTATACAACAAGAAGGTCATATAGTGTTAGATGGTCTTTGATCTTTTAAGTTAAAATCAAAGGTTCTTTATCATGGATTTTATCTCATAACTTAAATGAGTAGGCACCAACTTTTCTGCTGGGGAAATACTATAGATTCTACCTACTCACATACAGCGTGTATAAATTAAGTAGCATGCCAATTCCTGTAGAAACAATTTAATGACATTTTTGTAATTTGTGATCTCTAAAGAAAAAGAATTAACAATAGTATTGATGGAGAATGTGTCATATCTTCTTAGTAGTAATCACTTTTGTCACTGTGGTCACATCAGTCCTAGTTGCCAGGTGACTAAAACTCACTAAAACTCCCACCCCTTGTTATATTTGACTATACATTATGAATAAAATGGGGTTATTGGAGATATAACAGATGGCAATCATAGTACTTTACAAAGATAATAAACAGGCATCCTCACGTTTTCAAAGCTCACTTCCAATCACTTCACGTTTATGAATGTATACATTTACAACTCTTTTGCTAACCAAAATATCAAAGAGGATTTTTGCATTTACTTTAAAAAAGGTAAAAATTTAAACTAGCTCTTAGAGTTGTTTGCTTGTGGTTTCTTGGTTTGCTTTTGTTTTTAAATTGAGCCATTGAAGAGGCAGTGCATACATTCAGAAAAGAAAGTGGTATCACCACCAAGTTCCTTCTCTGTAAACTGTACTCAGTATCTCACTGTGCCTGAAACAGTTTATGTTAGTGTTCTTTTAGATTTATGTGTTATTTGTTAGGGTACTTTTTAGATCTAGGAATGCACATATTTTCCCCCAGTATAAATGAATGATAATTCCTTCACTTTGCTGTGTTAGTCTAAAAGTTGGCCTTTTAAAATTATTACAGTTAGCTTCCTCAGGTCTCCAGCTAGCTTAAAATGATCTTGCAAATCATCAATAGCTGTGGGACTAAGAAAAGAGAAAGAATGCTTCCAACACTGAGGAGCAAGACTTGAGGGAGACTGGAGCAAGACCCTAGTGAGAGTAAGGCCTTCAAAAAGGTGGATTGATACAGTGACTGCAACAGTAGGTTTTAGCATGGCAGAGAGTATGAGGATGGTAAAGGATTAGGTAGTGTTTTCTTTTGTTGTACATAGGGTGACTATGAATTGGAGCCAACTAGATGGCACCTAACAACAACAGTTCTATCATAGGGGCAGTAGTGTTTCTGTGGTAAAAGTCACTTCCATGAGGAGGCACAAGTTTAGTTTCCAGTCAGTGCGCCTCATGCACAGACACCACTCATATTCAATATATTTTCGTGGCAATTCCATGCTAAGACAGACTAGAAGGAAAAGCCTAGTTCCAAAAATTAGGCAGTGAAATCCTATGGATCATTATGATCTGATCATGTAAATGATATAGAAACATGTAGCACTAACTTCTGTTATGCATAAGTTTGATTACCATAAGACAGGGACTGATACTGCAACAGTTAATGGTAGTCATAAACTAGTTGTTCAGTTTAATGAGACAATTTTGAGGGAAAATAGTAACAATATGTTCTAGTTTAGAAAAAAGAACACTTGGATCAAGCCTAGAAATTTATCCCATCTATAACATGGTGAAGATTATGAGGATAGCACAAGATAGGACAAGTTTTAAATTGTCTTTTTTCGAATCATTATGTGTCCTAGTTAATTTGATAGCACTTAACACAAGAAATAGATCACACCAGAGACATCAGTCTTCCCAAGGGGTAGAGTTGGTTCTGAGCCTAGGCACTCCAGATCAATCTAAAGACGTGGTCCGTTCCTGGATTTTCTTTCTTGGTAGGTCCTTCCTTTTTTGTTCACTGTTCTTCATTACCCCTTATAAGTAAAAAGTTTAAATGGGTCAACATCCAGGGAAACACACCTTAAATCCAATCAGAGCTGTGAGCTGAGTAAGGCTGTCCTGGATTGATTTGTATTTCCCAAATATAATGTGCTGACTTGAATGGGCCATGATTCTCAGTGTTTTGGATATAATATGATAGTTATGTGATTAACCTCCATGAATTTATAAACTCATCAGTTGAAAGAAACTGAAGACTAGATGCAACACCTTTAATATTGTCACAGCTCTGATCTGAGGTAAGATTGTCTTATAAGAAATAAAAGGAGGAAGAAACAGTATGGAGGAGGCCTTGGTATCAGCAAGAGAAAAGGGACTGGGATTCTTCTTGGCACAGGAAAAATACTAAGATAGATGAGGATCTCCAAAGAATACTGGACCTTCACATGTTGAAAGGAAATAAGATCATTCTTTCATATTCAAAAGAGAGAAAAAACCCTTTCCATGTAGCTAAGACACTGAATGCAGACTTCTAAACTCCAAGCATCGCAAAGAATAGATTTCTGTTTAAGTTATTCATTTGAATTTCTGTTTGAGCAGTACTGGATAACCAGGACAAGTGCTGTATCCTACCCGAACTTCTTTCCTCATATCAGTGTTCATAATTGATTTTATCACATAATGGAGAATAATTACATCATTATATAATTACCTAACCATTACTAATCATGGCACAGAAAAATTGAAACATATTTTTGGAATATACAGCAAATACAACCATGACAGTGTTTGTGGAACATAAGCCTCTGCTGGTATAATGAGATTGACTCTCTCATCCTCCATCCTCAATCCTGATTGACATTGTGTTGTGTAACTCTGGAAGAGAAAATATGGGAGGAGAATTGTTGCTGGGCAACCAAGGCTCCAAGATGTCCTGGTTCTAGCATAATCAGCTGCAATCTGGCAAACTTCCCAGGATTAGAGTAGAAGAAATAATTATCTGGTCTCTAATATGCTGTCAGGGTTTCTTTGAATTCCAGTCTCTTAAGCTAAAATTATAAACACATTCATATTTACATTATTCAAAGTACAATTAAATTCTTCAAGGTAATTTAAAAATGTAACTGGCTAATAAGAGAGCTATGACGGCACAGTGGCAAAGTGTTTGTCTGCTAAGTAGAAGGTTGACAGTTCAAAACTACCATCTTCTTTGCAAGAAAAAGAAGTAGCAAGTGACAAGAAGCTGCACTGCAATCCCAAAGGCATGTGGTTCAAATCTCCAGGCTCCTAAATGGTAGAAGGGTGGGCAGTTTCCTTCCTATGTGATTAACTGCCTCTGAAAACCCACTGGAGTGTTAAGTATGGGTCAGTTCAGACTATGGTACTCAAACAACAACAAGTGGTAAGAAGCTGTGCTGCAATTCCAAAGACACACAGTTAAAAATCTACCATCCACTCCATGGAAGAACGACGGGCAATTTCCTACCATGTCATTTACTGCCTCTGAAAATGGGCTGGAACATCAGCTATCAGTCGGTTCTGACTCAAATGGCATGTAACAACAACATCCACAGATATTTACATCCTTGGGAACCCTATAGGTTCTCTGTCCTTCAGTGTTGCTTGAAATCAATTCAACAGCAGCATGTCTTGGGTTTGAAATGGCTACTAAAGTAGTATTAATTGTTGTTGTTGTTGCTATGTGCCGTCGAGTCACTTAAGACTCATAGAGATCCTATGTACAACAGCCCTAAACCCTGCTCTATCCAGTGCCAACCATATTGCCTCTGACACACCCATCCCAATTACCCAGTCACTGAATCAATCCACCTCATAGAGGGTCTTCCCCTCCTGTGCTGTTCCTCCACCCTACCAAGCATGATGTCCCGCTCCAAGGACCTGTCTGTCCTTACAACATGTCCAAAGTATGTCAGACGAAGCCCCAGAATCCTTGCCTCCAAGGAGCAGCCTGGTTTAACCCTCTCCAGAATGAATCTGTATGTTTTCTTGGCAGTCCAGGGTACATTCAATACTCTTCTTCAGCACCACAGTTCAAAGACATCAATTCTCCTTCTATCCTTCCTAGCCATTGTCCAACTCTCTGATGCATAGCAAGTGATTGCAAAGACCATAGCCTGTATCAGATGCACCTTAGTCTCCAGAGTGACACCATTGCTCTTCAGTACCCTGGAGAGGTCCCTAACAGCAGACTTTCCCATTGCAATATGTTTTTTGATTTCCTGGCTGCTGGTGCCAAGAGTGTTGGCCATGGAGCCAAGCATACTAAAGTTGTTAACAATCTCAATCTCTTCACCATCCATCCTGAGCTGCCAATTGGTCCAGTGGTGAGAATCTTTGTCTTTTTGACATTGAGCCTCAATCCATACTGAAGCCTGCAGTCCTTGACCCTCTGCAGCAAATGTAAGATCCCATCTAACATGAGCTACACATCCCTCGTACCACGCCCCCCTTCTAAACCCAGCCTGGACTTCTGGCAGTTCTCTGCTGATGTGCTGTTCCAGTCATTTTTGGATTATCTTCAGTAGAATCTTGCTTGCATGTGAAATCAATGAGATTGTTCTATAGTTTCCACACTCTCTTGGGTCACCCTTCTTTGGGATGGGAACAAATAAAGATCTCTTCCAGTCAGTTGGCCAAGTGGTTGTTCTCCGGATTTCTTGGTACAACTTGGTGAGCACATCCAGGGCAGCATCTGTTAGCTGAAATATGTCAATTGGTATATCACCTATTCCTGGGTCCTTATTTTTTGCTATTTCCTTCAAAGCAGCTTGAACTTCTTCCTTCATCACCATAGGCTCTTGTTCATATGTTATTTCATTAAATTCTTCTGTGTCTGCCAATTCCTTTTGATACAGTGACTCAGTATATTCTTTCCATCTTCTTTTAATACTTCCTGGATCATTTCATATTCTGCCTAGAGCATCCTTAATTATAGAAACTCGAGGTTTGAATTTCTTCTTCCGGTTCTTGAGCTTAAGAAATGCTGAGCGAGTTCAGCCCTTTTGATTTTCTGACTTCAGCTCCTTGCACATTTCTTTGTAATATTTTGCTTTGTCATCCCATGCTGCCTTTTGGAATCTTCTGTTCAGCTCTTCAGTATACTTTCAGTCCTGGAAAAGTTTCTGCATGAAACATGAACTGTTTTTTTAAAACAATGATTTCCTAAGTTACAATTACAGTGCTATTGCATGAAGTTGTCTGCCCATAAAAGGAAATAATCTGGAGCAAAGCTAACAATTGCGAAGTTCATATATTGTTATTTTAGTTGCTAAACTGATTGTGACCTGTGGTAACTCCATAAATGTTCCGCAGGTTTCTTCATGGCCTTGGTCTTTTGGAAGTAGACATCAGGGCCTGTCTTTCAACTCACTCTAGTCTTTTGACTGGCAGACATTGGCTTGGAGTGTTTAGCCATTTGTGCCTCTTGGGGACTCTGAAGACTTTATATACAATTTCTTTCTAGTTATTAACAGGGTATCAGAGTAGGTGTGTCAGATATAGTAAGATTGGCTCAGGATAGGGCAGGTTCAGGTTTCAGAGCTATTGTACACAAGGTTGCTATGAGTCACAAACAACTCAGTGGTGCATAACAACAATAAGAGGGCATATAGGAGCCTTGGTGGCCTAGTGGTCACAAGCTGCAATTCAAAAGGCGTGAAGTTCAACTCCACCAGATGTTCCACAGAAGAAGGTTGGGCAATCTCCTCCCAAAGGATTTATTGCCTCTGAAAACCCACTGGAGGGTCAGCTCTGCACTAGTTCCAACTTGACAGCACACAATAACAAGGCAAAATGGTGCAACTAGTTCTTTGTTATTTTAAATAGTGGTCTCAAGGTAATAACTGTTACTAATTGAGGTAATACACCAACATGCAGAGTTCCTAAAGCTATTAATAGAGCACTTAAGGGCTCACTGAAATATAAAAAGACTGAAGTGGAAGTGAGAGAAAAAGTCAGAGATTGGTTAGAGGCTTTTATTTGTTCCAAACTGAGTTGTTTGCCAATGCATCTCACTGATGACAGTGAAGAAAGGAGAGATTTTCTCACCGGAGTTAGAGAGGGTTTTTAGAGACATCAGAAGAACTTGAATGTGCTCCCTGCATTTGAAGGGCACAGTGAACAGATGGTTCATCCTGAGAAGTCCCAACTGTGAGAAGCAGGCTGTAGTGACATTTTCACTGTAGATTTAGGGTTGTGTTTTGGAAAGAAACTGCACTCCAACTGCTAAGAGTTCTAAGATGTTTACAGTGGACCTACAAATGATGCTTGAGAGGAATGGAAAGGTGGTGTCATAGAACTTGTGTTAAAAGAACACTTCCAGGGCCAGGAAGACTGCATGAGAAAGCTTCAGGAGGCGTTAAATTGAATAAACAAGAGCTGAGGAAGTTGTCATCAGTGGACAGCTGGGGAGTGTGTCCTATCTTAGTCATAAGAGATGAGAGCTACATTTCTAAAGAACTCGTGTAAGGGATCCAGGAGACAAAACTCAATTATTTAGCTGAGTCAAGAGAAACGTCAACCCCCAGCCCTTTCCTTCTCTATTACAGGCTTCCAGCTGGAACATGCCAAAATGTAGGAAAGAAGACATGGAGTTTTTCCTTGAAGGTCAGATTTCAGATTTCAGATTGTTACCTTGAACTAATAAGTCTGTTTTGAAGACCAAATTGGTCAAAGGTCCTTTCACTCTAACTGTATCCTGAAAAGGTGTAGAGTCTGTCCTGGCTTAACTTAGACCCAAAAAGCATGGGTCTTTCTGTGACATCACTGAATGAACAATGAGGGCAAATATCAAAACGGTTTTCCTTTATTCCTATGGTTGCTATTCCTTAAAACCCCTAGTTATGTGTACTTTCCTAATGTGAAAGCACCATTCTTACTTTCATTAGTCCTTTTGACACAATTTCAAATATTTAATATAATTTCTTGATGGACAGAAAATTAGTGGTGACAGGGAGCAGGTCGGATAAAAAGGACAGCTATTAAGGAGACACAGTGACAAAACTATAGATGGCAGATCTAATTTAGGCTCTGCAATATTAAAAATGTGCTATCACTAAAAGGCAGTGCAGTCTCATTAAATTGAACTAACCAAGGGGAGCTAATACTCTTGGCTTCGGTGTCCAAGACACTCTACCTTCCGTTAACGCTGTGTGGAGTTTTCTATCCTGGAGTTTTCTCAGTTGAGATGCTAGAAATGGTTACATGTGGAAAAGATCTTGAGCTCCAGAAGGACCTGAGTGAGGCATTCTGACCTCTTACCTCAGAGAGCACTCAGGGCTGTCTACACTTACTAGGGTGTTGGAATTGGGGTGGAGTGTTCTCCGTAATTCTGTGAACCAGAGATATTAATAGTCTTATTTTATAAAGTAGGAAATGGATTCTCATAGTGAAGTTAATTCCATTTGCGTTATTGTTGTTTTTCTTAGCTTCTATGAAATGTATTTGAACTGATATCAATGCCATGTTGAAGAGTAGAACTACTCCCTAGAATTTTCTTGGCCATAATTTTAACAGAAGGTACTAAACAACCTAAATCAAACTATTTCACTGTGCACCCTTTGAACACATTCTACAGAGCAACAGAACCGGAAACTTTAAGGACTTTTTTTCCTTTCTGTTATAAATTATGAAGCATGTTGTTGTTGTTGTTAGGTGCGGTCGAGTTGTACACAACTTATAGCGACCCTATGAACGAAAGACCTGAGCAGTGTTCATAGAGTTTCCAGAGACAAGCCATTTTGGAAGTGAATGCCACTCCTGCTTCCAGGCTTGTTTTAATCGGGAAGCTCCACCAAATACTGTCCACCACGGGTGCCCATTATCACATTTGACACATCAGTGTCACCATATTCAGCATCGCAGTAACCACGACTTACCTCTGTACAGCAAAGCACAGACCAGTGCTATACTACCTAGAAGAATGTTTGACAGGTAAACAATTTGAACCAGGCCTGATGGCTGCAGATTAAAATCACCCACCATGAGCTTGGTAGCATAACTTTCTGTCTACTAGATCAACGTAGCCCTCTCTGTGTCGCCATTGTTATTGTTTTAAGGTGCCGTCAAGTTGTAGATGACTCATAGAGACCCTATGAACAAAAGACCTGATGTCCAGGAGCATGGTTGAGCTTTTTAATGAGACTTTCTGAGCAATTTAACGCTAACTAATTGCATATCTGTGATACATGAGTTAAAAAAATAGTAGTTAACACTAAATACTTTATATGCACTGAGAAAATCTTGTCAAGGATTTTTCCAAAGTGCTAGAAGAGCAATGAAGTCAGTGTAAAGACTCAGGTGTGCTTGATCCAAGCTATGGTTTTTTTCAATTACTTCCTAGGCATCTGAATTAGACAATGAATAAGGATAACAAAATAAATATCTATGCATTTGAATTATGGTACTTGTAAAAAGTACGAAATGTCTTTTGAACTGACAAAAGAACAAGCAAATCTGTCTTAGAGAAAGTGAAACCAGAGGCAAAAATGGAAAGTTTGTCTCATATACTTTAGGCATGTGGTAAAAAGGGACCAGGCCATAGAAGAAGACATACTAGGTAAAGTGCAAGGAAGGATCAGTCCTTGGAGAAGGACATCATGCTTGGGAGGATGGAGGGACAGCACAAGAAAGGAAAATCCTCAATGAAATGGATTGACTTAGTGACTTGGGTAATGGGAGTAGGTGTGTTAGAGACAATGAAGTTGGCTCAGAATAGAGCAGGGTTCAGGGCTGTTGTACATAGCATCACTTTGAGTCACAAGTGTCTCTACGGCACATAACAACCACCACAACAAGTAGAAAGTCAGAGAAATAAAGGAAGACCTTCCAAAAGGTGGATTTATACAGTGACTGTAACAATAGATGTAATAAAAATATCACAGATGACTGGTGAATAAGGCACAGCATAGGGTAGGATTCAAATCTTCTGTTCACGGAGTTGCTATGAGTTATAGTTGACTTGATGGCACCTAAAAACAACTTTTATTTAAGCACAAATATAAAACAAGTGGAAATGCCATCTTTATTTTGATTTTACAGGGAAGAAAGCTGATACGTTAAGAGGTTAAATAACTTGTACAACCAACCACAGCAAGAAAGCAGAAAGCCAGGATTTAGGCTCTATAGTCTGACATCAGAGCAAGGGTTTTTAACAACTACACATTGTGGTTATTTTAATTGAGTATTTGTTTATTTAATTCATTAGCAAAGGAAGTCATGAAGAGAGGGAGATCAATAAAATAAAGTGTTGTGGCATATGAATTGTTTTCATTACAAGTTAAATCTTATTCATGTAAGAAAATATTCTGAAGGAGGTTTGAGCATTGCAAGGATAAAACAGGAGGCAAACTATTAATATATCAATAAAAGATCCTTGGCAGTGGAGGCAGTTCTGTGCTTCCAATTCTACTCTATTACTGTTTGATCTTGGCAAATTCTTTGCCTTTTTAAAGCTTGAGTTGCATTGCCTAATAATGAGTAATTACACTGACAGACCTCTCTGGTGGCATATCCCATAGTGAACTGTATGGCTAATATAAAAGCTTTGAGTCTTGGGTGTTTCAGATCAAGCAGTGCTCTGAAGGAGAAAGTGCAACTGTCTACTTCACTTAAGATTTACAATCTTGGAAACTCATGGCAATGAATTTGAAGTTTGGTTTTATTTCAGTCTTACTGGATTTTTGAGGGTTTTATGGTTTGTTTGGTTTGGGGGTTTTAGTGAATATTAAAAAATACTAACAAAGGTAAAGCACTTGGCACACATCAACACTCATTGGTAACCAATATTATCATTATGTCTGAAATCATGTAATATCTAACAATAGCAATAGTTTGTATTATGATTATCAAGCTTAATTTTTTTATATTAAATTTTATTAATTTTAGTGAACATTTACATTTTGGGTTTTCATTCATTCATTCATCATTGCACTATTTTCCCTACCCTCTTCCCGAGTTCGTTCCTTTCCCCCTCTTGAAAGTCTGTTTTAATTGTCCAATTGCCACAGTGCTTGTCAAAGCCAGTTCTAATTAATCTCCTTTGTCAGTGTGTCCTTTGCCATTTCCTACCACTCCTCCCTGAGAGAGACTTCACCCTGATTCTTAAGGAAAAGGGGACAGCATATTCTCTTAGCTACTTCCTGCTGAAAAGGAACCCTGTAGGTTTCAGGGTGAAGATCTTCTTTCACTACTCTAAAGGGCCCCCTTGGCAATAGGAAACACATAGACTATTATGGAGATTGATTTTTGAATTTAGATGCACTGTTATCCATTGTGCTTAGCCGTACATGTTCATATCCTTGAAGATGTATCATGGAAGTGTTGCAACCTAGAATATACAAATTTAACTAACAAGTTAAAAGTACATGAGTCAAAAATTAAAAAGCAATAATATTCCAAGTAGAGGCTCTAATAGTGGCACAAATCAAGTTACAGAGGGAAGGTAGTTCTTACAATAAAAGGCCTGTTTGACTAGGACTTTGTCTATTATAGTATAAAGGTTAGGAACCAAAAGATGTAGAGGCTCAACTATGTCATTTATTATTCTTAAGTCCTGGACCAAATTCCATCTACCACTGGGTTGTTTTACAACTCGGAAGTCTGCATGCAAGGCAGAGGTGAAGTAAGGAATGACTTATGAGGTTTTCCCATCAATTCCAACAACTAAGAAATAGTGAGGAGAGTTGGGACCTCAGAAGGCTTTTAGGACCAAATAATAGGCTCTTGTGTCCAGGAGAAAAACCATATACTTACTAATAATGTTAATGCTTACTCACAGCTCTTCTGGGAGGATCTTCTGGGAGGTCCTGTCAGCCACGAGGACCTGATGTGGGTCAACCTTGGGCAAGTGTCCTTCAGATCCACACTTAAAGCAAGTGAGTGGGAGCTTCCTCTCTACTCCCTTGCCTATCTGTGGCTCTTGCCTGTGACACTGTCTATTGAAGTTGCCCAGCTTTCCACAATGGAAGCAATTCTGACCTCCTTTATTACCTTTGGATGGCACTGTATATGTATCAGGCTTAATTTGAAGACAATGTGTATGTGTGTTTGTGTGTGTGTGTGTGTGTGTGTGTGTGTGTGTGTGTGTTTATATCTTAAACACCAACTATTTGCAGATATTGTAGACAAGATCATGATAGATGTGTTATTGTTGTTGTTATATGCCATCAAGTCACTTTTGACTCATAACGACCCTATGAACAAGAGCCCCAAACCCTGCTCTATCCTGTGCCAATCTTGCTGTCTCTGACACACCTACCCTCATTGCCCCAGAGACTGAATCAATCCATTTCATCGAGGATCTTCCTCTCCTGCGCTGTCTCTCCACCTTTCCAAGTATGATATCCCTCTTCAAGGACCAGTCCCTCCTTGTAACATGTCCAAAGTATGTCAGATGAAGCCTCAGAATCCTTTCCTCTGAGGAACAGCCTGGTTTCACCTTTGTAAGAACAGTGTTCTCCTTGCAGTCCATGGTATATTCAACACTCTTCTCCAGCACCACAGCTCAAAGGCATCAATTCTCTTTTGATCATCTCTAGTCATTGTTCAGCTCTCTGACACATAGCAAGCAATTGCAAAGATTATGGGCTGGATTGGGTGCACCTCTGTCTCCAGACTGACATAAGTACTCTTCATAACTCTAGAGAGATTCCTGAGAGCCAACTTTCCCAATGCAATCTGTCTTTTGATTTCCTGGCTGCTGGTACAAAGAGTGTTGATTGTAGAACCAACTAAACTAAAGCTGTTAACAATTTCAATCTCTTCACCATTCATAATGATGCTGTCAATTGGCTTAGTGGTGAGAATCTTTGTTTTCTTGATGCTGAGCTTAAATCCACATTGAAGGCTGAAATTCTTGATCTTTTGCTGCAAGCACTTCAGGTCCTCCTCAGTTTCAGCAAGCAGGGTTGTATCATCTGCACAACTCAGAATGTTGCTGAATCTTCCTCCAGACCTGATGCCACATTCCTCCTCATACAGCCCAGGCTCCTGGATGATCTGTTCTGCATACAAATTAAAAAGGTATGGTAACAGAATACAACCCTGGTGGACACTCTTCCCGATTTTGAACCATGCAGTGTTTCCTTGTTCTGATCTGAATTATAAATTATTTTCTCTTACTTGGATGCACAACTATAGTCATTATTATGTTTTATTTTTTCTCTGTATGAATGTATTTTGCTGGAGATAAAATAATGTTTCTGGGGTTGTTAAGAAATGTATAGCTTTTTGCATCAATTGCTTTTTCAGTTGAGATTATCATCATTCATATACATGTGTTCCTTACACATTATTGTGCTTAGCCACTGCAGTACTATGATGCACCTGCTCACAGAATATATTGATAGTCTGCAAGAGTCCTGGCAGCAAGCAGACACAAATCTCTGAGCAATAGTGAAATGGTGAAAGTAGTAATAGTATCAGGACCTTTTAAACTTCTGATAAAATAGTTCAAATAAAAATATCCCAGGGCCAAATAAAAATATCCAGGGCCAATAACTCAATAACTGTGAGATGTCTTTTGCCATCAATCCTGGTGCTGGGCCCAATCTGAGCATCTTGCTTCATTACTGTAATAAACCGTAAACCATGTTACAGTGTTTTATAGGAAGTTCCTTGTTCTCTCTCTCTCTCCCAGTTGACTGCCTTTGCAATATAGCTGGACTATCCCTAAATGTGATCAGAAAATATGTACAGGTCATCATCTTTTAGCCTAATGGCAAGAATCTGAGCTTCAATCTCGAAGGCAGGTGGTTCGAATCTACCAGATACTCCTAGGGAGATGGATGGACAATCTCTTCCCTTGAGATTAACTACCTCTGAAAATTAACTGCCACCATAGGGCCAATTATGGGCCAGTTTCAACTCAATAGTACATAATAACAACAACAACCTATTATGTAAGGATAGTAAAACAAGGATACAGGTTTTTCCTAGAGAAGAGAAAACAAAGATATTTATTAGAGGACATATTTTTCAAAGGAAGACACAGAAGATCTAGGTAACACTAGGCCATGTCTCGGCTAACAAAGGAAGATAAGATCCTTTTATAAACTCTAGAGGTGAGAAAAAGATATCATATTTGTATGTGTAAAGATAGGGGTTTGAGTTAATCTTTCAAAAAGACAAAACAGTTGTGTTTATTATGAAAAGAAAGTTCATTTGGGATTGGTTTATGTGGAAAGAATTAGGATTACTAAGGCTATGCAGTTGTTCTTTCAAGATGGCTGCCATCTGGGTCTTGTGCAGACCATCCATGATCAGGATGGCCCTGAGTATGCGTGAGTCAGCAATACACAAGGCTCTGAAGACAGCCACCTCCCAGTGAGAGCATAAGGTCACAGAAATGCCATTTCAAGATAACAGCTTTCTAGATGGTCATACAGAAATCACTCGAATGACACCTGAAATCTCCTAACAGAATTAAATAGTGTTAAGTTAGAACACCTAGGGGTTCTCCTATGTAACTCAGTGAGGTTGTGTTTTGGGGTTTCCCATGCTGGATAACGTATGTTGGAGACAGGGAGCCTGGCTCAGGATGGATCAGAGTTCAGATATATTGTACATCATGAGTCGCAGGTGACTCAACAACACAAAACAACAACAACATGTGGGAGAAACATGGGAAATGTCTTCCCTTCCCTTGTGATTAACTGCCTCTGAACTCTGCTGGAGGGTCAGCTATAGGTCAGTTATGAATCAACAGTACATAACAACAATGCATGCATTAGGAAGCTCATATCTTAGTTGGAAGGAATTGCAATGTGTATGCAGAGTTACACTGGGGGGAGGGCTGGGTGATTAACTCAATGGTATACAACAAGAACACAACAACACGTGAAGGTACACAGTTAGGATCCACTAGCTGCTCTGCTGGAGAAGAAAGATGGTTAATGTCATTTTGTGCAACTGCCTCTGAAAACCCACTGAAGGGTCAGCCATGGGTTAGTTTTGACTCTACCACTTGAGGACACAAAACAACAATAATGTTTGCATTAGTTGAATGCTCCTTTCCCAGTCTTGAGTTATGCCAAGGAAGGTATGTTAAGGTTCAATTATTATGTTAATACAAGGAGTGACAAAGATTTCAAGGTGGTGGCAAATCTCAACAGTTGAAGGATTTAAATGTGAAAAATGAGGTCAAAACTGTTACACCCTAGACTAAGAGGACACTTCTTTTTTTAAATTTAAATTTTTAATTTTAAAAACAGAATTTTATACTGTTTTACTTACAAAGTTCATAAACATTGTTTTTGACACTGGATCTTTCCCATGTCCCTAACCAACCCCTCTCTCCACCCATCAAATTATGAAACCCGATGATTACCACCATGACCCCTGCCTATCCTCACCCCTTTCCCTCCTTAGATCCTCATGCATGTTTTACTAGTTATCTATATCAACAATAATGGTTTTATACAGTATTTGTCCTTATGACACTGAATTAGTTCACTTTGCTTAATACTCTCCAGTCCTGCCCAACTGAGGTAGTAATTTACAAAATCAGTGCTCCTGCATGATGCGCAGTATTCCATCATGTGAATGCACCACAATTTCTCAAACCATGAGATTGTCATTAGACGTTTGGGCTGTTCTTGTGATGGTGAATAAAGCTTCTACTTCTTTTTAAAATATGTTTAATTGCTTTCTTGCCTGTTACAGTACAAATTTCTTGTCAATTGCAAGACATGATCCTCTTGCAAGGCATGATCCTCTCACTAGGCCAAAACTGGCCATAACCAATCCTCCCTGGATAGATAATACACTTCATTTTTGTAATATGTTGAACTATCCCTAAAAGGTGCATTCCAATCAAAGGGAATATGAAGAAATGTTCAAAATCCCTAGCTCTAAGAGAGATGCAAATTAAAACAACTATGAGATATCATCTCACACCAGTAAGAATAGCAAAATTCAACAGAACAGCAAATATCAAATGCTGGCGATGTTGTGGAGAAACTGGAACCCTTATTCACTGTTGGTGGGAGTATAAAATGGTGTAACCACTATGGAAGGCTTAATGGCGCTTTCTCAAAAAGTTGCAAATTGAGATACCATTTGACCCAGCAACTCCACTGCTGGGAACTTACCCTAAAGAAACATAACTGCCACCCAAGCAGATATATGCACACACATGTTTATTGCAGTTGCTTTGTTCACAATAACAAAGAGATGGAAACAACCAAAGTATCCATCAACAAACGAATGGATAGAGAAGCTCTCATATATTCACACAATGGAATACTATGCAGCATTGAAAAACAAGGAACTCATGAAATATGCAAAATGGATGACCCTTGAGGACATTAAGCTGAGTGAAATATCTCAGTCACAAAAGGATAAGTATAGCATAGGGTCACTGTTGTAAAATGGGACTGACATCAGGGTTGAGGGAAGACAGAAAAGGAGGGGAGGAATGATGTATGTTGGAATAAAGCAAATGAGGGAGAGACTGTTTAAAAGGGATACATGAATGGGTATTTTTGTCACTACAGAAGTCCAGAGTGAAGGCTGCATATTGGAGTGGACTTGGGGAGGAGGGATTGCATAAGAATGAAAGAGTTTTTGTTTTTCTTTTTCTTTTCAAGGAGAAGAGTGAATTGGGGGGAGGGTGTGGGGAGAGAGAAAAATGCAACAGTGAATGACTGGAAACCCTATGTCTCTGTAAACTTTCATTAAAATTAATTTTAAAAAAACAAATAAAAAAATTTTAGCCTCCAAGGAGAGACTTGATTTCACCCTCTCCAACACAAATCTATTTGTTTTCTTGTAGTCCATGATATATTCAAGACTCTTCTCCATCACCATAACTCGAAAGCATCAATTCTGTCATCCTTAGTATTGTCCAGATTTCTGAAGCATAACAATTAATTGCAAAGACCTTGGCCTGGATTAGGTGCACCTTAGTCTCTAGACTGACATCTTTGCTTTTCAGCATTCTGAAGCGGTCCCTGATAGCAGATTTTCCCAATACAATTCGTCTTTTGATTTCCTGACTGCTGATGTTAAGAGTGTTGATTGTGGAACCAAGCAAACTGTAATTGCTAATAACCTCAAACTCTTCTTCATCTATCATGGTGCTACCACTTTGCCCAGTGGTGAGAATCTTTGTCTTCTTGATGTTGACCTTCAATCCATATTGAAGACTACAGTCAACCTTCTGCAACAAGTGCTTCAGGTCTTCTTCAGTTTCAGCAAGAAAGGTTGTGTCATCTGCATATCATAGGTTGTTGAGTCTTCTTCCAACCTTGATGCCACATTCCTCCTTATAAAGTCCTGCTTCCCAAATGATCTGTTCTGCACACAGATTGAAAAGGTATGGAGACAGGATGCATCCCTGCTGCACTCCTTTCCTGATTTTTAACCATGCAGTGTTTCTTGCTTCGTTTAGAGCACTGCTTCCTGGTACAAGTATAGGTTTCACATAAAAATGATCAAGTGTTCTGAGATTTTTATTTTCCTAGAGGTTAGCCATAATTTATTATGATCCACACAGTAAAATGCCTTTGGATAGTCAATGAAACACAGACAGACATTCTTCTAGTACTCTCTGCTTTCTGTCAAGATCCATCTGACATTGGCAATAATGTCTTTAGGACCACGACTTCTTCTAAACCCAGCCTGTATTTCTGGTAGTTCTCTGTTAATGTACTGTCCCAGCCATTTCTGGGTATCTTCAGCCGGATTTTGCTAGTTGTGATATTAGTGATTTTGTTCGGTAATTTCCACACTCTGTCAGGTCACCTTTTGAATAAATATGGATCTCTTCCAGTCAGTTGGCAAAGTAGTGTGAGTGTGTGTGTGTGTGTGTGTGTGTGTGTGTGTGTGTGTGATTAAGCTGTCTTTACTTTATCTAGGAAATCTAGGAAATGTCAGTCCCCTAGACAAAAGCAGCAGACCCTCTGGAGTAGAAAACCAAGATGATTATAACTCGTTAAGACTTAAAAGAGAAGTGTTTCAAGTTGTTTTTCCAAAGGACCAAGGTAAAATGGCACAAAAAGAAACACCATTCAATACATCACTCATTCCAACCTGTTAGACAAAATCAAAATGGTCAATGCCATAGAAAATCCTGGGACAATGGATGTCCTTCATGATAGTATCTTGTTGAATACCCCAGAAACAAAGTGGGTTGATACAATGTCTTAAGCAATGGGCTGTAGCATATCAGACATCGTGAGGATGCTGCAGGGTGGAGCAAAGCTCAGATCTGTTGTCCATGGGGTTGCTATGAGTCCCAGTTAACTTCATGGTACCTAACAAAAACAACAGTAATTTTGCTACTGAAAAATCCTGGTGAATCATAGAACATGAACTCTAAGAGACCTTTTTATCTGGTAAAACTAAAGTACTTTCCAAATGATTAACTACTTACTCAGGGTCATACTGCCAGATAGTGACAGTGTTGGAGATCTTCTAAACCTTGGGCTGTTCCTCCACGCAGGCTCCCAAACCACCCTACTCTCCAAAAGGACAGATGCTACACATGAGAATTTTTGCCACATAAAATATAGTTAATTCCTTTTTAGACATTGCTGCATGGTTCTCAAAAATATGCTAACTTGAGTTGACAAGTTATTTCTTGCTATAAGGAAAGAGTGGTCTAAAATGTGTTATCTCAGAAAGGATAAGTGTGATTTATAACATCATCAGCTCTATGTGTTTCTGATAATCACCAAATGCTCCATTCATACTGTCTGCTGGTAATAGAGCTGCAGAGAGAAACAGTAGCCAAAGAAAATGGTCTGGATTTCACCTAAAAGCAACCTTTTATGTAAGAGTGTAGCTTTAGATACAGACAGGAAGAGATAATTTTCTTCAAGGTTAAATGAATTTTTTTATGTTTCATTATAAATCTTATTAAATGTTAACACCTGCAAGGGGAATTAAAATGATAAAACTATAAAAATAAAAATAAATTTAATCTCATACTAATAAATATAATACTTCGAACTGTGGGTTTAGAAGAGGCTGTGACACTAGTGACATCATTGCCAATATCAGACAGATCTTGGCTTAAACTAGAGAATACCAGAAGAACTCTGGTTCTGTTTTATAGACTAGTGAATCACAAAAAATTGTGGTGAAACTTTAGAAGAATAGGAATCCCAAAACGCTTGACTGTGGTCATTTGAAACCTATAATTAGACCAGGTAGCAGTAATCTGAACAGAACAAGGAAACACTGCATTGTTCAAAATCCAGAAAGAGGTGCATTAGGAATGTAACCTATCTCTATACATTTTCCATCTGTATGTGGAACAGATCATTCAAGAGTCTGGCCTTTATATGGAGAAATGAGACATCAGGATTGGAGGAAAACCTCATCAACAACCCGTGTTAATGCAGATAACACAACCTTGCTTACTGAAACTGAGAAGGACCTGAAGCATTTGCTGTAGAAGGTCAAGGACTATAATCTTTAATGCAGATTGAAGCTTTAGAGCAAGAAAACAAAGATACTCTCTACTGAACCAATTGTCAGCACCATGACCGAGGGAGAAGAGATTGAGATTCTTAAAAACTTCAGCTTCCTTAGTTCCACAATCAACACGCTTGGCACCAGCAGTCAGTAAATCAAAAGATGAATGGCATTAGGAAAGTCTGCTGTCAGGGACCTCCCCAGAATTCTAAAATACAACAATATCAATCTAGAAACTAAGGTGTGCCTGTTCCAGGCTATGATCTTTGCAATTACTTGCTGTGCATCTGAAAGCTGGACAATGATGAAGGATGACAGAAAAATAATCAATGCCTTTGAGTTATGGTTCTGGAGAAGAGTATTGAACATACCATTTACTACCAAGAGAACAAGGATTCTGAAGCTCTGTCCCGCATACTTTAGGCATATTGCCAAGTTGGATCAATCTTTGGAGAAGGACATCATGCCTGGAAGGGTGAGGTGCCAACACAGGAGAAGAAGCCCCTTGATGAGTTGGATTGACATATTAACTGGGATAATAGGGGTAGGTGTGTCAGTGACAGTGAGATTGGCTCCAAATAGGGCAGGGGTCAGAGCTATTATTCATAGGTTTACTATGAGTTGTAGTTAACTCAACAGTGCATCACAACAACAATGATAGATTAAGGTGAGCCTGGTCCAAGCCATGGTCTTCTCAATTGCTTGCTATATGTGAAAGTAGGACAATGTGTATGGATGACAAGAAAAGAATTGATGTCTTTGAGTGTGCTTCTGGAGAATAGTACTGAATGTCCATCCCATGGGCTGCTAAGAGAGAAAACAGGTCTCTCCTAGAGAAGGTGAAATCGAGGATCTCCTTGAATGCAAGAGTGGTGACACTCCATCTCACATACTCTGTGCATGTTTTAAGAGGGGACAGTCTTTGGAGAAGGCCATTATGGTTAGAAAAGTGAAGGGTCAATGTAGGGGAGAAAGACCTTCAACAAGATGGATTGACATGGAGACTGCAGCTACGGCCTTAAGTGTATTTGAAATTATAAGGATGACACAAGATAGGACAGGGTTCATAGAGTTTTTCATGGGGTTGCTATGAGTCTCAGTGCACTCAATAGCACATAACAATAATAATAATAGACAAAAAATAATTCAAGTATCTGAACATTATTTCTTCATAAGGAAACAATACAGAGTTCTAATGCATCATTTTTATCTTTAACAAAAGCAAAAAATATAGATAACTATTACAAAGGATTAAGAGAATATGCATTTTATGTTAAAGGAAGTCTAAGGAACATTCATATTTTTACCCCTTAGGCAACCATATTTTTACAGTACTATATGATTCCATAACAAAAAACATCATTAAATAATCAATGCATATTTAATTATTTTAAGTGAGCATTTAAAAAAATTCTTCCAATCACTCAAAATATCAAATATAGCCTTTCAGTATCAAGCACGTTCTGTTACAGAATTATCTTTCTGACAGGTAGAATGGAAGAAGGTGAAGCACCCACATCTCACATCAAAGCAATTATATAACAATAACCCCTGCATAAGTGGGTACACGTGCACAGGGAGGGGAGGTGTGTTCTTAGTTAAAAGAAAGTAACAATAAAAAATCTGAAACTTCACCTCATAGCCTGAGTCACAATGGGCCACACCTGCAGAGATGACAGAAGTTTGACATGTGGAAGAAATGGAACTAATTTTCTCTTGACAGTAATAGGAAATTCTTCTCTGAGACAGGCTGACAAAGACTGTAAGAAGAGGAAGAAAAAGTCACAAATTTGAAAACTCCAAGGTTAAATGCCAGCAGAATCTCACTTCACAAAAATCGCTTAATGTCACCTTAACTTTTGTTGATGGAAATGAAATAAATTGACAGCACTTACAATGTAGTTACCCTCACAGGTCAGAGCAGAGGACGTGACAGGCAGCTTGCACAGCTACTCAAGACTGATTTCTAGAGACTTTTGTTTCTAAGACTTACTAAGTTCAGGGGTTTTTTTTGGGGGGGGGTGAGAATGTTACAAAGCATTATTATCTCATCTATAATTTTCCACTTATACATAAGAAAAATACTGGGTGTAAAGAATGTATATTTATCAATTTTAAAAGTGTAATGTTTCCCTTATAGTAATTGTCCTTGAAACAAAAGGATTTGCCTTATTTCCTCACATCTTATAAATATCTGTCAGAAATTTCTTTCAACTATTCCTTTTAAATATATCCAAAAGTCAACTTCTCTTTGTTGCACTGCTTATCTAAGTCATCAGTATCCCTCATCTAGAAAATCTCCAAACTTGCCCCTAGACTGTTGCTGTTGTTCTCCTTACATTACCTTATGAAGATAGCAGCCCAGGTGGATTCTCTCCAAAATCTTAAAATGCATTTTCCAAAAGCTTCAGGTGAGATCATGTTACATTTGTCCTCCAGAAGTACTAAATTCACTTTCATAGAAAATTGAAGTCCTCCCAATTGTCAACAACCTGTCTTCTCTTGACTTTTCCTTTCCTTTCCCTCCAGTTGCTCCTGCCCAATATGAACCTCCTCTCATCTTGTCATGTACTCTTCCCTGTATCTGGAATGTTCTTCTTCCAGAAAATGTTGTTGCTTTTGATTGCCTTCGAGTTGAGCATGATTCATGAAGACACTATGAACAAAAGTCTACAACTATTGACATTTTTATCAAAATTCGTAGTTTCCAGAGGCATGTTGTTTAGGAAGTGGATGCCACTCCTGCTTCCAAACCTGTCATAGACTGTTATTGGTTGAATCACCTAAAATGCATAGTGACCCCATGTACAGCAGCTCTGAACCCTTCCCTGTCCTGACCAGTTTCACTAATTCTGACACACCAACTGCCTTTGCCCCAGTCTCTTTATCAATCCATCTCATCCAGGGTCTTCCTTTTGTGCGTTGTCC
>NW_006399784.1:14276109-14279059 GCF_000299155.1 Elephantulus edwardii
TATTTTCCAACTACCCATCCTTCTTCATGATTCCCAACTTTTGAATTTAAGTCACTCATTATTATTAAGACATCTTTGTTACATGTTTGACCAATTTATGTCCAGAATAGTTGATAGAAATCATCCATTTCTTTCTCTTTGGCTCTGGTTAGCATGGCCAAATCACTAACCTTCAAGTTTCTAAAATGTAATGTCTCTTTCTCAACAAGAAGTAATCTTCCTAGACAAGAGAAAGCTCAAGGCAGGGAGAATTGTCCTCCTTTCCCCTGGAGCAGTGAGTTCCCCAACTAGTCCAAGTCTTCCTCTGAGCCCAGGGACCAGAGAGGACTGCTGGCAGAGAAAGTTGTCTTCCGTTTCCTTAGAATGTTGAGCTTCCCAACTAAAGCTAGTTTTCCTTTGAGCCAAAGGATCAGAGAAGTATTCAGGCAGGGAGACTTTCCTTTCCCACTGGACCAATGACCACCTCAACCAAGGTTACCATACCAAGGGTCTCTGAGGACACCAAGCAGACCAACTTTATCCCAATAATAACGCAATATGCAGACTAATAAGCTGTCAAAATGAATATACTACAAACATATTGATTTCTCAGCAATAAATAAGAAATAAATTAACCACTTACATTGGATTTTTTAAATTGACTTTAGTAAAAGTAAACTTGAATTATGCTTGATTACAAATACAAATAATGGATAATTTTCGTATGCCCTGTTACAATGATTTAAATGATATAAAACTTGTGTCACATAGCAATTGTGCAATTCACTGATTTTTCCCCTTTTAATAAAAAACACACTTCTATAACTTACAGCCAGATCAGAAACCACATCAAAAGGAAGTCCACCAGCTTACAACACCAATTTCCAATTCAATCCTGAAATAACATTACTTTTTTTGGTGAAATGTTTTATTCTTCATGACACTTCTAAACATGTGGATGAGAACTAGACACATGGATAAGAAATACTGAAGAATAAATAATTTTGAATATAGATGTACACAAAAAATATTGAGTATATCTTATACTATTAAAAGAACGAATAAATCTGTCTTGGGCAAAGTGCTTCCAGAGGTCTTCTTAGAAACAAAGATGGTGATTGGGTCTCACATGCTTTGGGTAATCTATTACCATTCAGTTACCAGAAAAGTAAAAGATGTGAAAAAATCAGGAACAACATTATTTAACAAGATGGACTGACAAAGTGATTATAAAGATGGCCTGAATCACAGACGAAACTGAGCATGGCACAGGATCGGACAAGATTTTGTTTCATTATACATATGGTTGTTATGTGTAAGAATTGACTCTATGACACCAACAGCAACAATAACTTAGATGATCAGAAGAATAAGACTATCTACCTTGGAAGGACAGACAAAATTATCACTAAAAGTAATTATTGCATTTGATGTTAAATAGAGTTACTATTAGTGAGAATCATTTGACAACATATAAACATTTGAAGATTCATTTGGCTAGTTGTGGAAGATGTGGTTACACAAATGGAAAACAAGTATTAGTGAAGTGGACCACAATGAGTTATTATTGAAAATAAGATAAAGCCATTCTTCCTTTGTTGCCATTGTCTTCTCACTCTAGCCAAAACTAATCAAGTTTCTTCTTTCTAACTTGGCATGTCTTCATGGGTATCTGAATTTTCTTTAGTGTGCATGCCAGTTTTGTACGGAAGAACCATAAAAACTCTTCCTTAAAATTAATTTATAAGCACCAGGTGCAATGTGCTGGGAGCAAGCACCCTTTGAGTGAAGTACTTTGTGGGGATCACTGCTGTTTGGCTGGACCATGTCAGACTCCTTAAACTTAAGCAGAAGGGAACGAGACAGCTGGAGCTCAGGTGAGGTGGCAGACCCAGTTCTTGAAGAGAAAAGCAAGGCTTCCTGGTTTTCCATTCAGGCAAATATTCCCTTGACTCAGAAGTTCATAGAGAAAAACAGGCAAGGTAGCTGCCTCACCCTCTTCTGGAGCAGTGATATCAGACCAAGAGCCTGGTATCACCTCCAGTGTTATAAACTACCGCAGTGATGTCACATAAGACACAGGCTATCTTACACACTACACATACCAAAGCAAGATGTCACCCCCCCAAAAGAATGACACAGTACTAGTGGGTTTCCTGAAGCCAGAAAGTCTGATGGAAGATTTTAAAACATAATTTAAAAGAAAAATGATTGAATATTTTCAGTGGTTGAAAGACAAACATGAAGAATTCAGAACACTGCAAGCAAAAACCAAGAGGAGCTTAAAAAAAAATCTAAAAGAATGCAGATAAAACATATAAAGCATTAGAGGCTATGGAAAAACAAGAAACCACAATCCAAAATATGAGGACCAGTGCTTCAGATGCTATAAAAAAATTTGGAGGGACACATGAACAGAGTTGACGATATGGAACACAGAACCAGTGAAATAGAAGATAGAATTGTCAGCACTGATCTGTTAGAACAAAAAGCAGGGGGGGGAAAGGTAGGAAAAAGAATAAAACCTAAGAATAATGGGAGACACAATCAAGAAAAATAACATGTACATAATTGGAATTCCAGAACAGGAAGAAGCAAGAAAATACAACAAAAAAGTTGTGGAAGAAAACTTTGCAGGCATGATGAAGACTGAGAGATATACATTGAAGAAGTCAAGCAGACACCATATAGAACAGACCTCAAAAGAAAAATACCAACCCATATCACAGTCAAATTTGCCAGAACCAAAGATAAGGAGAGAATTCTGAAAGCAGCAAGGGAGAAACAAAGAGTAACTATAAGGGAGATCAAACAAGATCAAACACTGATTTCCCAACAGAAAACATGTGAGCAAGAAGAGAGTGGAATGAATATATAAAACATCCAAAGAGAACAACTTTCAACCAAGAATATTGTGCCTGGCAAAACTGTCCATCAAATATGAAGGAGAGTTCAGGATATTATTATTTTT
>NW_006399784.1:14300203-14301399 GCF_000299155.1 Elephantulus edwardii
TTTTTATTAATAACAATATTTATCTTTATTTTCCTATCTAATCAAATTTTTTGTGCAATTGTATTAATGATACTCTTAGGTAGTTCAGAAACTATCTGACTGAAGTTAACATTTTGTTTCAAGGAAAGATGTGGTAAGAGCTTTCGTCAGGGAAAATTGTTCTGGGGAAAAATGTGATGTTGAAACCAATCTCTGCTTATTGTCATGAGGAGGAATCTTACAAGTAGCGACATCTGTTTGATCTAGCACATGGAAATTACAAACTCTCTGACCACTTAAATTATAACAGATTCCATTTGTACCAAAAGTTGAGCTGCTTTGTCTTGGTCTAAAATAATAATTTTTTTAAAAAGTAAATAAATGTACACACTCCCATATACCCCTATATATTCATACTTATACAAATGTAAAAGAATATTTTTTTAAAACTTTATTATTGGGGGTTGGGGGGAGAGAGAGGCATCGAGGCTGCAAATGTGATTCCTGGGATTTTGATCACAAAACAACAACAAAATGGATTCTATACCGGTGATGTCTTCGTCAATACAAAGAAACTGCTTCATGTGAAGGGAGTTCCGGTGTGAATGGGGGGTGGGGGGAGTGGGGAACAGAAAACGCATCCCCTTCACCTCCCTGAGCTCAGCCATCAAACTGAAAAATGTCACATCCACAAAGTCAGGAAGCACGGGCAGGGCTGAGTTCACACCATCAAGAAAGATGAGCAAACTGGAAGATGCAGCAGTCCATTGTGAAGGGGGCTCTGGTGGCCTAGTGACAAGAAGTGTGCAGCAATCCCGAAGGCACGAAGTTTGAACCCACCAGATCCTTTGCTGGGGAACGAGGGGCGATCTCCTCCTGTGCCTGTCGGATCCAACACTACGGCACACACAAGAAAAAAAGAAATTCATTGTGAGTCAATGGCTGAACCAAGATTTGAACTCAACTTCTTAATCACCTTGTTATTCTGAATGAGGCACAATCTATCCAACTAAGGAATGATTTAATAAACCTCTAGATGGGGTCAGGCTTTCTTCTAAGTTCACTAGGAGAATAAAGCAATGAAAGAAAAGAAACATGAAGGGAAAAAAAGCTTTACAAATTAAAGAAAAATAAGAGTATATCTGAAATCTTACCATTTAATAGTAACTTTAAAAATTTTACTCTGTATATCATGTTTTTCCTGAGAGAGAATAGAT
>NW_006399784.1:14303744-14304348 GCF_000299155.1 Elephantulus edwardii
CTTCTATATCCTCCTCCTTGGCTCTGGTTGTTGGTGCAATGGTAACTACTGACAATAACAACAAAATTAACTTCCAGAAGATTATGTCACTTAACCTTCCTGTTAATTGCATATGAAATGGCCTCCCTCCTCCCATTCTCAATAAACATAGAATACAGGTTTAATAGAGAGAAAATATTTTTTAACTCTGTTTTGCTTACTACTCAGATTATTTTGTGTTTTCATATGTCTAGCTGATAAATAAAATGACCTCTGGTGATCTAGTGGTAAGAAATTACACTGGCAACTCAGAGATCCAAATCCATCGACTACTCCACAAAAGAAACATTTGCAATCTTTTCTGGTGCTTTTAAAAGCCTCTGAAAAGCCACTGGAGGCTCAGCTGTGGGTTGGGTCTAATTCAATGTCACACAACAACAACAAAAATTTGATAAATACATGTACAGCTTTGTACATCATGTCTGTATAATGTCTGAGAATATATGTACATCAGTGATTCCAAACCTTATAAAGACCATAATATTAAAAATTTAAAGAACATACAATGGTTTGTAACAAGTGAAAACACCTCTGTTATTATTTGTCAAAATAGTAATAATATTAT
>NW_006399784.1:14305358-14306716 GCF_000299155.1 Elephantulus edwardii
TCTGTCCTATACTGTCATTATGAGTTGTACCTGATAACAATATATTTTTGGACATGCACCCAAATTATTTTCAATATTTGCTTATTTTTCCTTTTATGTGTTTCTTTATCATTATTTACCAAGGACACACATGATTCACATTTCAAAATTTGTCTTTTAAATTTGTTCATTTTTTTAACTTGCATTTAGTTTTACTTTTGTTTGCAGTTTGTATGCGCTTCGTTTTCTTTGAAATATGGACCTTCATTAAAATAATATCTCTGTTGGTGTTACTTAAAACTTTATCATATTTTTCTTATCTCATGCATGACTTACATTGTTATATTTACTGTTTGATTCTTGTCTGGAGTTTACAGTAGTTGCTAGGTGCCATCATAACAACACAATGAACAACAAATCTGAACTCTGTCCTCTCCAGTGCCATCCTCTTCATTTTTTACATACTCAAGCCCATTGCAGAAGTCACCATGTCAGTCCATCTGTCTGAGGGTCTTCCTCTCCTTCACTGACATTCCACCTTTCCAAGCATGATGATCTGCTCTAAGAAATAGCCTCTCATAACTATATATCCAAAGTATGTGAGATGAAGCTTTACCATCTTTGCCTCCAAGGAGCACTCTGACCACTTTCTCCAAGACAAATCTGCTCTTTTGGCAGTCCATAAGATAGTCAGTATTTTTCTCCAACACCACAACTCAAAGATATAAATTTATTTTCTGCCATCCTTAGTCATTGCCCAGCTCTTAGGTGCATAGGAAGTGATTTGGAAGACCATGACCTGAATCAGGCATACCTTAGTCCTGAAACTAACATCAGAGTTATTGTTGCTATATACCATTGATTTAACTGTGACTCATAGTGACCCTCTGAACAATAGCTTTTAATTTCCTGACTGCCAGTGACAATTATGCTGATTATAGATAAAAGTAAAAGAAAATTGTTAATAATCTCAATGTCTTTTCCATCTATCATAGTGCTGCCAATTCACCAGTGGTGAGAATCTTTGTTTTCTTGATGTTGAGCTAAATTCCATATTGAAGATTGTAGTCCTTGACCTTCTGCAGCAAATGCTTCAGATCTTCCCCAGTTTTGGCAAGCAAGGTTGTATCATTTGAATAACACAAGTTGTTGATTATCATTACTCCTCTGTAATGTAGAGAAATTCCTGACAGCTGATTTTCCCAGTCTTGCAATGCAAGTTCTTTTACTCCTCCTCACGTTGAGCAAGCAATGATGTGTCATCTGCACAAATTTATTATGTCTAAATTATTTTTTGTTTTTATTATGTGCTATTGAATCTACTACAAGTCATAGTGGTCCAATGAACAACAACTCTGCACTTTACCTATCCTGAGCCA
>NW_006399784.1:14307581-14309041 GCF_000299155.1 Elephantulus edwardii
CAAGATGAAATTATTAACAACGTCAATCTTTTCTCTATCATTATGCTGACCTTTGGCCCAGTGAAGAGGATCATTGTTTTCTTGATGTTGAGAGGCAATCCATTTTAAAGGCTGCAGTTCTTGATCTTCAAATTATCTTCAATTTTAGTGAGTAAGTTTGTGTTATTTGCATTATGGATGTCATTGATGAATCTTTCTCCAATCCTGATGCCACATTCTTCTTCATAAAGTTCAGCTTCTCAAATGATCTGTTCAATATATAGATAGAAAAGGTATGGAGAAATTATCCCTGATACATACTTAAATTTTTTAGCAAAATGTAAAATTTAAACATATGCTTTCATTTATTTATTCTGGACTTAGGCTTTTTTTGTAACTTACTTTGACATAGGTTAGAAATCTACAATATACTGTTATTCTTTTTCCTGTAAAGAACTACTTTTAAGATATCTAAAACATATTTTATTATTATACATAGTTTTACTGGTTTCTGAGCACCTCATTCTTGTATATGAGCCCAGATTTTGAATTAATGAATATGAACTTATTGCCTTTTGAAGAACATCTTTTAGCACATGTGGTGTTTAAAAATGTGTCCAGATACATATGGTTTAATTTCCTCTGAGGTGCAGAATTCTAGATTGACACTCCACTTTTTCATCTTTCAGTACTTTAATATACTTCAACCAAATCTTCTGGCTTGAATTACTTTCAACTGTTTCCTGTCATTCTTATCTTTATTCTTCTGTATTTATGGGTTTTTCATCTCTAATTACTTTTGAAGTTTTCTCTTCAGCTGTTTTTAAGTGGTTCAATTATGATGGACCTTAGTGTAGTTTTCTTTATGCACACTGCGTTTTTTGAGTTCTTTCTACTTCTTGAGATTGAGCTCAAATCTTTGTAATTACCAACAAATTGTGAAAATTTCCAATAATTCTTACATAGAACATGATTTTCCTTTTGTGGCTTTAACCATACTCTGCTGCACTTCTTACAAGACACATTAGCTTATGCCCTTAGACATTTCACAGTATATTGACTATTTTTCACCAAAGCTGCAATTTGAAAACATTATTTTTTCCCCCTGGATCATCCTTATTCCTTGTCTAACTTTCAGATGCATATAAAGCAATTGAAAATATTACGGCTAGGATGAGGCAGCTCTGGGGGCCTAATAGTAGGATGCTCTGCTACAATCCCAAGGGCAAGTAGCTCAAATCCACCAGCTGCTCCATGAGAGGACAGTCTCCTCCTGTGCAAGAGACAGCTTCTGACAATCAAGTGCAAGGTCACCGATGACTTAGTACTGACTCAGTGGCAGACAAAATAACAACACATTGGCTTTAATAAAGTACACATTAGCCTTTAACATAGTGGTGGTTTTAGGTACCATTAAGATGACTACAACTTATAGCAACCCCATGAACAACAGATTTTGAACCTTGTTCTATTCTGCGCCG
>NW_006399784.1:14309881-14311276 GCF_000299155.1 Elephantulus edwardii
GCCACTAGGCCACCAGAGCTCTCCTCTAATACTGTTTCTTATTTCATTAAATAAACATTATTTGTGGGATTCAATGGATAGTGAACTACTCTGTGTTCCACAAGCCAGAACAAAGTTGTTTTTTTCTTTCTGCCACAAACTACAGATATCTGTCCACCTCTGAAGGTGATATTTTTGTTGTTGTTGTTGTTATTTTTAGGCGGAGGGGTATCTCTCTCTCATTTTTATTTTTTTTTTCACTTGTTATTTACTGTCATGATCCCTTGTATAGGAGGGAACTACAGATAACTATAGACAGAGAAGCTTGAAGTCACTGTCCCTGATCCCAGTTTTTCCTGTGTTAGAGCTCAGTTTCCCACTGGGGTAGCAGTGATTTACGGATGAGTATAAGGAAGCATATACCATGGACTTCTCGGAAAACAAACAAGTTCATCCTGAAGAGGGTGAAACCAAGCTGTTCCTTGCAGGCAAGGATTCTGAAGCTTCGTCTGACATATTGCAAGGAGGGACCAGTCCTTGAAGAGGGATATCATGCTTGGAAGGGTGGAGGGATAGCACAGGAGAGGAATACCCTCGATGAGATGGATTGACTCCATCACTGGGGTAATGGGGGTAGGTGTGTCAGAGACAATAAGATTGGCAAGGGACAGAGCATGGTTTAGGGCTATTGTACATAGGGTCACTATGAGTCACATGTAACAACAAAAACAACAAGGATGCAGGCACCTGAAAACCTGTGTGAGTGAAGCAGGAAGGCAACAGTAGGAAGGAAGGCAGTGGAAGGTAGGACTCCACGTGAACCAGTCTCTTAAACTTCTAGTACAATCTCCATTGTGTCACCAAATTTCACTTCCAAAATGTAAAGTTCAAGGATTAAAATTCTTAAGAATTTTACAGTAGTGTGTTTATATCCAAGTGTGGGGAACTCATGCCAAGTACAGGGCCCTGTGTTACTGTTCTGATCACAGAGCACCTGAAGGTGGCCATGCTGCTGAGATTCTCCCATGCATAAAGACACACTTGGAACTTCAGTTATTGGTGCTTCCCAGGCATAGACATTAGTACCCCAGCTAGGCAGTTTGGCAGGACAATCTAGCTGTTATTAAACTACAAGCAATCCACCAGATACTCTGCTGGAGAAGGAGGGACAATCTCCTCCTGTACCAGTCAGATTCAATTTGATGGTATACACACAAAAAGTAAAAATTAAAAAAAAAAAATTAAAAGTAAACTACAAGCTCACTGTTAGGCTATAGCAACTAGAAATCAGGACTGGTGCTGGAACCAGTCATTGGAGAGGGATATAATGCTTGGGAAGGTGAAGGGACAGCACAAGAAAGGAAGACCCTCAATGAAATGGATTGACTTAGTGACTAGGGTAATGGGGGTTGATGT
>NW_006399784.1:14312079-14315356 GCF_000299155.1 Elephantulus edwardii
CCAGGAATAGATGGTATACCAATTGCCTGAGAGTACTGCATACAAAATGTTGTTGTTAAGTGCCATTGAGTTGCCTGTAACTTATAGGCTCTGTGGCATAACCGTCTCAGGTCATCTCTGTTTTATATTTATCTTGGCTCTCCATTGCGGCTCCAGCTGCTCTCATCTAGGTCCCAATCTGATTAACGCAGAAATATCTGTGACCCTGAAGGATATACATTGCATTCTCTGCCAATTTTCTGGCTGGTAGCGAGTTCTCCATTGTCAGCCTCTAAGTCAGTTTAAGCCTGAAGGGATGGTAAAACTGGTCAATGTCTTAATTGGTGGTCTACACAACTTGTTTGCATGTTCCTATCCAGATACGGGTGGAAAATCTAAAGCTGATGTGCTGGAAAAGCTATTTTTAAAAAATCAGCACTATAGCACATCTTATATGAGAATTCCTCTAGTCATATACTGATAAGAAGCTGCTCTGCAATCCCAAAAGTATGCAGTTTGACTCAAACAGCTGCTCTGTGGGAGAAGGATGAGCAATTTCCTCCTGTGCAATGTAGAGCCTCTGAAAACCCACTGGCAGGTCAACTATGAGTCAGTTCCGACTTGATGGCACACAACAACAAAGATATTGAAACTGTCCAGCTCTGAGAATGTACTTTGTAGGGAGCCATGACTACATGAGACTTAGCTAATGATGTGAATCTGGAAGTAAAAAACTGAAGTAGCAACCTTACCTGTAAGAGGAGACATTATTTTCTTTTATTTACCATGAGATAATGCTCACAAACACATTTTAACATGGCATTAATCCCTTATGTAAAACGTTTGATCATCTAATGGAAACTTTTGGTGATGTTATTTCAAGTTTTATACCTTGTGTATCAGAATATAGACACAATCATCCATTCTAGGCTTTCACTGTCCTGGTCCTTGTGCCACTAATCTTGCAGTGGCCACATAGAAATTACAGAACAATAGAGGGGTTGATTAGGAAAGTTAAGAGGTTATAACAGGTTTTAACAGGATATAATTCAAGTAGGAAATAGGATTTAATTCTTCAGGTCATTATGCATGCTTTTAGATATTCTAATTTCTTGCCCTTAGAAATCTGATTTCTTGCCTTTCCTGTCTCTGTAGATAAGGGGAAAATGGATGTGTTTATAATTAAAAAAAAAAAAAAAGAATGAGATTTCACCAGGAATCAATCACTTCTCCCAAAGAAAGTAATACATAACTAATGCACTGGCATTGAGTCAAAACCAACTCACAGCTCTCCATTGGGTTTCTGAGGTTGTAAATCATATGGGAGGAGATCGCCTATCTTTCTTTGATACAGTTGTTGTTGAATTCAACCTAACAGAGAGATATGGATCTTGGGTTAGAAGCATGACTCCCTAAAGACAAGACCATCAGAGCTCCCTTAGAAACACAAGGTAACATTGACCTTCATTCTGATGTTTAGAAGCTATTCTGTAGAAAGGGACTTTATGCTTGGAATGAGGGAGGGTCAGTGAAGGAGAGGAAGACCCCCAACAAGAGAGACTGACACAATTACTTCAGCAATTGGTTAGAGTGTGCCAGAGTTGATGAAGATGCCACAGGATAGGGCAGCTTCTTCACAGGGTGACTTTGAGTTATACCTTGTTGATGGCACCTAACAGCATCTACTTACATCCAAGGGGTTTTTAACTCTGAACCCAGATTAAAACAAGCCTGGACAACAAAAATGATTCTCAAAACGTCTCTTTAAGATAACTGTTTTTTAATTTATTCATCTCATATAATCAGTTTGTAATTTTACTTTTAAGGACATTCTTCTAAAAAAAAGCTGCATTTAATTTCCTATGAATAACACTACCATCAATTCATTCTGGTATTGGAATACCTTTATCAGTAAATATTCACCTTTTGGAGATTATCAAACTATTCCATATTAAAGTTCAGTAAAAATATTTTTCCTATATTTAAAGAACTTTGGACATGTTGTGAGGAGAGACCGGTCCTTGGAGAGGGACATCATGCTTGGGAGGGTGGAGGGACGGCTCAGGAGGGGAAGGCCCTCTATGAGGTGGATTGATTCAGTGACTGGGATAATCGGGATGGGAGTGTCAGAGACAGTGCGATTGGCACAGGACAGAGCGGAGTTTAGGGCTATTGTACATAGGGTCCGTATGAGTTGCAAGCAACTCGACGGCACATAACAACAACAAACATATTTAAAGAACCTTATTTTTTAATTTTCTTTCTGTCCACCAACCAAAGACCAGAATACTAGCAGAAATTAAAGAAAAGCCGTTTGAGTTGACTAGTTATGTACTAAAAACCAAATCCACTGCTCTCAACTTTTTTCCAACTCATAGTGACCCTCCTTCAGGTTTCTTTATGGGAGGAGACTGTCCATCTTCCTCCTACTGAGTAGATTTGAACTACTGATCTTTGGGTTAGCAGTACAGCAGGCTACACAGTAGGCTAGCAGAGTTCCCTACATATCTACTAGGAATTATTTTAGGCAATCATTTCGTATATTAACTAATTTAATCTCTGTAACTACTTTCACTCAAAAACGTATTCTAAGTATGCTAACTATGCTAATATACATATTCAAATAAAACTGTAATCAAATTTCTTCAGCTTTTTTTATACCTGCAGCATACTTCCCTCCATGATTCATTCACCAACAACATATAAATTCCATGCTTCTTATTTTCTGAATTATTTATGTCCTGGGTTTTCCAAGCGTTGGAGGAATCTAAAGGTTAAGTATCGAAAATCTCCTAGTTCCTTCTCAGTGTGCCAGAGGTAAACACAGAAAGGAAGCTAGCTAGTGCTTGAGGCACTTTATTATAAGCTTGTATTCTTAACACAACTGTAATTCAACCTATAAAATCCTTAACAACCCTGCAATCTGTGTATTAAATGTCAATAGCCTACTTCTCCCTGTTAGTTGACAAAGTTCTCTCTGTTGTTATATGCCGTCAAGTCACTTGTAACTCATAGCAATGCTATGAACAACTCTGAACCCTGCTCTATCTTGAGCTGGTTTAATTGTCTCTGGCCCACCTACTCTTATTACCCAAGTCACTGAGTCAATCCATCTTCTCTAGGTTCTTCCTCTCTTGTGCTATTCCTCCACCCTTTCAAGCACGATGTCCTTCTTCAAGGACAGGTCCCTCCTGACCACATGCCCAAAGTATGTCAGACAGAGCTTCAGAATGCTTGCCTCCAAGGAGCAGCCTGGTTTCACTCTCTTTAGGACCTGTTTGTTCTCTTTGTAGTCCAT
>NW_006399784.1:14316711-14320591 GCF_000299155.1 Elephantulus edwardii
CAAATTTGAAACTGAGGAGGACCTGACTTGTCTGTTCCAGAAGGTCAAATATTACAGTATTCAATATGGATTGAAACTCAATATCAAGAAAATAAAAATTTTCACTACAGGGACAATCGCAGCATCATGAAAGACAGAGACAAGACTAAGATAAAGAAGAGATTGATATTGTTAATGATTTGAGCTTACTTGGTTCCATAATCAACGTTCTTGGAACCAACAATCAGAAAATTGAAAGATGAGTTGCACTAGGAAAATCTAGTGTCAGGGACCTCTCTAAAGTACTGAAAACCAGTGAAGCCAGTCAAGAGACTATAGTGCATCTGATCCAAGTCATGGTCTTCACAATTGCTTATGATGCATCAGAGAGCTGGACAATGACAAGAATGATAGAAGAAGAATCAATGCCTTTGAGTTGTGGTGCCAGAGAAGAATATTGAGCATACCATGAGCTGCCAAGAGAACAAATAAGTTTGTCCTCAAGAAGGTGAAGCAAAGTTTCTCCTTGGAGGTAAGGATTTTGAAGCTACCATCTCACATACTTTGGGCATGTTGTCAGGAGAAATAAATTCTTGGAGAAGGAAATTATGCTTGGAAGGGTGAGGACAGAGCAGGGTAGGAATACACTTGAGATGGATTGACTCAGTAACTGGGGAAATGGGAGTAAGTTTGTTACAGAAAGTGAGATTGGCCCAAGATAAGGCAGAGTTCAGAACTGTTGTGCATGGGGTCACTATGAGTCCCAGGAAACTGGACAGCATGTAACAACCACCACCCACAGCTTGTGGGTGGATATTCAGCATGTGAACTATTATAAATGGCACACAACTACAAGTCTCAGCTTAAGGATGGATATTCAATATGTGGAACTAATTATTTTTTGAAGTTATTGTTATTGTTGTTGTGTACCATAGAGTCAGAACTGCCTCACAGCCGACCCTCTGGTGGGTTTTCAGAGGTAGATAGTCACACAGGAGGAGACTACCTATCCTTCTACAGAGCAATTGGTTTTCTCAAATTGTATTCCTTTGAGAAATGAAAGAAAGTTCAGAAGTTCAAACCTACAGGCAAATCTGCTCCAGGAGAGTAAGAGAAGATAGTCTCTTCCCACAAGATTTATAGCCTCAGAAACCCAATGAAGGGTCACCACAAGAAAGCTTCACTTTGACAGTAGTAAGTTTTGTAAACTTCTCCACTTGATAGAATATAAGTGCTGTTCAACAATAATTTGTGAACAAAGGGCACTGGCTTCTTGTTTAAGAAAACTCCATTTCTCATCCTTTGTGAATTATAAAATTGAAACACTCAATAAATAAAATGCATTGAATTTCCATGTTTTATGCCAAAATCTAAAAATAAAAAATGAGAAAAGGCAAAAAAAGGAAATCCTTAGTTAAAATTACAAGAAACCAAATTTCTCTAAAAAGATTTTTTGCCCATTATCTCTTCCTTCATAAAATAATAACATTTATCCACACAATACGTCTCAATAAGATTTTACAAATGAAAAGTTAAATAAATTTCTATTTAACATGTATTCTTTTATAATCTGAAAACTAAAGTGAAACAACAAGTGTTCTGTTTTACATAAGGTTTTCAGAGGCCTGCTATTTTGGAAGTGGATGGCCAATCAGAGAGCTGGGCATTGACCAGGAAGAATACAAGGAGAATTGATGCTTTTGAGCTTTGGTGTTGGAGAAGAGTGCTGAGGGTACCACGGACTGCTAATAAAACAAACAGATTCATCCTGGAGAGGGTAAAACCCGGGTTCCTCCTTGGAGGCAAGGATTTTGAGACTTCATCTGACATATTTTGGTCATGTTGTAAGGAGGCACTGGTCCTTGGAGAAGGACATCATGCTTGGGAGGGTGGAGGGCAGGCACAGGAGGGGAAGGCCCTCTGGGAGGTGGATTGATTCGGTGACTGGGGCAATTGGGATGAGTGTGTCAGAGACAGTGAGATTGGCACAGGGCAGAGCAGAGTTTAGAGCTGTTGTACAAAGGGTAGCTATGAGTCACAAGCTACTCGACAGCACATAACAACAACAACAAAGTGAAAGTTGATCTTTTAAAGCTTTGCAATTCTGGCAAAGTAAAATGCACTTTTTTTTCATTTTAAGGTTAAATATTACTCTAAAAATAATGCAAAGACAAAATGCTTTATTAAAGTTATTATAAAACCAAAAGAGGAAAAGGAATAAAAATTCTTGTCATTTTCACATTTTATGTGTTGGGAATAATACTTTCAAAGTAAGAACGTGTTAAACATCATGTTAATTTGTGTACCTTGTTCTTCAAAAAACTGTCAACTGGATTTATTTAGTCTTAATTCACTTTTGAAAAGTAGGATTGATAGGTCAGTTGCTGAAATATATGGGAGGAGGGTTGAAAAAAAAGCAAAAAAGGATGATCAAGATTGCTTTACTATTGAGATATTTAGCATAAATATGCCAAGAAGTTGGGATGTTTAGCATAAATATGCCAAGAAGTTGGGATATTTAGTTTAAATATGCAAAAAGAGTAACAAGCTAGAAGGTAAAAACTGGAAAACGCCTAGAGAAGCAGGTGCAGCTCTCACACTGTGGAAAGAATTGTAACTAAAATCCAAGTGTGATGGGGTAAACTCAGGGACTGTCCATTACTGTTTGCTTTCATAGACTAGCAGGCTCTGATGGCCTAATCCATGGGGAGATGCACTCCAGTAACTCAAAAGTCATTCTCCTTTGGGGTTGGAATCCATCAATACTTTCTCAGGAGTAAGATAGACAATCTCTTTACAGGAGATCTACACCCTCAGGAAACTGCTGGAAGGTCAGATATAGGTAGTTTCTGATCAGACAGCAATGAGTGAGGGAGTGAGCAAGTAATCATAGACTTAGCATGACCCCATGTATAACAGAATAAAATTCCCAGTCTTACACCATCTCCACTGACTGTTTCTCGATCACACTGTTATGACACATAAGTTTTCATTAGCTGCTTCTTCAGAAGTTTATAGTCAAGACTTTTTCCCTAATCTGTTAGTGTGGATTCTCCAATGATACCTATTCAACATCATGGACACAAACTAACTTCTACTGATATTGTGTTATTGACATTGTTGTTATGTGGCATCAAGTTCCTTGCAACTTATAGCGACCCAATGTACAATAGCCCTGCTCCAACCTGCTCTGTCCTGTGTCAACTTTGCTGTCTCTGACACACTTACCCTCATTAAACCAGTCACTAATTCAATCCATCTCATAAAAGGTCTTCTTCTCTTGTACTGTCCCTCCACCCTTCCAAGCATTGTGTCTCTCTTCAAGGACTGGTTCCTCCTTGCAATATGCCCCAAAGACGAAGCCTCCAAGGAACAGTCTGGTTTCACCATCTCAAGGACAAAGCTATTTGTTCTTCTGGCAGACCATATCATATTTAACACTGTTCTCTAGTACCACAGCTCAAAGGCATCAATTCTCCTCTATCATCTGTAGTACTAGTCTAGCTCTCTGACAAATAGCAAACAATTTCAAAGACTATTGCAGGGATCAGACCCGCCTTAATATCAGTACTTTGGAGAGGTCTCTGACAGCAGACTTTCCCAATGTAATTTCTCTTGATTTCCTGCCTGCTGGTACCAAGAGTGTTGATTGTAGAGCCAAGCAAACTAAAGCTGTTAAAAATCTCAATCTCTTCAGGATCTATCATAATACTGTCAATTGGTCCAGTGGTGAGAATCTTTGTTTTCTTGATATTGACCTTCAATTCATATTTATGGCTGCTTCTTTGACCTTCCGCAGCAAGAGCTTCAGGTCCTCCTCAGTTTCAGCAAGCAGCATTCCGTCATACACATAACACAAGTTGTTGATAAGTCTTCCTCCAATCCTGATGCCACATTGCTT